>NW_009259586.1:2004412-2025880 GCF_000687185.1 Egretta garzetta
AATCAAGAATGAAATAAATACAAGTACCCGAGCAGTGCTAGAGGGTAAGGTACCACGTGGGAAGCAGTTCATAACTCCTCAAATTTAGCCTCGAAAGACCACAGGGAAAAAAGAGGTTTGATAGATCATACACATCTGTCAGCCTTCAAGGGTTAGGTTAAAACTAGAGGTAACTCCCCATCTTGGACAATTTGTAACATCCACATAAAAGAAATAAATACAAGTACCCGAGCAGTGCTAGAGGGTAAGGTACCACGTGGGAAGCAGTTCATAACTCCTCAAATTTAGCCTCGAAAGACCACAGGGAAAAAAGAGGTTTGATAGATCATACACATCTGTCAGCCTTCAAGGGTTAGGTTAAAACTAGAGGTAACTCCCCATCTTGGACAATTTGTAACATCCACATAAAACAAGTACAGGGCTTCAAATTTGAAAGTTTCAGGTCAGTCAGTCTGCATATTTTATGCACACACCTCACTCGGCTTAGTCCTAGTTTTCTCACAGAACTAGGGCACAAAAAAGCAAGCAAGCAATCCCACAGGACAAAACAGAACCGGACATCCAACCGCTGTAGCAGTCTGTCACTCCTCCCCGAGGGTCACCCTGCAGGGGGGAGACAACGTCACAGGTAATAGCGTGGGAAAAACTGAGCAACAATCCACATCAGTGTTTCTAACTTCCAAAAATATTACAGGCTACCAAAAAGGCAACATTTAATTGTACTCAGTTTGTCAAACGTAGCACCTTGCATGGGGAGTGATTTCCCTGACCAAAACCTTGACATGTTTGCGTGCTTCTCTCGAATTGTCACAAGGACCAGGCGCTCCATCAGAACTGAGAAACAATTAAGAAACACTTTTGGCTATAAAGTGTGAAGAGGGTGCTAGGACATACTTATTTCTCTATACCAGTATAAACACTGCAAACACTTCATTGTAACAGCCCACAGAGCCTTACAGTATTCTCGAGCAGTTTTTGGTTAGAAGGGTTTTTTTGTTGCTTGTCTGGGCTTTTTTACAGTACCGAAGTTCACTGTTATTTATTAATTCAGAAGACATTTAAATAATTTCTTCAGTGGTACACACACGCTCTGCAGGAACTGAAAAAAGTTCTCACGCTCCAGACAAAAACAATCGACTTGCTAACAAACATCGACTAGTAAATTTGAAATTCAAACTTCTGGTTTTGCACATTTGAGTCAACAGATCTTTAACTGTGGAAATATTTTATGTATGCTTAGGAACAGAACACAGTGCCTGCTACCTGTGAAGACACGGCAAACCTTATTTTTACTCTTGGGACTGTATCAGCACTTGTTATAAGCAGCTACAGTACCATTCCACACTGGTGAAGTCCTTTTATATGATCACATACACACCTCAGATGCAGTAAAATATAGCAGCAGTTTAGAGCTTTGGTTTCTTTTACAGAAAACTTTAGTTAAATCTTGCCCACACTTTGGTATTTAGAATCAGAATTTCTTCTATACCAACATATGTTTGGCACAGAAAATGTGGAGCATCAGAGAACCAGTTATGACTCCCTGATTCTCAGCTTTTTTTTATCCCTTGGCTCTGCTGCGATATAGAAATGTTGTGCCGGCTTTGTGAGCAAATCGGTTAGGGATCCTGAGGGGTATGCTGGCTGAACATCACCAATGGATTTCCATCCCCTAACACACCCCCACACCCGCAGAGGGAGAGAAAACAGTGGGACTGGGAGAGCGGCCAGGTGAATTCCCGTCAGGCCAGCAGCACTTTCCACCACTCTTATGGTTGCTCAGTTTGCAAAAGCTAAAGGCATTAATGCTACTTTAACGCTTTCCATTATGTGAATCTCAGCTTTGTTAATTTGTATTAATTTATTAATAACATCCAGTACTAAATTCACAAAGCTGATCTACCTTCCTGTTCTTTTCGTAATGGAACAGCAGAGAGAACACAGCCATTGACACAGAATGCTGAACGGGGTTTTGTAATATACACTGAAATTACTTCTCAAGCATCCAAGGATCAGTATGCTACTCTATAAAAAGTGACTGAACGCTAGCAGAAAGTCTGTTTGCTTTTGTATTACCAACACCACAGAGCAAACAACACATTCCATTGTCAGAAGCTATATTCATTTCAAGAGGACAGCTGAGATCTTTCTGCCCATGTTTTTCTAAATTGGTGCAGATTTAGTCACTTTATGACCACACAGAATCGCACAGTTACAGGTCATTCCAAGCTGCCCACTTGCTCTCTGTTGTATGAAGCAGGAAACAGAGCCACTACATGTGGTAGAACGACCCATGCTTGCACATAATTCTCCAGCGCTGTTCTGGGTTCCCCAGAAATCCACTCCCTGAACATAACCTGGTCCTGATGTTGGAGCTGCACAGCAGTTATGTACTATTCCACACATTTTTTTCCCCTGCCAGCTGAGGGTAAGCAAGAGACATTCTTTATCTCTGCCGTGCTTTGCATCCACCTTAACTATTCTGGACAGAACGAGGGCTCCAAGTTACTGACCAAAATTTAATCTGAGGCACCAGGTTGTTGCAGTTGCCACTGACACTAAACAAGGTCTCAAAGCACTGCAGTTCTCTGCTTCTGGCCCTTCAAGCCAAGTAGCCCAACGTTATCCAGTCTACATTGCATTATGCAGCAGCACCTCTCTGCATCACAGAAATGAAGAATCAGCAGACCTTATCTGCATCAGCTAACCTTAAAACAACCCAACCCAAGTTTAACAGAAAAGTGTAAGTACTATGTAAGGTCTAATCCATTAATACTATTTTATTTGACCAAACTTCCCTTAAATGACTACATTTTTAGACGTGTTCTTTTTACCTTGAAGCTCATGCTGTAGCAACACAAGGGTGTTCATTTCCAGTCTGCTTGTGCTTTGGGCCAGTAAACTGTCATATAATCAAATTTTCTTTCTTCGGTTTCCTCATTAGATACATGTGCTCTGTACTGAGGGCTATGAAGTGGTGAAGCAGCCTTCTCAAGATGCACATTTTCACAGATGCAAAAGTATGGAATACTACTAGAGGAACTTGATGAATAATCAAGTAGACTTAAGTTACCCTAATTGCTTACTTTGACACAACCAACATTAAACAGCTTTTAAAAGCCATTAGGAGCTATCCATAATCTTTTTATTACAACAAGTGTCACAAGCTTCCAGTGAGATTCGATTTTTATTAAACAAACCCCTACAACATTAATTTGCAAAACCACTTCTCAGTAACATTCATATGTGATTTAATAAGATAAGCACTTCAAATACCAAAACCTGCACAACCAAATGAAGAAAGATTTCACATATTGATATCCCTGCACCTGACAAGCACACATTTTTTTCAATTTACTAGGTGAGAAGCCCCTCGTAAGCAGTAACAACTTCCTCCATCACACAGCCTCAAAACTGCTGCCCTATACAACCACATTTTTAAGTAATCCCAATAACCATACTGGAGCTTTTTACATACTTAAATTTAATGATGTGTGTAAAAACTTAGTAGGACTCGTGCTGCGATTTAGTCATTTTCTCACAAATGCATTTTGGTCCAGGGGAAAGTGTTAAAAAAAGCATCACTGCAAAATATTAAAACCAGCAAATGATCAGGATGGCGTAAGGCTCCCTAGTTACATACCCAGCTTATTCCTGAAGTGACTTTAAAATTAATGGAAAATAACGAGCTATACCTCAAAAATAACTATTTTTGTAGGTTTTTTTTTCCCCCTCCTTTACGGATGTCTTTCAGATCTCTAAGTAATAATAGACTGGAAGGTGTAAATACTCTTAAAAATGCCGAAGACATCCACATGAGCACGCTTTTTTTTTTTTTGGAGGGCGAGAACAGCTATTTAACCTGGACCAGTCACTTGTTAGCGTACTATTGACCTCGGGGAGAAAGGAAATGAGTGCTGTACAAGTGAAAACTCCCCAACTCCTCGCTGGGTGGGCGAGTTTTACCGGTGAAAACGCTGCCGGGAGGAGCGGGGCAGGTGCCGGCCGCCCCGCCTGACAGGAAACCCGCGCTCCCCTCAGCCCGCCGCCGCGCGCTTCCCGCCCTTCTACCCGCGAGGCCGTGGGCGGTGCCGGGAGCGCGGCACCAGTGTCTTCTGTGAGGAAGGCGTTCTCTCCCTGCGCCCTCCCTGCGTTGGTGTTGACGGCTGAGGTGAAAGCACGTTTTCTTGGGTTGTAAAAGCAGTTTTGTGAGGCGAGACTTCACCTTCAAGCCCTTCCGGGGGGCGAGTAGTCGACTCGCCCCAAGCTAAAGCAGACTCGGTTATTAACCAAAAAGATAAAGCGTACAGCCCTAACCCCTGGTTTGTTTCGGGCAACAGCAGACGACAAAAACTGAAAGGCGCGCCTTAAATTGAAAGCATCCCATCCACCCTCAGAGGATAATTATTCATAAAGCCACTCTAAATCCCAACACCACAAAAGGATTTTTAAAAGCCGCAGCAGCGCTATTCTATGTTAACTGGAAACGTAAAACCCCTGTTACTTTGCAGTTCAGCCTTGCATGGCATATGATCTTGGCCAAATAAACAGCTAATTAATCTTCACGCCTCTATTTTATGTTTAAAATTTTAGCACCTTGGAGAAAATTGGACCTAACGATTCAAAAGCATTTTTAATGTTTTGTTACCCACTTCTAAACAACGAAGTTCTACCACTCTGAACTCTTGAAGCATCATCAGGGAAACCGAACCTTAGCAGTTGCAACACTTACTGGATTTAATGCTGATCATTACTTACTGCTATTAGTTATGACCCCATTTAAGCACAACTCTGCTGTAAGGTTTTTCTTCAAGTTAACTGGCCATTTTTTGCCATTGTCTGTTCATCCTATCTCTTTGCTTGATCAAGAGACATAGAACAGCTCTGTTTTAAGTAAACAGAAGTACCTGTAAAACGCACCCGAGACCAAATAGACAACTTTTCCATCTCTGCTGTCCAAATAGGTCAGTCCTGCAATATCACCATGGAAAGCATCTTTGTGGTTTTCTAATTCTTGGAGAGCTCTGATTGTACAGAGTGTTTTTAATGCATACACAGCTGTACGTATCTGAATAAAATGACATAACCTTCCACAAAAACTAAGGCAGGCTGGCACTTCTCTTTTAGAGGAACAACTCCACTAGAACACATCAAGTCAATTCTCCGTGATAAAAAAATTTTTACTCTTCCTTATTTTCAGCTGAATTCTTTGTCAGTCTCCTTTTAGCACTCCCACATCACATACCTTTATGATACGGTATCATAAACAAACTAAATCTTAAAAAAAAAAAAAAAAGCAGTAGACTGAGCTGCCAAGGTCCAGCTTATCTGGAAGAGATGTTTCAGGCATCTGAAGGAGGTAACTGCAGCGGCACCACTATCATACATGGCAGATGCAAGTTCTACAAAAACAGTAACGGAAGTTGTAGTTTGGTCAGCAGAAAAAAAAGCAAACGAGGGGGGGAGTGGAGTAAGTGATTAAATTATTTACATTAATCAAAAGCAGGAATTATAGAAATGTGAATAAACTAAATGAAACAGATAGCCAAAGGCAAATTAAAACCAAGTGTAAACTAATAAGCATCAATAAGAAAAATGTTCTTGAAAATACTCTCTTCATGACAGAGCATTCGAATTTAAATTTGTCATCTCAGGAGGAGAGAAATGAAGCTTTTATCAAAATCAGTTTGGTTTTGGTTTGGTGGTTGTTTTGCATTTGTTTTGTTTTGTTTTTTTTTTAAATGAATGCCAGTCCCTCAGCTAACTGAAAGCCAAAAAGAAAAGAACAGTGAAAAACAGAGATGTATTTTTCTTTATGTCTGTCTGCTCTGAAATTCTTCTTACTCTGTCCAAAAGGATACCTACAGAACTAAGCAAAGTTCTGAATTACTGAGATGATGAGGGATGAAAACACGCCTACACATAGGTTAAAAAATGGCAATTGTTTTCAGGAGAGGAGACAAATGTTATCGAAATAATATAACGAGGCAAAAGCACAGCGAGAACAGCCTCGTGTTCCATAAACAGATATTGTAAGATTCCTGTAAGACAGAAAATTGGCTGAATTCAAAGCACACAAAGAAAGGTCCTATAAGGAATATGACGATAGTAGCAGTATTTTTCATATCCATATAAAGCATTTAGCATTATTATTAATTGCATAGCCAAAGCCTGAACAACTTAAGCCAGTAAATTTTCCATCCCTACCAGAAGTCCTACAACACAAGGACCACCTCTTTTCTCCGTTTATAGAAAACCTAGCAAGAATTGGTGTTGCCCGGAATTACTTCTGTAACGCTGACATAAGATGGAGTTGTTTATGAATCTCTTTTGTCCTGAACACAGAAACAAGATTCTCAAGTACATAAGCCTCGGGTCTGGCCCAATGGATTTTCTCCTGGTCCTAATAAATCTCAAAACACTCAGAATGATGTTGTATTTAATTGCTTTTTCTGGAAACGTATGTTTACACCTAATCTTCAAAACACAAATCAAAGCATTTAAAGATTTGATAGATGGGAGGCAGAAAGTCACACTACTGACTTCTTTTAGGGAGGGGAACACTTGAACAGTTTCTTCTTGCAAACCAATTTCTCTGTGGTCTGCCAGAGAAAGAAAACAGATCTACAGAAATCTGGATGTGGCAGAATTAACTGATTATTTTCTCCCAAACTGGATGATGAGAATGAAACTAAAAGACTACAGAAATTATCCAAACAACAACAGAAAGGACTTTAAAATAATTCAGAAAAATTGCAAACAAATGCTGGGCTAGACTATGTTTGAGTCCTGTGCAAATCATGAGGTATTCAAGCAGCTTGCAAAAGCAGGGAGAGAGCTAGAAAAATTTGTGACATGCAGGAGTCTTTTCAAGATTCAGAGTCATCTTAACGTGTCTGGCAATACATAAAGGACAGCACAGTCTGGACTGAGAGCATTGAAATATCAATACCAAAATTCGTTTGACACTGGGAACAACAAAAAAAAAAAAAAATCAACGAAAACCAATTTACATCTACTACAAATAGGAAAGAATGTTAAGGCAGAAGGATGTCACTTACTTCTACATTTTAACCTGGGTCATACATAACCACCACTCTAAAGGTCAGTCCCTCAGGGAAAACCAGAACGAAACATGAGGAGAATGGTTCAGAATACCACAAACAGTCAGTGAAACATCAAGACCAGGAGTAGAAAAATGATGATGGCCTTGGCAGTCAAAGGGCCACCACAGGAGGTTTGTTAAAGAGCATCAAGCAGCAGGTCTGTGAGCAGAAAGCCACTGATGCTCAGAGCATGCAATTACTGACAGACGTCCAACAGACAGAGGAATAAATCTCTCCTCTGAGGACTCAAGTTCTTCAAAGCTCGTCTCTCTACTCTACCTCCATTTATTTTGCTAATTGAATTAGCCTGTTCTTAATTAGAGATGATACTCTTCTGTTTGCATTTCATTCTCAGAAAGAGAACAATGCAACAGGCTGTATTCAAATCAGCAAATAAACAGCCCCCCTCGTAACCGGGATCTGAAGTTTCTTACCGGTGTTCTTGAGTGACATTTATTACACAGCATTCTGTGAGGCAGCCCTGTTGCCAACAGGAACTGCCTGTTTGGATCATGAAAAAATTGAACAGAAGAAGAATGTGAAACAATTTGTAATTTTTACAGTTGCTTCCATTAGCAATGTACAGTTCTTATTATTAAATAACGGAGTAAGATGCAAAAATGGGTCAAGGAAAAATGAATACGTTGCTCAGGAAAAAAAAAAAAAAGCCAAAAGAAAAAAGTTTCCTCAGCAGAAGTCATGGAAAGCTAGCATGAACAGAAACATTGCTATACATGTAACATATATATATATATATATACACATGCAATAATAAATAATAATAGAAAAATAAATGTAAAGCTTTTCTGAGGCCGGACTATAGCACTAGAAAAAAACCCGTAATGTGCATCAACTACGTAGCCTAGCATATACTGTAGCATCGGCGATGGGACTTTCTGGTATTATCATAAGCTGTTTATGCAACCTGAAACTTGCTGAGTACAAAAGCTTTCCTGTTTACTACTGAAAATACAAGATGCTAATATAGCAACCATAAAACCTAAAAATGGTGAAAAGAAAAATAGCCATTTTCTAGCAGGATCCTAAGAGATAAACAGAACTAAAAAGTGTGAGTAGAAGTAGAGTTGAAGTATTAGTAGGCTGCAGCTACAATATGCTTATTTCCCTTTCTCCCAAGGGCACAAACTTAAAATTGAAATCAGTCAACTTTCACACATCACCATTAACTTTTCTAATTCAGAGTATTTTTGCAAAATATTTCTCCCCGTAAGAATATTAATTTTAGAATACATCTATAAACAGAACTGCTACACAAGTCCTACGCTGCAGACCGCTTTTGTTTCCTTGGGGCTGGCCAGCGCTGGGAGAGGACTTGAAAAGTTCCACTAATACAAAGCTCAAGGGTTTAATGAGCGGGTTGGCAGGCTCCATGGGTTCGACTGAATTTGTAACTTTCTTCTACTCTGTTTCGAGGGACTATTTGTATTTTCCCCCCATCACATCCCTAATGACACTTTTCATTCAAATCGCCTTTGTTTTGCTTAATAAAGCTTTTTTTTTTTTTTCTCTCCCCAGAAAACACTTAGTAAGAAGCTATTTGCAGGAATCGAACTGATTACTGATGTAAGCAGTGATGCAAACTGACCTGTGACAAGTAACTCAATGCATTTACTTTGTCCATGTATTGTTACAGAGATCTTCAGTGAGGATTCTATTTGCAAGTTTGGGGTCAGTGACGGTCTTCCTGTCTGATTGAACATGGGGCAGGTTGGTTTGTGTTTTACTTCCTCTAGCTTTTAATAGAAATATTGATCAATATAAAAGCATCTTTTTTCATTTCAAAGGGGGGAACTTTGGCCCACTCTCAGGTTGGAAAAGCTTTAAAGGCAGCATTATGAATTTAGTTTGCATTAGTGTGGGAATACCCTTAAATACTGCATTTGGTAACATCCTACCTCAGCAGCTTTTTAACTCTCTTATTCTGATAGCCCCTGTACAACCAAAGCATGTTTCTGTAACGTCACAGGATTTATACATTCTCGTTCTTTCATTTCTCCTCTATTTTGATTAAGCAAAGAAGGAAACAAATACCGATAAGAAAATGCTTCCTACAACTAACAGCAGTAACAGTCTTCAATTACTTCTACAGATACCACTTTCCATTCACAGATTTTCAGCTTTTTCTGAAAATCAGACATCTGTGATTCTGTCCATCTTCACATAAACCTAAAAATGTAAATGCAGCTGAAAAATCTCACTCCATTAATTCTCTTCCTTTATAAGAAAAGACTGAAAGGTTATTATTTCCAATACAAGAGTTACAGTAATTCCTGAGCCAGGGTTTTAGTACACAAGAGGGGGAAAAAAACCCCACGTACCACGATACACATGCATAGAGCATACTATTAATCACCCAGAAACTGCAATTGAATAAAACAAGATTAGAATGGAGGTAAGCAGGAGAGGAGAAAGAATCACCGGACATCCAAAACAGGAACACTTTTGTACCTAATAATCTTCCCCCCTCCCCTTTCAATTCCCAATACACAATTCTAAACAGAAAGCTTACCCTCTTTGAGAGCTCACGGTTTCGCTACTCCATTAAATGCATCAACACTGCACTGCATTTTGGAACTCACCTTTGCCATTTTACACAAAAAAGATCTGATATAAAAAAGTAACAAGAATTTGAAATAAGTGAATTTAAACCACCTACTAAGTATCCCCACAAAAGGTTTTTTCCCTCCTCATTCCAGTTTGGTGCAGTTTGTTTTGGTTTTTTTTCAAGAAGGGAAGAGGCAAAGTGAGCAAATGAAGAAAAAAAGCTTCTTAAAAACATTTTGGAAGCTCATAATTTTAAGTTAAACCCTTAATATCCTATTTCTAATGCTCAATAGGTTTTTAATTTGTCACTGAACGTAGGTATTATTTGCCTAAAATCCCAGAATAATTTGACATAATAGTTTAAGTAACTGGATCAGCTTTTTCCTCAATGCTTTTATGAATGACTACAAGGTTAAAAGGTATTTCACGTCACGGATAAATATTTAGCCACCAGTTCAACAGCGAGCTTTCAATGGCAGTGTCATTTCCTGAGCTCGCCTCTAGTTTCCATCCTTACAGCACCTCCCATCGTGCCAGCAGGTGTTTGTATGACTAAGTGACAAAACAGATTAAGGAGATGACAGGAACGAAGAAAAATGACAATACATTTTGAGGGTGAGTTTTTGTAGCCAGGTGAGTTCCTGTACCCAGTTTACCACACAGACTCACAAGGTGCTGTCAGAGGGAGAGGCCACGGTGAGACCAGAATAAATGCCCAGGAAGAGAAGGGGAGCACAGCAGCTGCATAAGCCGGGCTGCTGAAATGCGAGCCCTGGCCTCCCCTTACAAACAGGCACCAGGCTCCCCTGTGTTCCTGTTACCCTGAATAGACAACCTTGCAGTAAGTGTACAGTCTTGGTATGAAAAGCTTACGAGAACACTATGCACATTCACTAGAGCATTTTTAGACTTTGATTAGGGATCTTTTTCTGGCTATGGCTTTTGGCGGCTATGTTAAAAAAAGTACCTTATTCCTGCATGTATACTTGCACCAAACTCATCAATCTTCAAGTAAAGTTATGCAAATCTTTATCTTATGACCAGACTTTAAAGAAACACTGATTTAGGACTACTTTAGATATAGAGAGACAACAGCTACGTGAACTACAATAACAGTTACGTTGTCTATATGTACATAAAACCATACGTGCTACTACCTCCACAGCTCTGTTAATCTGTATCAAAGCTCACAAGAGAAGTGCAATATGTTGAGGTATTTCTGCTCAAATCTTGTCCTAGCTCACAGCTGCAAGACCACGCTAACATGTTGAATCAGAAGTTTCAGGACGTTAAAAGACAAGAAACATTTTCACCTGCAAGAATCATCTACTGCAACCTGTACTGCCTTTTTGGAAAAGAGAAGGAAAGACAGGTCATTGGGATATATTAAATATGTTGCGCTCTATTATCCACAAGCAGTTGTGTTTAATTTGGGATTAAGAACAGCACAAGAAGTATCAGAGCTGCTCTGTACAGATTCAGTTTAAGTCATCACAGATCAGCAGCTGAATCACAAGATAAACACTACCGTACTATACTCAAAGCCAGGTTGAGTTTATCATATAATGGATTTTTTAAACTACAATGAAATCCTACTACAGCAAGATTTTATTTGTTGCTACTGAAGATAGTGCCTCCTGTCTTAGTGTTACAGAACGTTTTCATTTGAAAAATAGGTCACTTCAAGAACTGTTTTCAAATGATTATTTAAAAAAAAGCTTACAAACACAGATAAAATTCTTCTGCTGGAACGTCTTCTAATGTCTGCAACAAGGCTGACCATCCAAGAAGGAGCACAAAGGACAACACAGAAATTTGTAAAAAGAACCATGAAGAAAAACTGATTTAAAAGCACTGGAAGCTTCCCTCCTCTGTTTTGCCCTGGAACACCACAAATGACTTGGGGGGGGTACAGACATCTGTCAAGAATAATTGACTTGCAGGTGATCCTGGCTGCTCAAACACATATGGATTAGTTGGCCATTTATGACACAAAGGTAAGTCTTAATAATGATGCACATGTTGAGTCTGTCAAAAGGTATTTTAAGAAAATTGTTGCCATCATATATGAGCTTCTCCACCCTGGTTTAGTTCCAGACCCTAAACTTAGCATGACCTGACAACATGCACTTGCAGCCCAGAAAGCCAACTGTATCCTGGGCTGCATCAAAAGCAGTGTGGCCAGCAGGCCAAGGGAGGCAATTCTCCCCTCCTGCTCCACTCTCGTGAGAGCCCACCTGGAGCCCTGCGTCCAGCTCTGGGGCCCACAACATAAGAACCTGTTGAAGCGGGTCCAAAGGAGGCCACAAAGATGATCTGAGGGCTGGAGCCCCTCTCCTGTGAGGACAGGCTGAGAGTGTTGGGGTTGTTCAGCTTGGAGAAGAGAAGGAGAAGGCTGCAGGGAGACCTGATTGCGGCCTTCCAGTGCTTGAAAGGGGCCTGCAAGAAAGCTGGAGAGGGACTTTTTACAAGGGTGTGCAGCGATAGGACAAGGGGTAATGGCTTTAAACTGAAAGAGGGGAGATTTAGATTAGGTAGAAGAAATTCTTCACTACGAGGGTGTTAAGGCACTGGAGCAGGTTGCCCGGAGAAGTTGTGGATGCCCCATCCCTGGAAGTGTTCAAGGCCAGGTTGGATGGGGATTTGAGCAACCTGGTCTAGTGGAAGGTGTCCCCACCCATGGCAGGCGGGCTGGAACTAAATGATCTTTAAGGTCCTTTCCAACCCAAGCCATTCTACAAGTCTATGATATGATACCTTAAAAAACATGCATCAGGACTTCGACTACTACAATAACAGTAAAAAAAGAAAAATGGAAACCAGCAATGCAATATGAATCTTACATTCTGGATCCTATGTTCTATTAAACAACATGTCAAAATTCTATAAAATACTTGGAGATTTTGAAAACTCAGCTAGCCAAGGCCCCAAGTAACCGGATCCAAACCTGAAGTCAGCCCTGTTTTGAGCAGAAGGTTGGATGAGACAACCCTCAGAGGTCCCTTCCAACTCATGCAAGTTTATGATTTTATAAAATAAAATGTATAGTGGGAGTGTGTGTGTGTATACACATACATACACACAAACACACTTGCCCTCTTTCCTTCTAGATACCCTATCCAGTCTATAGATAAAAGTACACTGAATACTGCATGTAAAGCAAGATTACAGACATGACTGAGCGGTAGGCTGATTTTGATATCTTAAATACACATCGATTTCACATTTATACACAAGAAACACAGAAGAAAGTATTGCTTTATGACCTACAGATTTAAGACTTCTCATACTTATCAGCTTTATCTGATCTCAGAAGTGTCCAATTTGTTGAATCCTCAGCTGCATGAAAACGCAATCCTCACCACCCAGAGCTTTGACTTCTGTAGTGGTGAGGAATCTCTCTGGAATTATAAAAGGATGAAATATTAATTGCTTCTGCTGAGACATGAAAAAAAGAGGGAAGCAGGCTTGTCCTAAGACAGGTAACCACTCAAACCACAAAAAATGTTCAGGTTCATCATTCCTCTCTAACCCACATTTCATTTATGCATCTCAAACTGAAACTCTACTACTCCTACCTTCAGAATTCCTCCTTTGATGCGTTTTCCCGTCTGCCATCCACTGATCAGTATTTTCAGTAGTGGCCCATGAGAATGTGCTTAACATGAGACATCGTTGGAAGTCATCCGGGGTGCCTTGATTTAGAAGCCCAAAAGACATGTTGCTAACAACAGACACAGGTCACGAACATTTCTTGAAAAAGTAATCACAAGTATCGTTGCACTTATGATAGTGCTTCATACTAATAAATCTTTCTTACAGATCATGCCTTATAGAAGTTACATTTAGAATTTACTATTTTACCGCAAGATAAAAAGAAGAGGAAAGAGAAGCAACTTGAATAAGATGATCTACTAAGCCTGAAGAATTCAGAATAAAACCAGATTCCTGCATCCCCCTTATATTCTTAAATAATGTGTCTAGGCGCAGCATTCTGCTTCCTCCTGAACTTCTGACTGTAAAATCAAGCCTTATAGACAGGCATTCAGGATAAGAAAAGAGCTGAAGAATTAAACAGCCATTCTAAACGGTAAGAAAATAGGGCACTGAAACACTATTATTTTCTAGAGTAACCTACTCCAGCTTGTCTCACCTCAGTTCTATCTCCCCCACAATGGTATCTGTGTTCACAAAGAAAGCTCCAAGAGCTGTTTGAAATACTTTTTTCTCAAGTTTTGTAGGGTTTTTTACTACAAAAGTAAACCACAATATATAACAGATCACCTTCCACAAACAAAATATATGAGGTTTTCATATAATACTAAGTTAACTGAGCTAAAAGCACAATCATGATTATTGCGATTTTAGAAAATTACTTCTGGTAAAGGCAAAACAGTGGAATATGAGGTTAGTAGTATGAAAACTGGTGCATTGCAACTTAACTTCTGTAGCTGATGGTTGGAAATTTAAGTTCCAGCACATAACCTGTCCTTATTTGGATGGAAGTTTCCCAGTTTACATACTTAAACACATTTCAGAAGATTTGACAGATCCGCAGTTCTAAGGAAACCAACTAGGACAGGAAAGCTACATTACAAACACAATACAAAAAAAAAATAAAAATAAAACAAAAAAAAAAATCAGTATTTTTACAGCCAATGTTTGCCTTTCACTATAAACCCATGCAGAAAATTTCCACATTTTCACAGTTCTTGGGTCAGAAACATATACTCAGTATTGCCAAGAACCCAACTGTTTTGCTAAGAGCAATTCTTCTGTCTGTATATTCTTAACGTATCATTGGAACAACAGTATAAACAATTTTTATAGATTTAGTTCTGACATTTGAACATATTCAAGTTCAGTGATTCCTATAGACCCACAGGTGCAGAAAAACTTACTCAGCTGTTTTGACAAAAGCATAGCTGTCCTTCTTCTCATGGCCCTGGCAGAAGCAAGAATCTTATTTCAGCATCATTACCATTCACTATTCTGCAAAATTTACTGGAAAATACTAACTGTAATATTCTGCTCTGCAAAATTCAGATATTCAAAAGCATATGTTGATGTAACAACCCAAAATATATCATCCATGCATTACAAAAGGAAATTTTTAAAAAGTCTACTTTTCTCTTGACTTTTCTTCAGCATGAACTGCTAATCTAATGGGAGGTTTTTGGGGAAACACATTAGTATGGGCTGAATCATACTATATTCAAGTCCTATGTACCAGAACACTCATTCTACCAGTAATTTTATGTAGTTAGTACACCTCAAAACTTCGTGCATTTGCAGTATTGGTTCACTTCCACAAAAATAAGTCATTAAATAATATAAATATTTTTAGTGTGCATTTATAATGGCGTAAGAACTAGGCTGAACAGGCTGACAAGATGGTGCTTAGATGCCACAATGGGTAGAGCTCCTGGCTGAAATAAGCTACTGCAGTTGCAGAGTCTTCTGCTGCCCTTGTAGACTTTGGAGGAAAACATCACTGATTATACTGAAGGCCGAGTCCTCTTCCCTTTTCAATGTGATGACACTGACAATAGAAAATCTGAGAGCGCTGAAAGACACTTCACTGAGAACTAGCGTCACTAGTCATACTTTTCCTGTGAGCCAAGCTGAGTCATTTACATGAATGACTGCTTGGTAGTCAAAGAAAAAAATTTTTTGAAAGGTACAGGGCAGAGAGAACACAGAAAGACATGGGAAGTGGCGTTTTCATTTTGAGAAAGCTTCAACAAACGATCTTCTCTGATTTAAAAAGCTATCTGTGCCACATTTGGCAAAAGATACTGTTAATAAGGTAACACTGAATTTTTATACTTCAAAAGCAACGCAAGAATATTTAAAAGCAGCGGTTTCTTATAGCAGGTGAAGTGAAATAGCTCATAAAAAAACTGAATGTTGAGTGTAATGACCTAATTAGGGGAATTTCTCCATAGAGAGAGGCTGTTCTAATATAAGTTGATGGGAAAACCCAGCTGGCTTGAATACTGTAAGATCAAGACCTAAACACTTATGAAAGTGTGTGGTTAAAAAAAAAAAATAATCAGAAGACTGGGAGTTTCTGTCCTTCTGACAAACATACATTGAATACAATCATACTAATTTCACAGTTTCTCAGTTAAAACTTTCCAGAATTACTCATACTTAGTAACTACAGAACAAATTCAGAACTGCCAATGCTATTCTGTTGAACTCCACGCTTACTTGATCTTTGTTAAGAGAAGAAAATAATTAAGGGGCATCATATATCGGCTTAAGTAGTATCAAAAGCCAAAGTGAGAGATCAAATTATTCAGTAACAAAATATATTTAGATAAATAATATAGTATCAGATCTTAATTACTCATTTTTTAGAAGGCACTACACAACACACTATGTAGTCCAGTGTTTTTACCCATCATTTTTAAGTGCATCAATAACCTGCAAGAATACCTTCCAGTATGTGGGATACGTTAAATTTCTTCCTTAAGAAAAAACATTCCACTAATACATTCAGAATGGAAGCATACTTGATGCTGTAACTGCTACTAGAATGTGGCTTTCATTTTAGCCCTTTGAGTTTTAAATAAAATGTGAGGAACTCTTTCATTAACACAACCTACAGAAAGTTAATAAATTCTGAATAAGCTTGAGCAATACCTATTAGCATTTTGGCTTGTTGTTTCTTGTTGCCCTTCGAGAAGTATGTACAGACTCTCACAGTGAAATAATCTGCTCCACACTCTTTATTAATGTCAACGTAACACAATAAAACTTTAGATAATTAAGTTTAATGTGCTGTTCAACAAGTAACATGGAATTCCATACTACAACTTACAGTAATTCTTTATAGTTCACAATACCCTCACAGCAAAATCAAAATGCACCAAAAACTGCCCCAGTATTGTTATGCAAGAGCTTGATTTTCTTCTTGCTGGCCACCCTGAAAAGTAACACAATGATCATAGTTACAATGTGACATTCAAATATCTAAATATGAAATATGTCTGCATTGTTTCACAAAGTATGTCTAGGCAAGTACATTCCCCTAATACAATCTTCTAACTTTGAAATAATAGAAAATACTACAGTAATTCTATTTGTGCTTTTGCATGTGCAGTATGTGTAATCAGACCAACATCTTATGTTTTTATGATGTATATACACAGGTTTCACTATAATGAAATACAGATCAGCATTTAGCATTACAATAAAGTAAATTACTTAATTAAGTGTCTTAGACTAACCACTCAATCTTAAGTTTCTGTAAGGCAAAGCAGTGTTACACATTCACTTTCAAGGTACATTAGTAAAATAACCACAGATTGTGGTTTGTCGGGGGGGGTGGGGGTGGTAGGGTGTGTGTTTTGTGCTTTTTTATTAAAAACAAACTGAACACTAAAGACCAAAAACAATACACACAGAGTCTTTTACTTCAACTAGGATTTGTTTTTTCATCTTTTGGCCAGACTTAGAGAGTCTGAATGTAGACTAGTCAAAACAAAGCATCGAAAATCAATTTGTTCATAGAGCACAGGAAGCTGTCCTACTGAGCAGGTTTGGGGGTTTTTTTGCCTTTGAAATCTAATTTAGGTTTTACTTTCCTGCTTGCTAAGAAATGCCTCAGCTGTTCACACTGGTGTCACAGTGAGTCTTCAGCATTAACAGCTTGCTGGACATTTCCTCAAAATTGTTTTTTTTTTCTTTCCAAATTAGGGAATTACACTTTACAACTGCCTTGTCTGGACAGTAATTGTACAACTTTTCAGGCAACAGATTAGTTAAGATAAAGAGAAGTTCTGCAATACAGACTCTTGCAAGATCCCGTGACTGTGAAAAAAGTTACGTAGCAAAAGTCGTTATAAAAGGAGTTGCCACTACCATTTTAGGAGAGACAGGAACTGAAGCTGAAGCCTACCTTCAAAGCAGGGGCTTCCCAACTAATAATTTCCTAGCGACTGACACCAACTCATCCTACGGGTTTCGGTCTTCCTCACCAAACTGCTGTGACACTTTTGAGTATTTATTTTGTATTTGTATTCTGTTTCATTTCTTAGTGAATCAAGGCAAAAAAAGATATGTTCTGTAATCAACCCCCAGGAAGTCAGTTCTGTCATGAGAACCTGTCTCATCAATACAGGTCCAGGTGGAAGAGTTTTTGAATCTTTATCACTCAAATATTGCAAAAGTAAAAGAACCCCAAATCCCCCAAAGCTTCCTCAAAAAACCCTATTCAACTACTCTGACTCATCATTCTTCAATCTTAATGTCAATCACAAATGTTAAAGAAAAAACAATAAACTGTTTATTATCTGCTTTGACAGTTTTGCACTTGTTACACATAAGCCAGAAAAACAGTTTGCATCTAGCTTGGTTAGTATTCTAAATGTTGAAGTTAGAAGTTAATAGCAGAAGAAGCATTAGAGAAGAACTGAATGTATCCAGGAACCTAACTGGACATGGTTCAGTAACAGTTCCCTTTGGCTATGCCCTCCTAATAATACTTTAAATCAGATTTTGGTACATTCTTTTCTTCCTGTTATTATATCAACATTCCAACTCTTCACAAAAGCCAGAACTCAAAAAACCATACCATTTCACCTGGCAAGAATCTTGAAATCCCTGCTACTTGATTCCCTCACTGTTTCTCCATCGACTTAATTCTCTACAACAGCAAACAAACTCTGAAAGCTCACATCATCAGGCAAGACTCCATAAACAAGACAGAAACCAAACGCTAAAGCCCCTGATGAAGCAGGTGAGTTTAAGTGTTCTTGCTCCATTATCCTTGGTATTTCCAGCTCCTTAACAGTTAGTGTTTAGCCAACCTAAAACTAGACTAGATCATAAAAGGCCGAGAATACAACAGATGCTTTATGACTGTTAATTCAGGATTTGTTAATAAAGCCCCTTCAACAAGACCTTGTTCTTTTCCCAGCCCTTATATAGCAGCATAGAACAAAGAGATGTACACCATAAGGCCCAAAACAGTAACAGCAACAGGAAAACATGACACCCAAATGCCTGGAAAGCAGGAAATACCTGCCTTCATCTCCACCCTTCAATAGGAAGTGCAGTACCACACCTTTAAAAACAAGAAAAAAAAAAGTATACATTAACATAACCACTGTTCCTTTCCGAAGGAAAACCTCTATTTTCTACAACAGTTAAGAATTTTGCCCACCCATCTAAAAACACTGAGTAAGTAATTGAGTTCAGTCTTACTTTTGAGACCCAAGTTCAACTACCAACATGACTTTGGGCAAATGACTTGACCACTGTATGGATATCCCACAGCTAGTAAGAATCCCTAAATAACATCATGGCTCTACCTCACTGCTGTACGGTGAATGAAAAACAAACTCAAAAGCATTACCAGTGATGTGGTGTTCAGACAATGCAACAAAACCCAATTATTTTCCTCATAGAGAGGCTATACAACTGCTCCTGTAGGTAAATATTTACTAGAATAACACAGTATGCCCTAGGATGTCTGTCCCATCAAACTCTTATTTTTGAATCTCGTTATTATCAGACAGCTGTCATTTCTTAGCTTTATACAATTACCACTGCATACATGCCTGATCATCTGTCCAGCATCTTCACAGAGGTATCATGAGACTGTAAAAAGCATCATATACCTTACCTTTCAGGGTAACAAAGTTTTTTTCATACCAAACAACTTTTTGCAATATTTCTCACAGCTCAGAAGGCTGCAATAAGCAATCAATTAAGAACAAACCCTCTGTCTCACCTGTATCAAATCAGTCCCAGGAATTCAATTATTGCTGCACTCCAAACTAAAATTATATTGCCAGAGAAAAATGCTATTTTGAAGAATGTACTTGAATTTGTCAGCTTCATCGGCACTGGTATTTATTCTCTCCTGACCTAGCTTCCAAGAATTCTTCTGCACCACAGAATTGCTTTCAGAACCCCAACTTGTTCACCTACTAAAATCAAAAGTAAGAAGAATTAGAAAAAGTCACAAGTGAAAACACAGTGGCAAACGAGATTCAGACAAACATGCTACATACGTTACATACTTCACCATATTAGCGAGGGGTTTGGACACACCATGCAATGCCAATGCAATGTCCTAGGTTCTCAGTGTCCCCCTGCATATATTAAAAGATACATTTTTTTAGAAGTCAGATAACTAATACATGGATGAAATTACAATTATTCAGTAACACTGTTGTGGATAATTGAAACCTAAATAAAGAGTAATGGACAAGCATACCTATTTGAGGCTCCTCTGATCTCAACTGTGAATGCCTCAGTTACTGATGACACTGCAGTAAAAGAAATCAGCAGTCGACTGATGGCGTGGTTGCCTCGTTGAGCACGGCACTATTTTTAGATAGGTTAACACGTCACTTTGTATGTAGTATCACTCAGTCAAGAATGAAACATTTTTCTTTTGAGAAGGTGAAAGCACGCGCAATTGCACTTGCCTGGAGACTGTACTACTGTAAAAATCTAACTGCTTACTAAAGTGACTAGGATACATGTAAAGTACTAGCTATTTTCTTGTTCCACTCATGAATCTTATATACGATTAAGGAAGGCAGTCACTGAACAAGGAGGCTTGCAGTGTGTACTCAAAGAGTCTTACAACTTCTCTAAAATCTTTCTCAGATTCCTGCCTCAGAAGGACTGAACCAACCATTACGTACCAGGATGTTTTTAGATAATGAAGCAGAGCATGAATGACGTGAGTTTCTAATAAACAAAATTAAAAGTGATAATAAAAATCAATGCAAAATATTTTCAAATGCAAAACATGCAAAAAACCATAGTATCACTAACGTGTCATCTGTCCCTGTTGACAAGCAGTCATGCGGCATCTCTCTCTCTTCTTTCACAGCTACAATTCTCACATCTCCAAGTTCAGAACGATCTGGTTCTTTAGACAACTGGCCATCATTGTCATACCTGCAAATACAACCCAAACTGTTAATTGAAACATTTCTTGTGCAAGCAAGTTTTGTTTCTATTTTGTCTAGACTAGTATTACATGCTCAACAATACAAACAACAAAACAAATACATAAGCTGTTCTACAAAGGATATCCAAACCCCTTACATTTTTTATTAAAATTACCTCTGTGCTTTTCTCTTTCTTACATAACTTCCACCCCATTTTTTTTTTTTTTTTAAATGTCAGGTATGGTCTTTTAAGTACTATCAAGAAAAATATTTCATCTGGCCTTCACATATAGAGTATATTACTAACGTTCCATCAGCTGCTATTAAAGAAGTGCTGCCTGACAATGCTCCTTCTTCTTTCACAGTAATTCTTCTCACACCCTCAGGGAGGGAACAGATCGGAGCTTTTGACAATGGGTCATAGCTGTCATACCTAGAGAGAAAAGACACAGTTGGTATCAACGCCAAGAATTATTTGCTTGGTATTAGGACACAGAGTACTGTGACGGTCTACTCACAGGTCCAGTAAAAACCCTGCAACTTCTGCATCGTTTCTGAAATCCAACTTTTCTTTAAGCGTCAACCATCGGTCAATATGATTTCCCACATAAATCCTCGTTTTCCCCCTTCTTCTATCAAGACTTTGCTTTCTCTTTTTCCTTTCCAGAAAAGACAACACTGGGGGCCTTCCACACCTCTTCGCTGGTAGTGACATTGTAAGCCTAGAAACGAGGGAAAGACACAACTCAGAGCAGCAGATTATACCTCAGCGTTCTGAACCATCACAGCAGAAACCGACTGCCAAACGCCATAATGCTTTTACTCCTATGAAGCTGGAAATTAATTTCAGAAGCGTTAGAAAATGAAATGAAAAC
>NW_009259586.1:2026847-2031347 GCF_000687185.1 Egretta garzetta
CGCAGCGCCAGGCGGCTCTGCCCCCCGAGCCCCTCCACAGCGAGAGCCGCGGTGCTGCAGCCCGGTCCGGACCCGCCCGAGAAAAGGCCTCGTTGGCCGCCCCGTAACGCGTCGCAGGATGTTGGCGAGGTTCGTTAAGTAAAAAGGTCAAGTACCAGTTTTAAGGAAATCGGTTCAAAGCCTTTTTTAAATGTGAAAACGTGCAGTTCGTTACGATCACCTCTACTGAAAGATCATTTAAGGATACCGAGGTAAAAACTGGCACCTGCAAGTTACTGCAGCTGAGAGGAAGCAGCGCAATAGATTTCTAAATACTCATTTAATAATAAACTTCAGCAAATGTGTTATGAGCAATAAAAATACCCTGTTTTTCCAAGCGGCAATTGCCTGAATGAATTGCAGAAATGCTGTATTAATGCCTTCTGAAAGACTTGGAGACAAAACTAGAATCACCCTCTGAAGAGCCGAAAATGTTTGAAGTTCGACTTCGCTGTTGAAAGGGAAATACTCAGTCAGTGACACAAGGAAAAGGAAACGTAAGTTTGGAATCCGTGCTGTCACAATGTGTTATGACACCGTACGCAGCAGGCTTTCTGCCCGTTCCTTCGCACTTCCACGCCCTTGTGTTTCCATATACTGCATTTTAAAATAAATTACTAAAAAGACAGAGCAATATTTATGGATAATTCTACCTAAACAATGAGAGTGACAATCACACCCACCAATGTATTATTTCTACTGTCGGTAGATTCCCAGTAAGAAGTCAAACAAGTTAGCTTGAGCACTAGTACGACTGAAGACTTGCACATTTATTTGCGTTTGCTGAATCAGCCGAATAACTTGACTAAAACCGAATCTTTTGTTTGCTTTTTGTCCAACATTTATATGATTTGAAAATAAAGAACTGAAGAAAAAAAGCCATCGTCACACACATTTTAGTGTGTGAATTAATAGAGAAGTTCAAAAAGAATTACCGTAGCATAATTATAGGTTCTCTCAAAATAGCACAAGTTCTCAGTGATACATGTATATAAAGATAATCCTTGTAATTTACCCTTTTCATATAAAATATGAGGTAATTCCTCCTCTATCACCATTATTTCTGTAAAATACACACTTGGTCATACTGTTACCAAGTAAATGTGACTCTAAGAGGCTTTTCATACTTATTTCTTCTGATTGCCGTCACAAATACAGTTATTGTCTGTGTAAGCAGATTCACTTTCCAAATAATGGAACTGTGTTACGCACTAAAGGTTGCTGTGTGCTTTTCAGTTCCTGCTCATCTTGAAATCACAAAACTGCTGGGAGAAGCAATAGGGTACGAGCAGCATTTACTTCTACCAGGCAGTTTTGAAACCAAAGCAAATATGCAGCGACTCAGCTTTTACGCATAGTAAGCTACTGCTGCTACGCATGCTTGTGAAGTTAAAACCAGCATTTAAAAATAAAGGTGCATGTTTGTGTTCTCAATAATGCATTAGTAGGTAAGAAAAAACCCAAGGCTTTTAACTTAATGTATCTTGCCACAGTTGTGATTTTTTCCTGCTCCTCTCATTAGGGAGGTCTGCTAGCCAGTGTTAATTTCTCCTGCTTCAGCTGATTCAGGCTGTGTGGCAGAGGCAGCAAGGGAATGCTTTTAATCCCACCAATATTTATATTCATGTTGATTTTACCACTGGGATGTCCATGTCAGTAAGGTTAGTATTTTGCCCCCGAACCGCTTCACACCAGTCCTTTAGAAAACCTGCACTCCCAGTACAATGAAGCGTGTGTTATAAAGCAGCAGAAGCAGCTGCCACTTAGGAATGGAATTTCAAAGCCAGTACCCCAGGCTCAGCAAAGGTTAAGGTTCATTTTCCTCGGCAGCAATGCAAAGAAATGTAACTGAGGGCACCAGGTGCAGCACACTGCCTCCTCCTGAACCGCAACTGCAGCCATGGGAAAGAATTTCAGAGGTTTATCTAGTTCATAGCAGTCTCTCTGCAACATTACTTCAACTCACTCTCTCCTCTTACTATCAACTTCTCACTGAAAATCCTGGCTGTGCTATCACCTTTCTGCTGATAAATATTTTACTATGCTTCATTAGTTTCCAGAGCAAACATCTTATCTTTGAGCTCCGGCGTATTTAGCTTCCAAATATAAACATAGCAGTAACATACCTTACAAACTTATGAAGCCCACTGTCTCCTAAAGAATGTAATCTTCAATATAAAATGCCCTGTGTTGCTACAAAAGCAATCAGTAAACCCAGCAATGTTTTTAATTACACCATTTATTTCATGTTTATATTTGTGAGATGGGATTGAGAAACTACTCCCTGGGAATGCTAATGGAAACTTCTTCATATAGCAAGTAATTTATGTAATAGTGTAAAAGCCACACCGACCAAGTTTATCGAGCTAAGTAGCCTGTTCCCAGAACAGATGGGGATGCTCGGGCCTTTATCTGGTATGTTCTCCCAGTTTCCGGTTGTCAGTGATTTAAGAACTTTGAAGACAAGAGGGTGAATCCAAACCATTGCATTAAGCAGGCACGGGAAGACCTATATTCCACGAACTGAATCCCTTTTAGACCCCACTTAGTATTTTGGGCTTTGTAATATCCTACTGCAGTGATTCTTCACTTTGCCTTTTGAGCCATTTGTTACAAAAGTGTTATTCCTAGACAAAAAGTGATTTATGACACTAGGACAAAGTGTTATTTCCACGTTCCACTGCAATACTGATACCCCATTAAAAAATATAGCACAGCAATGATATTAATTGCCCCCCACAACAACCAACTCTCTCATCACCAATAGCTTTAACCAGTCTGTTTCTCTTCTAACCTGAAACAGAATCAATGGCAACTATTTAATAGAGAACGAAGAATAAAGTTGAAAACCACAAGGTTTATCACCACACAACTCATTCCAGCAAGAGTCTTTGCTTGCATTAAAGTCATTAATGCTTTCAGAACAACCTGGTATATTACAGTATGCAAAAGATAAATTGACACAAAGGTTTAAGGTGCAGACTTTCAGAAAGCATGCTCATTTTCAAAACTGAGCTCAAAGTCATTTGGGCCTTCACGACACAAAACAGGAACTATTTGAAGAAATTTTAAGAAAAATTAGCTGTACAGGAGTCTAGCAAGACCTGCATTCTCATTGCATCCTGATCCCTGTAAATGAAGTAACACACAAGCAGAATTTCTTATGTTTATCAATTGCTGCTAAAGATGATTCATCACATTTAAATTCTTTCACTCGAGCTTCATATCATCAGTCTTTCATCTAAGTTATCACATCTGCAAAGAATTAATAATAATTTAATATTAAAAAGCAACTAAATTATGCTGTGTGGTACCTAACATGCAATAAAAACTTTCATGCAGAAAACATGAAGTAAAAAAAAAAAAAGTTGAAAGGACCAAACAGCGTAATCAAACCAATAAGCTAGTGCATTTTCACTAGAAAAAAAAAGCATCTCTAACAATACATTTGCTTCATGTTTCCTATTTTTACTTTCTCCCCCTCACCATCTGCTTCTGTTCTGCTTTTTTCTTCCAAAAAGCATGCACCTCGTTTAGCTTCACTTACCCCATCACAGAATTCAGACTGAATAGAAACAAAATTCCCAATGCAACAGCCAAAAAAGCACTACCTATTCATAAAAGGCCTTCTAAAAATAGCTCATTTTTCGTACAATAATTTAATCTTGAAGAGAAACAGTCCATATTGATTCAATGCTTTGCTACACACATCACCTAAACAAAGGAAGTTGAGGTTTTTGGCTGTCAGCACCTTTGTATTGTACCTCTGCCTCAGTGCTGCCATTTTGCCAAATCTTCCCCCCTTCTTTTGGTAGCCAATACTGAATCCCACAAGAGTGAGATACAAATGTGAAGAAAGAGGGTGAATTACAGAACACATAAGAATTTCAGCTACTTCCAGTATTCTTCAGGAAAGAGACAGAGCTACTCCTTCCAATCATGGCAGTCACCTAAGCAATGCTCAAGTGGATTGCTGTTTCTCTAGGAAAACTCGGAATACAAGAGCTCCTTAGGATTTAGCAACACCGGCGGCACAGCTCGTTGTGGGTTCCCATCCTCCCTGGCTGTCCTCCTCAGGACAAACATCATCAGTTCATCTGTCTGCAAGCAGCTAAAGGAGAAGTACGCTATTTGGTGGGTTTGTAGCAGTTCCAACTAAATGTAAAAGTACTATTTACTGCACCAATGCGATACCTCCACGCTGCTAGTCTGATAAGAGTAGAATCCCACTTAGATCAAGACATGAGATGACTCGGTTAGCTCTGCTGGTAACATTTAGCTGGAAATCTACCCCCAGCGCCACTGAACTACCGCTTCTGGTGAAAAATTTAAGACGGTTTTCTTCTCCCTAGTGAGACCTGCGTGAAAATAAAAACGTTTTGGGGAGAAAATCCTCACAGAGACGCCCAGCGGCGCCTGAGGGAGCCGCAGCTCCGCCGGTGGAGGCCCCCCAACCCCATG
>NW_009259586.1:2031567-2033154 GCF_000687185.1 Egretta garzetta
AGGGCGGAGGCTTCTCTGTGCTCGGCGGGCACCGGTGTCCGTCCCCGGAGCGGATCTCCCCAGCAGGGCTCCTCACTCCAGGGGGAGCAGGGTCGGAGAGGGAACAGCAGAGGTGCCACGAGCAGGCAGGGCAGAAACGGCTGACCTGAATTTTGCGGGTGTTGTGTGAGAAAAATATGCCGATCTGCCTAGATAATTCAGCAGTAGCGGTGTGTGTCCCTACTCCGTGTCCGAATTCACTCAGTGAGGCAGATGGGAAGAGGCCTTCAATTGGTACAAAAAGTATTATGAGAAATAAAACAGAGCACGTGTGCAAAGTTGACGTGGAGAGTGACACAGTTTTTCTCGCTGATGGTATGAGCTGAGTCAGAACTGAATGCAGCAATGGACTGCAATGATGGAAATGATGGAATGCAAAAATGGACTTTGCAATGCAAAGGAGTGGGAAATAAAGAATGCTCTTCATTTAAATGCGTGACATGCAGCGATCAGGAGAGCCGTTTCAATGCCAGAACCCACACTACACCATGTCCAGAGAAAACAAGATCATGAGGAGAGCAGAAGAAATGTGGGAAACAAAACTTGAGAAGGTACTGGCCAGTGGCAACACTATAATTTGAGTCTGGAGGCAAGTCCCTGGAGGGCCAAAAGGTTCGTGGCAGACTTTCGCATTTTGTCAGCCATTTCTCTGCAACAAGCACAGTAAACTTTGTAAGTATTAGTACAGTCAGTGCATGTGCTAAAGAAAGCTTCTGGACCCACCTTCTGTGTATAACCCTGAGGCCACCAGATCTCAGCTTGAGGAGAACAAGCCCCATGCAGAGCAGGGAGGAGTTTGAGCCAGGTAAGGTGTGCTCACGGGCACTCGGACCTCACTCCTGTGTGAGCTGGCACAGGCAGGACTCAGGGAACAACCACAAAACCGTGGATGAAATGCAAAGAGCAAATTTATTTTCATTGCCTTGCGGCTTGGGGGTGCAGAACCCGGGCAGAGGCACACAGGTGGGAACGCGGGCACTGTGGAGCTCGGTCCATGCTGGAGGATCACCAAACCTGCTGTTTTCCCCTATGTATCGGGTTCGCGCAGGCGTAGCTTACCACTGTGCTTTGATCCTTCCCACAGCAGGGCAGGAATCTCGGGCAGGTTCCATAGGGTGCCTCCAAGTCTGTCACAGGCCTGTGTTATCTAAGCGCCGACGTTCTGCCTGTCAAGCACAGAAGGCTGAACAGCGCTTAGCGTGATATATGTGGTTTCCTACACCCCAGCTGCGAGTCACTCGGCCGTGTTTACAATCCCCCTCGACAAACCTTGTGTTATTTTCCTATACTCCCCATCCTTGCGCCTTCCAGGTCCGCGGGCACCGTGACAGGGCAGGGGTGCGAATGGAACAAGCCCCTTCCTGCAGGCAGCCCCTCTCATTCTGCCGCGTCCACAGGGGCCCCGGGAACCGCCTGAGGGGAGAAAAAAAAAAATATGGAACGCTTCACGAATTTGCGTGTCATCCTTGCGCAGGGGCCATGCTAATCTTCTCTGTATCGTTCCAATTTTAGTATATGTGCTGCCGAAGCGAGCACGGGTCACCCCTT
>NW_009259586.1:2033353-2057337 GCF_000687185.1 Egretta garzetta
GGTGTGTGGCCTCCTCACGGGCCCGTTCTTAGACATAATTCCGGGAGGGCTTTAAGGGCAGCAAGTGTTCAGTTCTTCGCGGTTGGTAACGTCACTGTTTTCTGCGGTAATAAATCGGCAATTTTTATTTAAATTTTTATTGAAATTACCTCAATAGCAGTCAGCTGTAGCGGTATAGTGGGAAGTTAAATCGTTCGTTGTTATTGCGAAGCCTCTTCTAAGAGCAGGCGGGAAGAGTAGCTGGTACCAGCAGCAGAGTGGCGCAGCGGAAGCGTGCTGGGCCCATAACCCAGAGGTCGATGGATCGAAACCATCCTCTGCTAGCTTCTCGTTTTGCCCCGGGGAGCGGTACCGCCTCCCGGGCACAGCGACCGGTGTCTTCGTCTGCAGCCGCGTGTGTTTATGGGCGTGGGGTTGGTTGGTGGTGTGACTGGTTATTTTTCCTAAACCGTCTTGACAAGGTGTAGTGCAGTGGGTGAGAGTAAAGGAAGGACAGAACACACCGCGCTGTGACGCCTGCAGGCTTTCCATCTAGCGCGGTTTGATGATATCGTGGAGTCACGGTTTGGGTTGGGAGGGATCTCTAAAGGCCACCCAGTCCAACCCCCCTGCAGGGAGCAGGGACATCTCCAACCCGATGGGGCTGCTCAGAGCCCCGTCCAACCTGGGCTGGGATGTTCCCAGGGAAGGGACATCCACTCCGTCTCGGGGCAACCCGTGCCAGTGTTTCACCCCCCCTCTATGTAACCAATGTCTTCCTTCTACCTAGTCTGAATCTCCCCTCTTTTAGTCTAAAACCATGACCCCTTGTCCTATCCCAACAAGTCTAAAAAGCCCGTCCCCATCTTTCTTAGCAGCCCCCTTTAAGTACCAAAGAGCCACAACCAGGTGTCCCCGCAGCCTTCTCTTCTCCAGGCTGAACAACCTCAACTCTCAGCCTGTCCTCATAGCAGAGGGGTTCCAGCCTTTGGACCATTTTTGTGGCCTCCTCTGGACCCACTCCAACAGGTCCCCATCTTTAATTACACATAAAAAGCTCGTTGCATACGTTTGTAGTTTTCCCATGTCTCGCCTGTTTAAATGAAACATTCTGCTACCTATACACCGACAAAACCAAGAGAGGAAACAACCTGGCGAGCTAAAACAATAGTTGTGACAAGTGGCTCCTGCTTCATCTCAAAGATAGCAAACAAACATTCAGCCCAAAATGCACGAAAGCAGAACGAGTGCACAAATGTGAAGTAACAGCCAGTGCACATGGTACTGAAAGTCTGCATTTGAGCCTTAAACCGCATGATCTGAGCCTTAAACCGCATGATCTGAGCAACGGCTTAAGCCACCTTGTTTAGTGCTTCCAAATGTGCATGATTTTCAGTGCTGTAAAACGTCGCGATAAATGAACAGCGGAATTCTTACACAGGATTAATCCGTGTAGAATACACGCAAGAGAGGCGAGGCAGACACCGTGTTTGTGAACGTGTGGAAAGAACACTTTTTCCCTTTCTGCCTTTAAGATTGCCTCAGTGGGAGCGGGCCGGGGCGCCTCCGCGGCGGTTCCATGGTGTAATGGTTAGCACTCTGGACTCTGAATCCAGCGATCCGAGTTCAAATCTCGGTGGAACCTGACACTTTTTGCCCAGAGGCCGATTTCGTTACCGTTCATTATCACGCAAAATCAGGTTAACGGAATCATAGTGTTTTTCACCGGCTTTTGGAATGCCATAAACTACCGACATGCCGTGCTACTTGGAAAACGTATTTGAAGTCAAAGAGAAAGACAAAACACACGATGAAATTTTCCTGGTTTTTTTTTTTCCCCCCCGCATTTATTATTCATTGCAGCTAGGTTAGTACACTCTTACACGAGTTACCTGAACAACTTCAGACATGCCATAGCGTACTGAGACGTAAGTAATTCTGTTTCTTTCTACGCTGTGAACAGCCTGTGTGGAAACGCCATTTAAATTACGCACGAGGAGAGCACGAGGCAGCTTGCGGAGCTCCGCTGCACGCACGAGGATTTGGTTTACGTATCCGAAAGATGTTCTCCCAGTTCCTGTTCGCTTTCTGACGTGGCATCGTTGCGATCGTTGTCCCACGAAGACAACGAATCCTGCAGAAAGGCGGAATAAATACGAATATTGGGGTTGCGTTGAATTCCTGGCCGGTTTTAAGGTGCCAAAAGGAAAGGGCGGTGGGAATTGTCACCGCGGGAGCTGTTTGCTGTTCAGGTTGGTTCCCCGGCCCCGCGGAGGCGAGTGCCACCGCCCGGTTCTATGGTGTAATGGTTAGCACTCTGGACTTTGAATCCAGCGATCCGAGTTCAAATCTCGGTAGAACCTACAGCCCGGCCTTCGCTTTTTCCTCATCTTCAGCTCCTTCCTCCTCCCCGATTTGCGCCCGCCCCCGCCGCTGCTATCAAGGCCAGCCGGTGTGTACGTACGTGCCTATAGCAGAGCGAAATAAAGGCACGCGGTTATGCATGGACAGCATATATAACGACCCACCCCCCCGAAAACCCAACTGCAGCGGGGTACTGCCCGAAAGGGGGGTAAAACCCAAGGAGCTGAATGTTGATGGGTTTTCCTTCACCTGAATCCATCACTAGTCCCAATTTTCTGAAACTGAATGAGCAGCTGTACATTTGACAAAAAGACTTTAATTTTTAAATAGTTCTTGGTACAATTTAATTAGTCTTTAATTATATTTTACCTTTTTTATAGAATCATAGAATGTTTTGGGTTGGAAGGGACCTTTAGAGGTCATTTATTCCACCCCCCCTGCAGTGAGCAGGGACACTGCTAACTAGATCAGGTTGCTCACAGCGCACATAGCAACTGAGCAATTTAAAAGACATATTTCAGTTATGTTGGCAAAATAATGGCAGGGGAAAAAGAGTTAAAGAATGTGCATTAGCTATGCAGTCATATGGCATAATAGCTGTTGTTTAATATTTACAGTGTGGAAAAGCTCTGCAAGAGACTTATCAGAAAGTAGGCAATTAAACATTGGCTATAAAACAAGGCAAAAAAATTTTCCTTACAAGTGGACACTTACGATATTCTTTTTCTCTCTATTTTAGTAGGGTTTTTTTCTTGAAAATAAACTACAAATGATTATGCTAGTCCATAAGCAGGAAATTTTGAAGGTTGGGAAAGTGTTTCAGTAGAACTTTCCTGATTTATGCCTGTTGCAGTTCCATTGGTATCCTGAGTTATCAATAATATTTCAAGTACTAAGTTATACCAAAGCCAAACCAGAAAATTAGTTTTCAAACTACCTGGATGGGATGACCATACAGCAAACAAACTATATGTAGTTTAAGTCTTGTTTGAAAAAAAAAAAAAAAAAAAAAAAAAAAAGTCATTCACACTGAGGAAAATCTGATTTTTTTTCAGAATTTGGACATTATTTGTCAGGTGCACCCAACTGTTTACTTGGAAGACAGGGATAGAAATGCAACTATTTCAGACTGGGTATAGTCTCACAGATTGAACTCTGCACGATTTAAACCAATATTACCCCTGCTTTGCTGACACAAATCCTCATTATTTATTTTTCATTTCAAGAGCGCTAAGGACATCTCAACATCTTCACTCCCCTCCTCAAAACCTGTCCTTACTAGTCATTCATTTACACAGCAACAGGAACATCTCTGTTCCATGCCAAAATGAAGATCAGCTCCTCCTCCTTTTCCTCTGGCTAGGTGATCACTCCTTACTGACCCTTGAAAAAAATGCAGACCACCTTCAGGCCTATTTATTATTTTATGGAAGTTAGGGTCTTTGCTGTTCGTGGGAATTTATGGAAATGCTTGCTAAATTTGTTAAAGAAATTTTGGCACAATCCATTGATGAAAAGTATCTTCCTCTTTTACGTCGGGGCTAATTTTCATCCTTCTCAACTACGCTTTTAAGTATCAGGCTACACACAAATAAGTATCTTTACTGTTCCCCATCCACTAGTGTTTTAAATAACTGTATGTAGTAAACTTCAGCATAACCAGTCAACCCCCGTAGATTGGCTTCATCCAGCAACCTCATTCTTCCCAGGTAAGAGAGCTTTAAAGCCACTTGATGCTTGTCAGCCTTGCAACAATTCAATATATTATTCTACAATTCCAGAGTACCGTTTCCTACTGGTATCCAGCAACCTTCTCCTTCTATTTATCACAGTTTAGAGTGTAGCTGTAATCCAGAATACTCATAAACAGCTGATACAGTATTACTGTTACAGACTAATCAAGTATTCATGCTAAATTCACCAGATTAGCACATATGTTAAAACAAAGTGTACTTAAAGAGTTAAGCTTTTATATGGAATGAGACAGAATCGGTACATAATTCAGTATCAAGATTTATTTAGGACAATTCATGGTCATGCTCCATTTGAATACAAAGCACCAAAATTTAGGCAACTGAACATTATCCAAATCTAATCCAGCTGAGACTGCTGCATACAGATATATCTGCTTTTCTAAGTGATGGCATAGCCCACGTCTGTCCATGTTCATTAACTACAGAGGACAAACACAAGGTGCTGTGGCTGAGGCAAATTTACTGGAGAAGGCATAGCAAAAGTACTTCACAACACATACCCCACCTTGTAGCAGTCTCAGAACAAAGTACTGTAACCCAAGGTATTGAGCACTTTATATGCTCAAGACAGTAATACCCCAACACAACTTCCAAATTAATTTAGCATTTCCAGTTACTTTCCCGCAATCCCTCCAATTTAGTATTTTCTAAAGATCATCTAGAGACAAGATTGTCTCAGCACAACATTCAACTGAGAAGTAAAGCACTATGGCTGTGACCACACTAGGAACTTTTCCCATTGCTGAAAAGGCAGTAGCAATGAAAATTATCAGTTGCCAAAATCGAATCAGGGAACTAAATAATGCTGTAGTTTCAGAAAGTGTGGCTAGAAACACATATTGTCAACAGTGACAGACTTCCCAACTGCAGATTTAAAAACCAGAATCAATCTCAGGCAAGTATTTCACTATATATGAAGTCGCAACAAAAGTTTCTGATGTATGTTAAAATTTCAGTGAAAGAAGGTGGAGGGGGAAAGACTTACTACAGTTAAGGGAAAACACTTTTTTTTTGTCTTTTAAACTGGCACTTTAAGCCCTTTTAAAAGGGCTTCAAAAACTTAAAACCAGTTTTACTCCAAAAAGTCTTATAGAACAAAATGTATCAGTCACTGTAAGTCACAAGTTATAATACATACATTCCACCTAGCCACTAAAAGCTGCCCAGTTAGATACCTTCCTCATCTTGAGAAGAATACTGTGGCAGACCAATACTCTACTAGATTTTTACATTGCTACTATCTCAATAGGTTAAAACACTTGAGTAGATGGAAGAAATGGTGGATTCAACTGAAAAAGTTTATTTTATGCACTGAGCCACCAATTTACGTTGTAGTGGGAGCACGGCACAGTATATTGTAGACAGATTTATTTCACCTATTGGCCCATTCCTAGGGTCTCCCACCAGCATGGGAAGCATGGGAAGGGTAATGGCAAAAGAGAACTTGTACAGCAGTGCCACCTACGCAAGATGAGTATTCTTCAAGTTCTACAAACAGTTCAAGGGTATCCTTTCAGAACAGCAAGGCAGCTCTTGTGTAGTTTAGTGAAGATTTCATGAGGAAAACAAACCACTTTTTCGTACCATTTCATCCAGTATATGCACATAAAAAAAAATAAGCATACTATACAAAGAACTGAAGCAACATAATTTAAACATGCCATCAAGCTATAAAACCATATATACATAGAAACGTATGCCTATACAAACAGAACAAGACTACTTTATTACAAGATAATTCTGTTTAAGTTTTTGGAGGAAATCATGACAGATAAAGAAAACCAGACCAAAGGAGCTGGATGTCGCTTCTAAAAGTATTCTTTTCAGAAATTTCATGCAACATCACCATCTTTCTTTAGCAGACATTTATTAAAGTTTCAGCTATACATAAGTCTTCCCACAATTTCTGGACTCCCTTCCTGTACAGAGGTAGATTTCTGTAGGTGTTCTGATATTGCACCACGTAAGTATAATGTTTTTATTACCAGAAACAACTTACAAAGGCTAATTTATGGGTATAATCTCATTGTGTGCATTCAGGTAGCACAGTAATCAAATTCATTTGCACTTGAAAGAAAACATCCCTCAGAGTGAAATGTTTTGTTATTTAGCTGGAGGTCCAATTGAAAGCTGCAATTCTATTAACAGCTTCACATTAAGAGAACTATCTCTTGCCATCAGGGTAACATACTCAAGTCTGCCCCCTCCTTTTGAGCCTCTCGTTTAGCCAATGCAAGAACCTGCACTGACTTCACTGATGCCTTTATCCTATCCACTGTGTTCAAGTTAAATGCGGATTTCAAATACACACAGGTTTTTGCAGTATTAAATCTTACTCATACAAGCGGTTGTAATATTAAGAAATTTACAAGAAGATTCATTCAAACTGCCTGAAATGATTAAAAAAGCCCATCCACACTTTTAGACTGGAAAAGGAAAGCTGAAACTTTGCTAGCTTCAAACAGCCATTAATCGTGAACACATTTGATGCTACTAGGAAAATCCAAAGGAGTCTGGCAGTAGTTTCGGGGTTTTTTTGTCCATCACATTCTTGATCAACCCTCTGACAACTCATGAAGTTGCAGAAAAGCTTGCATGCAAATACCACTTTAAGATGTCTGTTAAATGAAACATCTACAGCATACTTAAAAAAATAAGTGCACCAAAATTCATGATGCCAATATATAGTAACTTTGATGAGCTCACAAGCATTGCTAAGTATTTTTTTCAGAGGCACTCCATGAAGTTATTTTTACAAAAGTCTGTCAACATGGAGATAAATGAAAGCACAATCCGGTATTCTGTGAAACATGAGAGAATAAAAGTGCTGTTAAGTCTGGCTCAGCAAATCTAGCAAAGTTGTAGCATGCACATGCTCACGTGACAGCGTATGTGCATGTTTCACTCTCACAAAGAAGCCAGACAAAGTAAGCAGCACCACTCTTCCTAGCTGCAAGTTTCTAAGAAAACTTAGAAGGAAAGGAAACTTCTTTTTGTACCAACCAACCTATTTGGAACTATTTTTAATGAAGGATTGCAATTATAACCATTTAGGTGTTAGTTTCCCAAGTTCAGTTTATATGAAGCATCCTGTTCCCTTCCTTACAAATATTACATGAGTAAGGAATGGTGACTGGTATGGAACAGAATAGTTTCTGTTAAAATATGGATAGAAGGCATACATAAATTCATTACACTTCTCCATGTCCACACTTGTCCCTGTAAAGGAGTTTTCTGTTAACACAGCAAGTAAATCCCGAGTCACTTCACAACTGCAACAATACTGAAATTCATGATGACTGTTTTCCCATAACGAAAGGGACTGCATACCTAGGAGTGGGAGTAAAATAATCTGGCCTTCTTGGGGGAGCCCATTTTGTGAAGGGAACCCCTCACTTCAGGGAGTAACTTCATCAGGAATTACACTCCCTGCCCCTGGCAGAAAGTGCTTATGTACCTTGCAAGATTGTGTTTTTGAATAAAGAAATCCATTATACGCAGGAGATTACACACAGTAAAAGTTAAACGACAATGGCAGGAACCAGGACTTTTGGAGACTTCTCTTTCCGTTTTTAAAAAGCAATGGTTCTTCATAAGCAGTAATCCACAGTTAGGAAGCGTCTCATTCATACACTCGGCTAGTGCATAGCATCTGCGATTGCATAGAATGTTTCCAGTGCTGAATGTGTAACTAACCTAAGCGAATCTTTTCCAAGCTTGATTTATTACCATTTGATATCCAAATTGCTTGCTGTTTGATTTACTGCACTGTATTTGGTGTGCAAAGTTTCCTGGACCTTCCTAGAGTCCACGCCTTCCAGCCAGTCATGGTACATCCTTTGTACATGCAGGTTGGTTTCTGGAAGTCTAACAGGTATTGCAGCATACACTTCTTCCATCTGGTTAAGCAGTGCTTTATCTGGTTTTCCATCTTCAGTTTGTGCCTGGCCTTTTCCATTTAGGCACCCTGAGGGGAAAAAAAAAAAAGCCACAAGGGTGATGGAGATTTGATATGAAGAGAAAGTTTACGTTAACTTGGAATTCTTTTTTCATACTTGTTTAAAGGAAAAAAGTTGTCTCTTTACATAAACTACCTCCCCATGCTGTTACAATCTGTATTTACTTAAAGTGACTCCAATATCAGCATCATCTTAATATAAATGAGGTTTCCATATCAACAATCTTTCTCTGCCTTCTCCATGTTTTTTTGATCTTAATTACGTTCCTTGTCTTTTCTTGCCCTTGACACCCACCATTTCAGAGTATTTCCTCTGAGGTTTGAAATAATCGTTAAGAGCCATGCTGTCACTTATTTATAGGTCAGAAGAGAGCAAGTAACACTGTGGTTTCTTATTTTAGAAAGCCCAATCAATTTCTGAGCCAATGCTGCCCATGTAGTTGGTGTTCCGGCCCGTTCATTAAATAGTAAGCATTTTAGATTATTAAGAGGAGAATTAAGAAGGGATGAAATTAAATGCCTGCCTGCAAGAAAACTCCTTTGAGATTCAAGCTATGTGTGCAGAACAACTGTGGATCTACAATTTTTCTTACCTCCTGGGCAGGCAAGAACCTCTACAAAATGGTATAAAAACTTTCCTTTTTTCAACTTCAGAACCATGTTTTGGATATTTCTAAAGCCATAAGCTGCTGCAAAACGCAGCACTGTCTCACCATCCTTTTCAAGGGTAACTTCTTGAAAGTCCTTGTTCCTGTAAAGATACACAGAGAACATTTTAAACCTCTGCATTACCAAAGGGATGATCCAACTGTGTCAGTTTGTACTCAGATGCTCTGAAGAGAACAGAACAAGTGTAACAGCGAGATTAAGGTGAACTCTTCCAGTTTCTAAACAGAGTTAAGCAGAAGTTGGGAGTGAATTTTCAGAATATAATTATACTTAGCTTTTAAGGGCAGGTAGGTTATTATTAAAATTAAAGCTAGCAGGAGCTACTTTATAGCAACAAATTTGCACGTTTATGACATGAAACTGCTTATCAGCAAAAAAGGCAGGTTAGCAATAACTGCATTAGGGTTCACCGTAGCACCAACTCAACCAGGAGAGGTTTAGACTGGACATTAGGAACCATTTCTTCCTACTGAGAGGGTGGTCAAACACTGGAACAGGCTTCCTAGAGAGGTGGTCAATGCCCCAAGCCTGTCAGTGTTTAAGAGGCATTTGGACAATGCCCTTAATAACAGACGTGAGCTTTTGGTCAGCCCTGAAGTGGTCTGGCAGTTGGACTAGATGATCCTTGCAGGTCCCTTCCAACTGAAAATACTCTATGCTAACTAGCCCATCCTACACAACAAGGATACAAAACTCTAACTTACTTTAATGCTTTGTAGGTGATTTCCTTGACATCCACGCCAAAGAGCTCTTTTGCAGCATGTTTGAAAATGTGCTCCAGGTAACCATCGGATCTCTTCCCATCGTGCCTTACTACATCTCCCTCCTTTATTTCATCAAACCTTAGAAAACAGCAGAAAGAAAGATCAACTCCAAAATTTCATTCCTTCACTCAATAAAGTAGTATATTTCTCCCTTTCTCTGCCTCCCCAACCAAAAAAGAGTTTTTTAGCAGTGAAAACATATTAACATTTTTATTTATTACAGCTTAAGAAAAATCCAACTGTTCAGGACAGCAGTGAGACGATAGAAAAAAATACAATAAAAAAAAATAGAAGGATGCAGAACTTTCCTTGTTCAGAAACCTCGAGCAACAGTAATTTATTAGAATGCACATTCAGCACAGCCTAAAGACTTGGTTAACAGCCATTTACTACTCAGGAAACTTTTGTGGAAGGAAAAAAAATAATTGTAGCCTGTGAGAATATAAAAGTACTTCAGAAGTTAGAAGCCTTTAGTACTTCAGAAGTTAGAAGCCTTTGTTCACAAACAATTCTGCTGCTCCAGGAGTTGTTTGTCACAGTCTGTAACACTGTGCCACTAACACTGAATCAGTACAATTGCAACCAGGTTAGAACACTGAACCTTTAAGAAAAGCGCTACGCTGTAGTTCAGAAAAAGAAATTGAAGAATTGTAAAGAGATTAAAGGAGAAATCAATAGGGGTGTGTGGTAAGGCCAGTTTCAGGAAGAGATCTTAGTCTTCAGATTAGCAAACAGCCAGATTATGTCCTTTGCTCTTACATGTAAAAGCCTCTCTAGATCTAGTGTAATTACCTTCTTCCCAGAACATCCAGGCATAGACCTTCCCTGGCCTATACTGCTAGCTCCCACCTGAGCAGCAGTCCGGGCACAGCACTGAACTGTGAACCCAAAGTGAAAACGACCACAACAAACACCTCACTGACAAACAATGCTGAAGTTTTAGTAATGACAGAGAAATATTTTAATCACTGAAGAGCTAAAGTTTACAAATATAGTATGTCTGTCCCCTCTATGCCATGCCATTGCACCTGCTTAAGAACTACTGCGACTTTGGGGGGGTTTCTTTGGGGGGTGGGGTGGGTTTTTTTGGTTTGTTTTTTTTTTTTCCAAGAAATAACCTTGGGTGATTTTGTTTCATGATATATCTCCTAATTTTAGCCCAGTGTTATTCTTTAGCATTCTCTAGCCACAAAAGTGAGTTAAGAACTCAAACATGAGTTACTTTGCTCATACTACTTTTTTAATACCAAGTATTTCACCACAAATTGCTGCTGTTCTGGGACCTTTTAGAGGAGGAGTTCAAGTTACATAAATTTCTCGCAAAATCTGCTTTTTTAAGATCCCGGAAGGGCAAAAATTTACGTCATTAGGTCTCACAGCTTGAACCACTATTATCAGATTAATCCTCTTAAAAATTGACATTATTTTCCAACATGAACTGATCCAATAAAACAGGTATATTCTGAATAAGAGCTTGTTCTTTCATTGGACAGGCTGGTTTAGAAATAAATGACCATCTCTATGTGCTTGTGTCTGTGAGAACATTATTTATGTAATTCTCATTCTGTGTAGCAATCTTTGGTAGAAGTAATCATTGGAGCTACACTACAAACACAGCTCTGAAAATGTTACCACTGTACCACTTAAATTTCTCCAGTCTAGACAAGGTCCAAGCAGGATACTAACTGAAAGTGAAAAAGGATTGTTAAAAATTTCCAGAGCTTTCTATTTTGTGCAAGAAAGCATGTTTATTGCTCCACTACCACCACTTTGGAAAGACACCAAGTAACATCTGTTACACTTGAACAAAGATCAGTGAGCAGTGAGGCCAGCCTTTGTAACTGAGCCTGAGAATTAAAACAACATACATGCTGCTTCTGAGCCAGTCATACAGTAAGTAAACAAAAATCTCTTCCTTGCTTTGTGCAATTCTTATCCAAAGCATGTTTCAATTTTACCTAATCTTGAAAAACTAACTGTTGTCTTCAGTATAAAAGACATTAATTACCATTTCCTGAAAGGGTGCTTATCAATTCTACATGAACATATTAGGGGAAGTGGAAATTTACTGTCAAGATGCTGCTCTGAATGAGAGGGAAGCACAGAACAGATGGTCAGCCCCATGACTGCATCCCAGCATCTTTGTGTGAGGCCAGGCAGTTGGAGGGGGGCAGATGAGACTGTTCAGCTTTATACAAGCTCAAGCACAGGAGCACTCTGAATGGGGTCAACACCCCGAGACGGTCACACTTACTAGCAAGTTGTTAACTTGATATAGTCAAATCTAAAACTACTGCATTAAAGTATAAATAAGGAGCTACACAAATCTTCAAAAATCATAAAAGTTAAAGGAGTCACTAGATAGGGGTCTTTACCTCAAATTATCTGCTTTGTATTTGGACAGCATATACAGTTTTATATTACCTGTTTCATATTACTTTTTTAAATAGCAATGACCATCTAAGAGAATACTTCCTGTTTTTTTGTCCACTATATAAAGGATGAGGCTTTAGTATACTCAGGCTCTGATGCAGGCTTTTTTTCTTTAAAAAGAAAAAAAAGATTCTTTTGAGAAGTTCTAAATTTATGTTGAATATGTTCAAAGATCTTGTCATCTGTCATCAAAATAAGGAAGCATCCACAACAAAACTACTTACAAACTATCTACAGCTACTTCAGTCACATCCTTCATAGACACATTTTTCTGTTCCATTATTTGGACAATTTCACCTGTAGGAAAACATACGACATTTTACTTCCAGCACAAAGCAAAATGCACATGCTGTGCCTCTGTTTAACGGATCGATACCCCAACACCTATACGTGCTTACACTCACATTCTCCATCCCTTACTAGAGTCAGGTCCCTCCAGTAACTGAGAAGCCTGATGCTTCCAGCCCTGAAAAGGGCCTTCAGCTTGTATAATGCTATCCTTAGCTTTTCTGTTAGGTAAAGTTTGGAAGACATTTCTACGCTGCAGGGGAAGGAGGAGGATATGTAGTTGGGACATTAAGCCTAAAGGCAAGAGCTACACCAAAAAGCCACTGGTGCCATGTATTTGGCATGTTATGAATAAACCCAGTGGAGATTAAATAATGACCACAGGCAATAAGATAACAATTTTAAACATGGATTTGCATAACTCTTACCTTTCTGAAAAGGCTGACAAAAACAAATATCTGAACCTTGTTTTCAGATGAATACCAACTTATAAGGAAAGTATTTTCCTCTTTGCCTTCCCTATACAAGACCTGTACTACCAGTAGCACAAAAACATGTACTTATTTTTAAAGCAGAAAAAAAGCCAACCTTACAACTAAAGCAGACTTAAAAAAGCAGAGTCTGGCATAAAGGCTGTTGTAACAATGGTGATTCGCTTATATATTTATAAATAGTATGTTTAAAGAAAATTTAACCTGATGTCAGAACACAATCAACTTCTTGCGAATTATACAAGGCAGTGTAGAAATCTTCCCGCAAGGCTTCCAGTTTTTTGTCGTAACAAGGCGCCACAATTACATGGAAAATTTTATCAGGAGACAAGTTCTGTGGAACACAGAAGACAGCACATGTGAACTCCATGAAGAGCAAATACAGCTTGAAGGATGACAAGGGCACAAATAGCATCATAACTCTATGCAGTTAATACTAGTAATCCATCCCTAGCAATTAATTTTAAAGACTGCCGTGCACAGATGAAATGATTTGCCAGAAGTCACAAAGCATTAGCAACAAACATCCAAAGTCAATCTTCTGGCTGAAACGTTTACTTATTCATTCAGACCACATTTTCTGCAGCTTTTGATTGCCTTAGGAAGTGAATGCAAGTCAGGACTTCAGAATTCTGTTTTCTAGTTGTCACTCATTCCCTTTCACACACAGCAAGTCCCTCAATATTACTGTGTGGAGATAGCAATTCTTTCCTATATAATGTGGATGCCGTTAAATTTAAGTATGATATGTAAAAAGAACTGCAACTTTTTCAACATACAAAATTGAGGAGATAAAAAGGTTAGTTTCTAGGATAGAATGCTGTTATTGATCCCAGATAACAGGGCAAATTTCTTCATTATTCTCCTCTGCTTCTGTTTTGGCTGTGCTATAGAACTACACAGGCAGCATTTAACAATAATCTCTTTAGTTACCCTGGATTTAATTTTATCCATAAATATCTAAATCCATGTTGTACTGGGAGCACAAGGATTGCTGCCAGCTCACACTGCACCTCATGAAATGAGATTCTTTGTACATTCTTCTTGTCATGGGCACTTGTATAGCAGCAAAGCACTGTTTAGTCTTCAAGTAAAGGACAAACAATTTGGGAAGATGCTTTATCACTTTATAATACACTGAGATCTATTTTTCAGTATTAAAACCCACTAGCTCATCTTTTATAAGAGTATAATGGTAAAAATAATTCAGAATTACTTACCTGCTGCCTGGCAAAATAGCCCTTCACCAGGGAGCCCATGATCTGCTGTGGAGACTTTGCAGTGCAAATGTGAGAGGTCACAAGATTGGTAAGTACCCTTTCAGCATACCGGATCCAACCTAGAACGACAGAAAAATCACAGTAGTGAAGTGGCACATAAGCATGGCAAAATGGCAGCAGTTATAGAACAGCTCTTAAAAATGAAGACACCTTTCCAGTAGGTAGGACATTTCTGTGTAGGCTGGAAGCCCCACCTTGGGAACTGTAGGTAACCTCAATGCTCTGTGAACAATGCTTTACAGTTGGCTATCAATAATTCACTGTGTCATTAATTCTAGACCTAGAAGCCCCTGTGATCTTCTATGACCTATTACTTCCATTCTAATGCATAGGTTTAACAAAGCTGAAAGAACATGATCCCAGCTAACAAAGAGTAAGTTGACTTTCTAGACCTCAGCCCTTGCCTCACCACATACTACAACAAATGTACTCTGTTCAGCTGCTTAACTGTAACCTTCTGTTTCCTGAGATTTAACAACCATGCACCCAGCTTGCCGCCTCTATAACAGAAGAGTCACATGAAAGCATCATAAGATGAACAAGGGATTACGCCTAGAAAAAAATGGCTTCTTTTACTATTGTTTAGAGTAGCCACACTTTCTTTAGAAACTCCCACACACTCAAGCACACACAGAGCAATCAACTGAAATCTCTCTGTATTCAACATTCTGGCTTAGTTACTCACGAGTCCCCCTCCCATTCAGCAGACTCCTTCAGCGTTTCAGCTACAACAGGCTATGGATATTCACACCACCCCCAACACCAGAGCAGCACCCCCACCTTCCAGAAAAGTAATGGACAAATGATCAGGTTAAGATATTCGGGGTGTGCAATTCTTTTTTAGGCACTGTAACTCTTACTCAAAAAAAGAGCCCAGAATCTTTCAGAGCAAGGATTCAGAACTTCTTGATTCACCTACATGGACTGAGAACCAGATACCTAAACTGTGCAGAAAGTGTTAGGCCCAGCCTTCTACCGAAGTGTGTTGCTTTTGGTGCTAAGAAATAGTGAAAAATATCACACTTCAGTCTTTTATCTTCAAATAGATTAGTGTTTACATAAAAGAGAAATATCGCTGTGAAGTACATGCTGCCCAGGAAAGGTAAAACCTGTAGGTTAATTCTTAAGCTTGGCAGTAACACGTATGTATAAACATCTGGTAATGTTTAAGTCTGAATACTGCCACACAGGCCAACAACAGCACAAAAACTGGAAGCCAAGTGATGTTCTCTATGGCAGAGAAGTGATTTTCCCAGTGTAATAAAATTTTACTGATGAAAATGAGAAACTGTAAGTATTAGGGAAACATTAGGATCCTCCAACTTTTTAAATATTCCCAATTCTTGCTAAAGTACAGACTTCAAGTGTAGCAGATACTGGCCTCCATGGAAAATCTCAAAGACGACGTGTCATCTTCAACAAGCATTCATTTCTGTTGCAGAGAAAGCTTGGGACTATAGATTTACATTTACAGAACTGTGATGAACTGCCAGACCCTGAATAGGAAGCTTGCTTAATGTCCAACTTCAACTGGGACTTTAAGTCCAAGCTATTACCTGCAACAAAGGATTTTATTTCTTGGTGCTTGGTACAAAGGCTGTATTAGCATATTCTGCACGATACAGATATCCTATTTCTTAAATGGCTTTAGTCTCAAGTGCTGTCAAAATGGAACAAAAACTGCTTCAAACAAATTAAGGACAGTTTTTAAAAACATTCTGCCTTGTACTTTAGCAGCATTTCTGGAAGGTCCTTCCCTTATACTGCAACTATGATTGCTATTAATCATCACAGCACTCCTGCTATGAGGCTAGTTTTTAGAATTGGAACGTTTTACATATTCCAGTCATGAACTGTAAGAAAATTTCACTAAATCCCAAGAGACTTCTGGTGGGTATTGCCCAAAGCAATTTCTTAAATTGTTTCTTTCCTTGCAGTAGATGGAACAAACATCTAATAGTTCCAGCTCCACAATGACCATTAGTCACTGTTTAATTATACAAGCAGCCTCCGTGAATGAGCAACACGAGGCATCTATCTGTGTTTCGCATACACAGTAGCTGTTTCTGCCTACTCATCAATAGGGCTGAATTCCAGAGCCATGGTTACAGGAAGCCCAAGATACCTGGTTCTTCTATCAACATATACCTGTATCCATACAGACCTAAACCCTTCATAAGTTCATTCAGATTCTTGGCCATTCGTTGGCTTGTGTTAGCATCAAAGAACAAGAAACCCCTACAAATCACTCTATAAATTCTTGCAGATATACTCCAGAACATGTTATTTTTAGTGGTTTATTGTGAGTATATCACAAAGATGCATGCTATAAATACCCATGCATCAGTATAAAGTGCAAAAAACCTCATTCCTTTAAAAGGAAATTAGTTTAGTTTAATGGGACAAAAGCATTCAAATCCTCACTAGTTATGCTCTTCTTACTTATGCTGTAAGCCTGCCCCGTTGACCTGTTCTAGTAGCTCACAGAGGCTGGCAATGTATTCAAAATGCTGGCTGGTTCCCAGAGCAAGTGCTGCATGTTGCTTACCAGTGTGGTAAACTAAGAAACTGATTACTTCTGAGATATTACATATACAATCAGTAGTTACACTGTTGTATTTCCAACCGGAAACAAACCCCAAAAAACCTAGCTCGCTTCCTTTTAAGAGAGCAGCAGCAGGAGGTAAGAACAATTAAGACAGAGACAATAAAATGCCCTTTTATCAGGTTCCGGGATGACAGGGGTTACGCTCTTTTGCTCATGGTAGATTTTACACCACAGACCGCTCCTGCAGAGGGTGATATTTCTGTGGAAAGTTACACCCGAAGATAAGTAAGAGTAAAGCAGTTAACTTGAGTTCACATTGACCTTATATCTACAGAGCTATATAAAAAACATTTCGTGATAAACACACCCAGTAAACAAAGCTTCTGGGACAAATTTATGTAATCTGGGGGTTGGGAGAGGAATGAAAATGAAGAACAGAAAATGCACCCAGACAATTAAAGTCAGGAAACACAGTGAACAACCTTACTTTAAAGATGTCTAATCATGGTTTGGTTTTTTTTTCTGTAATTGCTGTCAATGGGAATGAAATGCCATGTGCTTTCAGAATGGGTTTGCAGCGGTATTTCCATTCAGTTTTCCAGAAATGGAAAACACCCATGCTTCTACTAATGTCTATATCACAGCTGAGAGCCAGCACTGAAAACAGAAACAATCTTTTGTAGAACAGACAAGGACAAGGAAAGCGCTCTGTTAACTATTTTAAAATATTTCCTATGAGAGCAGCAAATAATCTGAGCTCTGTTTCTAGGTGAACAAAATTAAAACTATCTCAGAAGACGTTCTAAAGGAAATCCCCAGGTTTTGAATGAACCACATACAAGACAAAGCTAAGTAATAGGCGGTTGTTTCAACATCACAGTTTTACATGAAAAAAGGCAACATCCAGTATGTCTGCTCCTAAAGATAGGAGGTAACACTAAGATAACAGTAACAGGAAAAAAAAAAAAACAAACAGACTTCTCTTAATCATCTGTGTAGTTCCTAAAGTGCAACCCAGATACTACCACTACATGAACAAACAAAACTACAAGTTTAATTCAAATAGCAGTATTTAAACTTTAAATCAATGAGAACAGCAGATTCTGGGGATCACCAAATGCAACCCTAATGCACTCTCTTGTCACTGCAACATTTCTTTAAAGAATGCAATCCACTTAAGTTATTTCAAAGTTAGAAAGAAAGATTTTTTCTTTTTTTTTAGCCTTTTGAAAAGGAACACCATGAACTTCAGGGTGGAGTTGATTAGGCGAGGGATGAGTTACTTTCACCTCCTTTTTGATACTTTTTTTAGGAATATGACTTATCATACTTAAACTGAAATGACGGTGTGCTAACAAATGGAAAAAGTAAACAGTGACTGAATGTCCTACATCTTTTCAGCTGTCATAAGTGCAGGTTCTGTTCATAACAGAACAAGTTCTCAGGTGCAAAATCTGCAGAAGTGAGACATTCAGTGAGTCAAGTCTGTGACATTCCAAGTGAGAATTATTTTGTAAGTGTTAGACATAACCACCTAACAATCATTAAGAGTAACGACACTAGCCCCTAGGCTTAAGTGGCAAGTTCAGAATTTTGATTAAGGTAACAGAGGTTGTAGTTTAATTGTATCAGTTAGCAAAGTTCTTTGAAGATTCATTTCAATAAGGAAACGCTGTGTTCAACTGTGGTCTGAACACACAAGCAGCAGCCACCAACTCCTCAATTCCAGTTCTGATTGATTTCTCCTAAGGTCTTACACAAAGCACTAAAAACCTCAGTGCTTCTGTACCTTGGTTCATTATCCAGAGATTCATGTGTTATTACATATGTTTCTTTCACAGAAGTGATGGGAAATATGACTAATAAACACCACATATAAACACTAGCACAGGAAATCAGTAGTTCAAGTTCTTTGTATTATCAGAGGCTGTGGACTACAGCAAGGTGGGTTTTTTTTTTTTGAAGACCAACAATGGAATTTACACTTCTCACCTTTTACAGACCTCCAACAGACGACAACTCTAAGATGTATATAGGGAATTTATTGCAACCTTTGCATCAGACTGTGTAAGGCCCTACACTGAATTAGCACATGCCTTATCCAGCACCATCGCGCCTGTTCTTTGTCTACATGATTCACATTTATGGCTGCGGCACCTCACCTACACATGTGAAAGCTGATGCTTGTTGGAAACAAATTCTGCTCTCCCAACAGCCCATGGAAAACAGGCCCATCTAGCAGTGCGCTGGAATGCACTAAGGATGATCAGCGCTACTGGTAACAAGTACTGTGTGCGATATTTGGTGTCTCTCAAAGGCAAAGCCAAAAGGCTGTAAGTTATGCAAGGCTCCCAAATGAAACAACCCTTCCCTTAGTTCCTTGGTAGTTCCAGTAAGACTAGGCTGAAGTGGAGGAAGGTTGGAGAAATCAGTTCTCACCAGGGCAAGCAGAGGCAAACATGGGTAAGGCATGCTCATCCTGGTTCCTCCGTTGATACCGCTGCACAAATTCCCTCTGGCTCTCCAGGATACTGAAATCAGCAGCTATAGTGGTGTCAAATACATAATGCACCCCTATGAAAGAAAGCAGTATGAAAAAGTGCATTAGTAGGATGTTTTCTACTCGCCGGCTTCTTTCCAAGTTCCAGGTCTACAGAAAATCTTAGAATATCAATGGGTATAGTCTTTCCCCTTTCCAAATTTTCACAAATAGCAGTCAAAAATAAAAGCCATACATTGAGACACTATCTTCTATGTAATGAATTTAAAAGTATCACCAATTTGCAAATGCTGACTACCAGTACTTCAAATAGTTGTCTGCTTTCTTATGAGACACTTGCCATTCAGCATATATTTGCTTTTTGTTTAATTGAATGGGAATTCGTGACTCCTGGGCTATATGCAGCGACTCTTGAAAAGAGGCATTCTTTCCAAGACATGCTAAAGTTGTGCATCATTATCCACAAAAAACGTACCCAGCAGAGGCATATCTTCCGTTGCTGAAATTGTCTGCAAAGGCACACCAGCATATCACCAACGTAGCAGAGACCTTCTGTCTGCTTATTTAGCAACATACTCCCTATATGCCTATGTAATACTGAGCACGTCCCTGCAGCAAGCGAGGCATAGATAATTAACACATTCTAGGAAAACTGGGGCCCACCAGAACTTAGCATTCCTTTTAGATGAAGAAAATATACTGGGTACAGAGATGCATAACTCTATAAAAAAAATGAAAAAAAATATATACGGAAACAGTTTATAGGTTTATTACTGTCCTTTTCCTTCCTCCCTCAAGTACGTAAAAAAAACCCCAAACCCATATGCAAAGTGGTTTTTGTTTTTTAAATAAAACGTTGTATATATAGTATAAAGAGCAAAGGAAATATAGGTTTAGCATAAAGTAGGCAGATACAACAGCTCTTGCATGTAATTTCAAACAACAGAAAAAAACCAGAACTGAGAATCTTCTAGAGATATAATGTGTCAAAAGGACTGGAAGGCATTTAGGGTTAAGAATTCCCTCCTCCCTCAAGTTACAAAATAAGGGGAAATCTTACTGAAGCTCATGACCAAATCCTCCCTGACTTCTTGGTAGTGAAGGTTTCAAGACAGCTCTATAATGTCCTTCTGTTCTGTGACCTTTACTATCAACAGCCTCCAATCCATTTCTGAAACTGCTGTATGTCATACTTGTACACTGTCATTAATATCACAGAGTGCATATTTCAAACTCTGAACCAGATTGTGCAATGGCACTTTATGACTGCATAACAAGAGTTCTGCTGAGGAAGCAAAAACCTAAAACAATCTCCCCTTTCTGCTCCACCATCATAACAAACCCAAACTTACCGAGACTTTTGAGGAAACCACAGAGCCTCTTGGCTGCATCATTCACAGAGAGATTGAATTTAGCAGCAAAATAAGGCAATGACTGAGGGCATATAGACACTGCCAACACTTTGTGTTTTGAGGTATCACATTTCTGGTAAACAAAACAAAAACAAAGGAAACAAGGTATGTAATTACAACAGGGTAAGGCTCCCTGCTTTCCCTCCCTTTTCCACTCCTGGAGTTATTCCTCAGTGTCCTATGCTTCAGTGGGCCGTATCATTAAAATCCATATGAAAAAACTGTCGAGTTTCCTGAGGGCAGGACAGGATGTTCCTCTGATCCTGTCAGTGTTCATGTCTAATCATCTGTAGATGTTCCTTTTATATAACCCAGGGAAATGCATCCCTCCTAGGACAATTCTGTGGTTGGTCTCCTAATGGCATAAGGGAAGCTAAGAGACATTCAGCACCTATGACATTCTAGCAATATGAAACATCCTAGCACATATGAAAGAAGCTGTATGTTTAAATATTAATAAATAGATAAACTAATGTTTACAGGAGGATGGGCATTTGAAGTTACAAATCCAACCCAGCAAATTACAGGTCTGATCCTTTGTTAAGGCTCCTGTGTCTCCATCACTGAAGTTGTTGAGGGCAACTGGCGAGATAGGGCCCCCTCAACAAACCAGTGTTGGTAGGCAGTGAAGAACCTTTTCAAAGTACCTAAGGCTGTCTGCAATTGTAAAGCTCTGACAACTGTGACATTTATTTGAAGATGAATCTTGTGTTTTAGCTGGGACCTTTTCCCATACCAGTGGAACCCTTGGAAGACAAACCAGGACTATGCCTCAGACAAGTCTCACCCTAAAAAGGCTGGAGACCGTAGCTTGTACTTAGACACCCTAAGTGCTGTATAATAATCCTTCAAGTAGAGCTCGTGACTGCCTGGAAAGCAGTTACCCACTGTTCTCTTTCAGATCCCTGAAGTTCTGATCGAGGCACCCTCCTGTCTCCCTACTGCAGACTTCAGGCTCTCTTAATAGGACCCACGTGACCCAAAAGATTTTTTTTTTTCCTTCTCTTTTTCTCAGATACATCATACCGTATAGAAAGCTGAACTAGTTATAAGAAAACTGAATCACTATGTAACAAATCTTCTTACTTGTGACACTTACGTACAGAATAAGAAAAAGCATCAATTCTGGTAGCTTTTGCATACCAAGTAAGGACACAGAAGTCTGGAGAACTAAAATAATTAATTCAGTATCAAGATCTAAAGATCTGAGCACCATACATAGCAACTAGCTTCCAGGAAATCCAGATGTCAGCAGAAAATAAGACAGCAAAAGAATGCTTTTAAGTTTTGCTAAGAATTGGGACAAAAAATTCTGTTCCAAATATAGTCAGCTCAAATATATACTAAAAACGATTCTACCTTCCCAAATTTGCCTTCATAACTTTGTATTATGTGGATACACCAGCACCAGAAAGACCCAGAACAGTCCTAGCAACAAGGGTATGAGTATTTATAAACACTGAACCACAGATTAATTTGTTATTACAGCAACAAGGTAGTTACATTTTCCAAAAATTTTCCTTCTGCAGGTGCAGTAGCTTTCCTCTAGCAATTAGGTTAAGTGCATCTCTAGTGCAAAATTATTTTAAGTACTTTAAAGTTCATCTTGCCTGAAGTTTTCACTTCCTCTTTGGACAAAGTATAGCCTGACAAGTCTTCACATTATCTGCCTTGGGAAACGAAGTTGCTTAGTCATTCTGTAATTTCCTCCTCCTCACAGAAAACAGTGTTTTATTGTTTGTGTCACTTTACCTTATTAAGGTTAAGAATACGAAAGAGCTCCTTCTGATTCTGTTGGAAAACTCTGGCTCCTTCTTCTGATGTCATACAATTGTCACAAGCTAGGCAGTCGCTAAGGAGTATTTTAGCATTAGCCAATGTATGAAACTCATTTTTCTGGGGGGGGTAAAAAAAATAAAGTAAACAAGGGTTTTAATAATGATTGACAAATTTTCCAGACCTCTACAATAACCCAGGTGAAGAGCAGACATGGTCTCACTGTTTAGTTCAAAATAAGACAATCCATGACACTTGCGTAACATCCAAGATTATTTAGAAGTAATCAAAGTAATTTGTTCCATCCTCCTTCATGGCTCTGCTCCTATTATTACTGTGAAACTGCAAAATGTTTAAGCATAAACATAGTTCTAAATTTAGCCCTGTAGTCCATGTTCTAGTAACTTGATTTGCATTGCATTTCAGAGCTGACAGTCCCCATCAACTTAGCAAGCAACTGAGAAAACTTGTACTTGAACTATTAAACCTCTTTAATAGCCAGATGCCTCTCTAACAGCAAGATGGCTTTGGCTTTTTACCATGAGGCAGAACAAACAGACGCAGTCCTACAACTATGTTGAACATATACATAAGATGAAGAGCTTCATGCTTCTGGCTACAATACTGTTGGCAGCTCATCTGAGGAATACTTGCATAAAAGGGCAACGTAACCAGACTACTCGCAAAAAAAAAAAACCCCAAACCCCAGAAATCCGTCAGTTAAAAAGCCATTCCCAAGGAAACAGTTACCTGTTGAAGAACAGTATGGGATCTGTAAGTCTGCCCAATACAAAAAATAAGACAACATTTTGTGCACTTGTACTGTCAAAACCCCTCTTTTCTCCTTACAAGCTGTGTCTCTGTTTTGAAGACTTGATGTAAGACTTTGGCACTCAAAAAAAAAATTTTTAGAACTTCAATTTCTGTTTTGTGCTTGTATAGTCGGGTTTTTTATTTCACCTTTTTTAAAGATTCTTGATTAGATTGCACATTAGGAAAAATTTCTTCCCTGAAAGGGCTGTCAACCATTGGAATGGCCTGCCCAGGGAAGGGGTTGAGTCCCCATCCCTGGGGGTATTTAAAAGCTGGGCAGACGAGGTGCTTGGGTTTAGCGGTGGGATGGCAGGGTTAGGGTAACAGTTGGACTTGATGATCTTAAAGGTCTTTTCCAACCCGAACGATTCTGTGATTCTATGTCCAGAAGCGCTCATCATCACTTACTAGTGCTTGTTGATTAGTATTATGTTTAGTACCTGAAAGTTCTCTACTTATAACCCCCTTTGGGGTACACAACAAAAAAAGAATCAAATAAGAGTGTATTACAATTTTTAGAAGGAACGTTACCTCTTCAAAACCATCGTTGGAACTCAACGCATCAACAGATGTACTTTGCGTATCATCGTTTTTCTGTTTTTTACTGCATTCCTGAAACAAAACATAAAATACATGTATTACGCAAAATATGTTCACCGTTCAGTAAGAACATCTTTGCTGAACTGCTTGTATCATTAAAAACTGATCTAGATCTTTTACAGTTTTTTGGCAGTGTTGAACCTACACCTTTATACAGAATGCCTTGTTTTCAAAGTGCATTTGCTATGGTGAAAACGATTCCTCAGAAACTCACTTGCTTCATCAGTTTTACATTTTTAAGCAGGTTTTTTTTTAATCCCCAAGGGAAGATTAACCCGAGCACGGGAGAAGCTGTGCGTGCACGTCGCGGCCGCGCCGGCTGCGGGCTCCGAGCCAGGCGAGCAGCCGCGTCCCG
>NW_009259586.1:2058643-2064111 GCF_000687185.1 Egretta garzetta
CCCGGCATCGCCTCCCGCGGCCGGCAGCGGTGCACGGCGGCCTCGGCGCTCTGCCTCCCCGCGAAGGACAGCGGATAACGCGACCGATGGGATTTCGGTGCGGCTTTTCCCAAAGGTTTGCTGCTTTTCTTGAGCTCCTTCGTATGTTTTAAAAACATACTCCGCAGTTTTGTCATAGAAAGGGTTTTTTTTCCTCCCTGAGTTTTGTTTCCTCCGAGTCCTTTTAAAATGAAACAACGCTATGGAAGTTACTGAATACAACATCATTACCGTTTTATTTAACGAGTATGCTGTGATCTCCCATTTCTGTAACAAAATGCAACTATCAGTCATCCTGTTCCCAGGCAGGTATAACAAATCCTTATGTACAGCATTGTTAAATACACATACCAGCCTTCCACAACCTCGTAGGCCCCAAAGCATCAATCAAGATGTTAGGATTTACGTCAGTGGTTGCCTTCCTAAACCTCAGGTTGTAACATTTAAACAAAGGTTCAATCCAGATTTTGCTCCTCTTTCAATCCCCCTCCCCATCTGAACAGACGTGTATAAGCACACACCTATAGCTGCGCAGAGAAGTTTTTAAAGTATAAAATGACATTTTAGAAATTAAAACCACAGAACTTCCAACAAACATGCAATTTCCTGTCTAACTGCAATTTCCCTTTATCAAGCGCACAGGGTAAATCCCCTCCTGTTACAACTAAGGTCTAATGCTGTTGGCCACAGAGAACGTTTTTGTTAAGCACAGACAGCAATGCTGTACAAGAACTAGAGGCAGCCCTGGCTGCAGAAGTTTGTCACCCAAGGACATAACTCTCTAAATGCTTGCTTCACTGCAACTGTCTGTAAAAAGACATCACAAGCCAGAGAAGCAAATGTTTGTGTATTTGGCTGTTAGAGATTTCAAAATCAAATTAATTACTGTTTTAAAGATAACCCCAGAAAGCAAAAATATTTATTTTTTTTTAATTTACAGGCTATAGGTGAGTTATCATTGAGGTCAAGGGAATCAGGAATTCCTTAGCTTTACCATAATGAAAGCAAATAGAAGTGCTTTCTTACTGCCCATTTAAAGAAAAATAAGCTGATACTGCTTTACATACGCCCTAGAAAAATATCACTAATCCTAGCTTGAGGTAAAAACTGTAATAGCTTTGGTAATAATTTTCTGTGCTTCTGCTATCTGCATTCAAAATGCTTTCACATTTCATATTAATATATGGTTTTTAAAAGCACTATAATCACTCTAGAGCAATCCCTGTGCAACTTAAGAATCTGTATTTTCCTACAGAACTGCCGGGATGCAGCATTAGCTGACATCTTGTTGCCCGTTCCTTTGGATGAATATTCCCACACGAAAAAGCTGTGCCAATCTTGCAACTTAACTCCACCAGGCTACAATAGCCATAGTTGCATTGACAAATATAGTGATAGCACAGATGAAAGTTCTAAATTAGGAATGCATTGAGATTTGCACTTAAAGGCATAGCTGAAATCCTTCTGTTTCACACTTTGATGACTACGCTTACTTTTATTATCCAAAGTTGATATAGTGATTCTTCAAAAGACATGACAGTTTTGGATATTTTTGTAACTCTGAACAGATTATATTTAAAATATTTTTTATTTCACCCATATTTCTTTATGTTCACAAGGAAAAACAGATAACTCCATGAAAATTGAAACATTTGTAAAGAAACACTGAGGACATTTTAGGTACACATCTTAAGTATACCTACTTCATCCTCTGGTTTAGGAATACCGGGACTGAATTAATTTCAATTTAAGAATTCAAACAAAAGAATAAAAAAACCTCATACACATGGTCAAGCATGCAAGGAATCAATGTTTCAATGCACAGTATAAGATTATACTTGTTTAATCAATTAGATGTCCCATTTATTTTATTGCCAAGAGCAATTTCTGCTTTCCATTACCTATTTATGCCTTTTTCCCACAGAACATCGGATCAGTTACCATCAGCACCATGCCTGACAACCTGAGAACAGAAAGCATCATCCTGTTTTAATTTGGCCCCAGGGAGGGAACAGTTATTACCTTTGCAATGCTGCAAAGGCTACTTCCAAAAAACCTCACAGTATAAAAGCTTTCTTATGTCAACAGTAGGCAGCACTTAAGAGCATTACTTGTTTTTATGGCCTCTCTTGATGTATTTGGCCTCCATTGCTACATTTAACATTTATACCTGCACCTAAAGCGTTTACACCAAGAATGAAATAGAAAACTAAGTATTTCTCCATGAAAACAGTATGCTGCAAACAACTTCAGAAAGCTTTAAAGGTTATACATCAGCCCTGCAAGGCACTGCAAGCCGTAAATGCCTCTTCAAGTTAGTGACAGCATATGCCACTCAGCAGCTGTCAGACTTACGCAATAAATCTTAATTACAGCTGGTAAAAATGTATTCCATGAAGTGAGTACTCCCCAAGGCTTTACACACAGTGTCCCCACAGAGGTCAGTGGGGCACCACGCAGAGCTCCATGGGATGATCTCATTTATAATGGGGACTTAAGAGCCATTGCAGTCCAGCCACAAAACAGCACTGGTTTGGTGACTGTTTCCAACCAACTGTTTAAAGTCAAGCACACTAGGAATTTTATGCTGGCATGTTAGTAAGATCACATGCTTATGGCACAGGTGAATTTCTAAGTTTAAGACCACAACGGAAAAAAAATACAGAGCTAGAAAAGAGTACTTAGGAAAATGATCTGAATTTAGGAAAAATGACCAGAAATATAGATAGTGTCAAACTAATGCAGAATAAAGGCCAGGTCTGTTAAATCTGCACGTTCTTATTTTTAGATCAATGACTTAAAAGTTGCAAGTGTATTTACTATACAATGTCTTACAAAAATCTGTATAATCAAGCAAGAAGTCTACAAATAGTTACATATTTCTAAATGTTTCTTCTGGCAAATAGTTTGTTTCTGCAGCAAAACATTTTGGAATTCATGTTGTTCTTTAAGTCCAAGATCAGGCTTTAAAAATGTGTTTCTTCGTCCTTTTTTTATTGGTAGGCATAATGCCACCTACCTACTTCAAAGTGCTGGTGTAAAATCCCCAGATGACTGCAGAAAGTCTTGTAAGAATCATTAATCAATAGCAGAAGCTTACAAGGATCCTTGCCATATTCCAGTTTGGACAAGTGCTTGATTGTGTGTGGTATTTCCCGTAGTTGCAATAATTTCTCTTCAACTTCATAATTAAATGAAGTCATATCAGGTTATCCTACTGTGGTCTTTGCAGTACTGGAGAGGTATACAGTTGCTAATATTTTTGCAGTTAGTAACATAAGAATAAAACAGAGTGATATACTGTGTGCTTTATATTGAGTGGAGGGGACAGAGGAGTTTCTTGCTTATTTCACTCTATACACAAGAAATCTTTTGTCTTTTATCACTCAAAATGGCTTAACATTTGGTTTCTGGAGAAAAACAGTTGCTTATAAAAGCCAGCTGACAACTACTTATACATAAATTTCTTCCCAGAAGACTCAGTCAGCTGCTTGTTTGGGTTGAGAACACGTGATACTTATTACTTCCTATTTTTCATTGAAATCCAGCAGCTGGTACCTCATGACTCACAAGCATGCCAACTCATTCTTGGAGTTCCTCATAGCCTTTTCTCATTAAGTTACACAAATATTACAGATCAGTTTGTATTTTCTACTACTTATGGTCAGTTAAGTCTGTACCACGGACTCTGCAGGTTTTTTCCCTATCTTCAAACAGTTCACTCTGGACTGTTATGGAAAACACTGTCTGATCAAAGTCTCAGTTACTGTTCACCAACGATGATGTTCCTGATGTTCCTGAATGGTGATGTTCAGGAACAGTTGAATGAACTTCTACCATATTATAGCCTGAAGCAAACGGTCTAGAATATCTGGATTAATATTAGGAAAAAAAGCCAAAAATCAAGTATGCTATTCAGGAAGGACCACATTTCTGTGCAACTGGCAGAGGACCAAATACCATTTATAGATTAAGTTATACATTGACCTACATAAAGGGAATTTAAGAAGTTAATCTAAACTACAGATGTCTGCACTTCACCCATTTTGTCCCAAAGGTGACATGAGCAGTTGCTCTAATAGTTTGAAGATAAACAGCTTTCACATGTGAATGATATTTAACTGAACAGGAAACACAAAGGATTTTTCAAATGTAGCCTAGTGTCCACAACAGGAAAATCACTCAGTATTTCAACTGAATTAGAAGCTTTCCTCCCCAAACAACAGATTTTTCCAAACCCAAGCCTTCAGCTGACATACAATTCACAAAAGGTCACAACATCAACGTTAAACCTGTAAGATTTTCACTGTTATTTCTGCCTTGCAATCCTCCCCAGTTTTTGAACAATGGCATTAATTTTTTTCATGATTCTGTTCAGTTATAGCAGCTATCCAAAAATCCATTGCATTCAATTATAACCATTGTAGCTACCAACACTGAAAGCTAAAGCTTAAAAAATACCAAGCATTACAAAACGGGTGATAAAAAACATTGACTGACAACACTGATGTAGTTTACTACTGGCAAAAAACCAGCAGCAAAACCCCTCACAAGTATAGAGAGTCATATTTGGAAGACCAGGAAAATTCAAACAAAGAAGTCATCTATCTGCTTCCACATGTGTAGTTATTCACAGAGGTATATTCCCACACATAGAGACACATAGACACAAAACCACACCCGGTACAGGGAGGCAGTGGCTTTTAGCTGCTGCAACAGGGAAATCAAGGTCCCAGCAACAGGTCCTCTCTTGGCAGCTGTCTTAAGACAACTTTGTGACACTGAGAAATCATTTACAAGCCTCACCCTACTGCAGCCTCCTGCCTGTACAATACAGACACAAAGTGCTAGCAAGTAATGGCTACTGCAGAGCACTCTGTGGCAGCCAGTGCCCCAAGCATGAGCTACACCCAGGCTGCCATCGAGAGCCTAGAGGCACATTGGCCTCCATGGCAGCCATAGGCACTGGGGTAGCCAGGCACACATTACAGAAAGGGGCTCCTCCTGCCCTCCCTTGTCCCCTCAGCCTGCAGCAGCCCTACCAGGCCCTACTGTGCAAGGGGCCATATCTACCTCACCCAGAGCTGGTCTAGCAAACTGCCATCAACTGTACCCAGTAAGGCTCTTCCACACACCCAACCTTACCCTAAAGCATTTCACCTCCCTTCTCTACCAACACACAAATTTTTCTCTATTGGTTTTTTTCTTTTTTGTACAGTTAGAGCTGTACAAGCTAAGGAAACGTCGACACTCTTACTTAGGCAGCATCCACAGAGCCCAGCCACCATCTTGAATGCGGGCAGCGCACCGCCATCTTGGGTGAGGCTCTTCCTTTCCCACTCAGAGACAAAGCCCCAGGGAAGAGTTATTTATCCACTTCTTTGCCCTCCCCCAAAATGGCCGCTGGCGCACCCGATCCTTCTTAAGCC
>NW_009259586.1:2064545-2087049 GCF_000687185.1 Egretta garzetta
CTGGGTGCTTCGTGAGGGGGGACCAGTTAGTGCCTGGGTCTCACTGGGGGGAGGCAGGTGCAGCACTGGGAGGTAACAGAAATTCAGCACAGTGTATGGTCCTGACTTGGTAGATTCTTGTAGTGAAGCTTTCAGGGTGGTTGGTTCGATAGCTCTTGCTAGCTTGCCCTCACTCCAGAGCTTGGAGGAAGTATGTGAGTGTTTCTTTTGGTGCTGAAGATCAGTTTAATGTCAAACCCACCAAGCAAAACTAGTAGCCCCAAAATACCTGTATCTCTGTAATCATAAAACTGTCATAGTAAAACTCTTGTGTTACTTAAAGGTATGTTTATGGCTTATTTCATTAAGTGTAACTTTAAGAAGCTGCTTTGGTGCTTTTTGTTCCCTGAGGCACCTATCGTGCAAGCAGCTGCCTCCGTGAGAGGCAATGCCATTGACTTTGAGTGTCCAACATTAAGCTGACATGGGCATTTGCATGATTGGACTTAACTGAATGAATATGGGGGGAAGATATCAAAGTTCATAATAATGGATTTTGTTGGTATTTATGTGAATTATGTTTTAAGTAGATATTTGTGAAATATAGCCAGATTTCTGCAGTGATCTCTATGTATTTGATACCTTGTTGATACTTGTTTAGGTTGCAGGCAGGAGAAGGCTTTGTACGTGCAGAAATACTTTCTGGTATATTGAGAGCAACTCACAGGAGTCATTTGAAAATTAAAATTTGATGCCTGACATCCGGAGGAGATGGAGTGTGTCTTATGCATAAGTGGTTTTGTCTATTTTGGTTTCAGATTCTTTCAGATGTGTTGCTAAGAGATTAAAATCAAAGTAATATGTATTTTTTATTTAACTGAAAAGACTTGGCTAAACCTGCTTTATTAAATGGAAAAAGAAAAATCTCCCAGAGCTTTGTATCTAAACTAGCCAGTTGGTGCAGAGTTGCAGGAGTGTCGTGTAGTATCTAAGAACAGCAAGGCGACCAAAGGACTAAAAATCGCATACTTTTCTTCTGAAAGAACCTGGGTGTGCTTGGGCCTGCTCTCTAAGTGTGTTTTTATGGTTATTCAAAAACTGGTTCTGTGGGCAGAAAAATTGGCTATTTAATGTTTAAAGTACCAAGACAATAGGAGGGGTTGGTGTTTATTGCCTTCAAGGGTAAACGAGCTGTTTAATGCTCCTGCTGTCCCCAGAATGCTTCACAGATATTGAGCTTTATCACACCAATCAGAAAAGCAGATATCCTTTTTAGAAATCCCTTCTGGGGGAGTCTTGTTTAAAAACCCCTGCTGTAAATGGTGTCAAGGTTGTAACACAAAAGAGCAAAACAGAAGATACCCTTGATTAACACCACCTATACCCTGCTAACTTTATGACACAATGCTTAGCACCCGCTTTCATTTCCCATTTACTTTTCCTGGATTTTGGTCTTTATAATAACAACGTGCAACTCTGCCAATTTGTGCAAGAGAAGCAGTAAGCAGCCTGTTCTTTGACAGCTCTGAAAGATCAGCTGGGTTCTCATATGCCTCTTGCATCTCCTACAAATCAGTCTTTATGCTTGTGCTGAGAGTACTAGGGTGGGCTTGGCTTTTGCACTGGTGCTCACAATCATGCTGGAATTCAAACAATTTTATGCTGTAAATAGTAAAAACTTGCTGAAAATGCTGCATGGGATTGTCCAGCTCTTACTGTTTTTAATTAGTACCTATCTTTTTAATCTATACCAATACTTTCTGTCTAGGTTGAAAGCATGGTCTTGTTGGGGAGAGACAAGCATACTTGTTGGAAACTCCTGGTTTTATTCTTGAGTTGGCTTGAAAGATGGGAATGGCATTATGTGAGACTGGCACTGCTGGGCTGAAGCTGTAACCCTGGCAGGGGTGAGACCCAATGTCTGCGTTGCGGAAGGCTGCCTTGTCCTTCAGCTGCCAGGCTAGTCCGTTGCAACAGCCTTTGCAGTTAGCAGGAGAAATGCTGTCAAAGAACTTTCTCTTGCTCTTGCTGGTTCATTTGTTTCAAGTGCTGTGTGAATTAACAATAGTATTGTTCCAGGTTCTTGTTTTTCACATTTTCTTCTGGAATTTGTTTGTGATGGAAAAGAAAAGACTTTTACCCCCAAAATGAGAAGCTTCTCAGAGTTCCGATTCCTGTTCTTGTTGTGCAAGTCTCCACATGACAGTTTTTCTTCACAGTTTTTTAAGTGTGCATGTTGCTCTTGTGAGAAAAAGACTGTGTTCTTACCCTGAATATTTCTTATAGTCTAGATTAAGACTTGATAAATCCTGAAAAATGCTAGGAAGGAGAGTGTTGGAGTCAACAATGATTTTAAATTCTTACTTATCTTTTTTTTGTCCAGTGAAGTTTCATGAGTCAGACTGGGCTGTTGGGAGTTTCTTCCAAAGATGTACATGTTGGTTGAAAACCGCACAAGTTCCCATCTTCACCTGAAGAGGTCACCTGGCATTCGATCTTGGTCTCTCTTTGTTGGTAAGTCCATAATATTCCTCAGTTTATTTCAGAGCTTGCTCTAAGGGATGGGGGGGGTCACAGAATAAATTCCTGAAAGAGCCTCTAATAAGAGGTGCCTGTCTTTCAGGCATTTTTCTTTCAAGAAGAGGAATCATTATGCTTTAACTTCTCCTTTAGCATAGCCACTAAATGAGTCTGAAGCCGCCTCCTCAGCATGGTAGTTCTTCTGTGAGACTGATAATTTTTCAGTCATCTGCAGAACCTCAGAGGCTCATGATCAAAATTTTAAGGGAGTCCGGAAAGGCCAAGAAAAGAAAGTTTATTATATGCCGTATAGCAATATAAAAGTGAAGCTTCTGAAGGGGATGCGTACTTACATTGTAAAACAGCTAGGTTTCCAGAAACGGAAAAATCTGCAGTGGAGCAATGCTGGGGTTAGATCTAGTGTGTGGTTGACAGTGAGCTCTTAACGGCACTGTGTGTATGAAATAGGAAGTCATACAGGATGTTCTGAGAGGTGCCTGTTTTGAAACACTACTGAATATGCAGAAAAAAAATGGAGCGGTACTTCGTAGGACCACACTGAAAGAGCTGGCAGGGAAAATGTGGTGTATCCTGCTTTCCAGCTGAGTAGATCGTAGATCCCATTGCAGTAACACTACAACGTTGTCATTGCTTTCAGTGATGTCATCTTGTCAAACTCTCATTGAGAGAAGATCTTTGCAGTTGCAGTGGCACTCAGGGGCATGAAGCACTTTTCATCTGTTTCTTCCTCAATGGGAGAAAGGAGCTGGCAGCTTCTGACACGGCTTTATTGCAGAAGTTTTCTTTTGGCTCCGCGAAGCACTTACAGCGGAAAAAATAACTGCTTTAGTGTTTATGCTAGCATGCCCAATGTTGTACTGTGCTGGAGAGGAAGTATGGTGTAATGGTTAGATTGAGAGTCCCTCTGAAGTTCTGTTCCAGATTTTGGTGCAACCTTTTATTTCTGACCTCAGCCCCTGTGCTTTTATGTGTCTTTGTAGAATGGGAGCTTTTTATACTGAGTTCAGAGAAAAATAACTGACTTTTTCATATAGTGATCAATGTTGTAATTGCATTTGTCCCTTCTTGAAAAGTGATGAACTTGTGAATATTCATATGTTTTTCATCAGGGAATTTTAGATGGTTTGAGCTGCTTGTTTGTCCTAATTCTCTCTGCTCTTTTTCTAGGAATAGCCTCCATAGGTTTGGCTGCTGCTTACTATAGTGCAGGTAATGGCCTATCACTTTTTTGAAGACTTGTCTTATTTCCTATTGATCTGTTTTTCATGCTGATGACTCCTCTCTGCAGCTTCTGTCTGGCCGTACAAAGGCAGTATAGGTACCTATCACACTTTGTGGCATGAATATTAAAATCCAATAATAATTGCTGCCTGTGTATGACTTATTGTGCTTTAATGCTCTATTTCTTACTCAGCATCCCTTTCCATTTGCAAGAGTATTTTTAATAATGGCATTTAGCACTCTGTGGCATTTGGTACTTTCAGTGTCTTTCATAAATGTGATTAGCTGGCCCTCACAGCTCTCCTGGGAAGACATATAATGATCGTTTGCCCCCATAATGAAATGATTACCTTGCCTTTGACGGAAGTGCTCTGTTTCTCTGGAAGCTGTTAAATCATCACTGGCAGGGATTACTCGTAAAAACACCTTCAGATAGCTACTGCTGCTTCCTGCACCACTGCAATAGAGCAGACGGTACCAAATGCCGGGTATACTTCTGTATGTGGAATTTATCCTGCAGGCTGTCCTGTGATTCTCTTGCTGCATCCTATTATCATCAAATTTTAAAACTTAATAGTGTCCAGGAATATACTACCAATATAATCAATGTATTTTTAGTTTAAGAGCAAAGTGCAGTGAAAGCTGCTTGATAACCCTGTATCAGCCTTTTTTTCTTAAGACATTGCAACAAAGTTGGTTTTTTTTTTTTTTGAAACAATACTGAGCACAGTTCTGCTCTGCTTTCAGTAAAAGTCTGAGTAAGCAAATTGCTTGGGCTGCTATATGTAAACATTTCCAGGACATAAAATGCAAATGTTTGTCAAGAGGGCTGACTTCTTTCTTTTATGAAGAAACATGTTTGCTGTAGTGAGTTTCCATTGTCCTGTATCCTTGTCCTCTGCAGCACAAGTATTTGGTGGTTGAAAGTTTTGTGGATGCCTTTGATTTTACAGAAAAGACGTGTAGTGATGTTACAACCTTGCGAATAATACATATGCTTATAGTTCTGCATGATTTGGAGCCCTGTGTGGATGGAGTCTTTGAAGAATATGTGAAGAGTTTTTGTATTTTTATCCTGGGAGAGAGCTGTGAAATAGCTTGCATTACAATTAAAGGCAAAAATGTTGCATCAGAGAAACCTTTTTTCCTTTTGTTACCTTTAAAGGGAGCATGTTGCTTTTAAAACTAACGGAATACCAAAGTAGGGGGAAAAAAACCCCTTACATTTGTACATTTTTTTTTTGCATTGTTCAGACAGCCTGGCATGGAAGCTCTTCTATATGTCCGGGTGTTTCTTTGTGGCAGCACAAAATCTGGACCAGTGGGAGGTAAGATGCTGAACTTGGGAAATAAGGTTGTGCTAGTTTAGAAACAGTTGGCAGATGCTGATTCCAGCAGCCCCATGCACTTGCTCTGTCCAAACAGACAAGTGACGCTTTTGGTTTTGAGGAAACCCGTTGGGGCTGCTATACTTGGACTGGAATTAGGGCAATAATTCTTCTACTACACAAGCATGAAAACGTGAAGCTAAACATAAGAGTGCTCTAAACTGTTTTGTGGCCTTTTCCTCTTTTATGTGAGAAAGAATAGCATGTTCAGCTGCTGTAACATGGTGTTGTACTTACTGTGCCAGCTAATGCCAGAACAACCATTAAATAGGGTAGCTCTAACCTTCCAGGCTAACCAGCAATTTTCCACTGGGAAAAGAGTGGTGTTTGCAAAGCTGGTTTATAATCCTGTGGATGTTGATTTGTTGGGAGTTGGACTGAGAATAACAACCTGTTACATTTGATTGTCACTTTACTGACCCGAGTTGTTACTAGAATAAGCAACCCACATGAGACATCCTCTTTTAATTGACTGTCAGGGATATTTTAAATCTAGTGTAAGCCTGGCCCATATAGCATAACACTGCAATTTTGGTGGAGTTGGTGACTGTTATTGAAAAATGTAACTAGAATGTATGTTTGCTGTATAGTTATACTGTAGGCCAAATGCATACATCAAAAGTGAGAATTACAGGAGCTCCAGGTTAGTGTTCAAATTTGATTCCAGGCAAAGTTTTCATTACATGAAGAATGTGGCAAGAGGGGCAGTGAAACAGGCTTTAACTTCCTTCTAGAAGTAACACAGCAGGTATGGTAAGGTCTCTGTTAAAGCCAAGAGCAAGATTGTGATTTTCAGTCTAATAATAGAGGAATGTCTCTAAAATACCTATGTATTTTGCTGTGTTACCAAGATTATTTTCCCATATAACTATTATTATTTTACTTTGAAGCATAGCTACTGATGGTGTTTTTAAGAAAAATCTTGACTTTTATTTTTCAATTTTACAGGAAGCTGTATTTGATAAGAACAAGGGAACAGTCTGCCTAAAAACATTCAATCTTTACAAAAAAATACTGACCTTCTCAAAAGGAGGCAATGAACAAGGTGAGAAAGCAAATGTGGTGGGCAGACAGAAGAAATGCATACATGCCCATTTAATAAGCTTCTCTGGAGTTTTGTACTGAAATTAGTCACATCTGTTTCCAGACCTCTTTTGTTCCCAAGCAGCAGATGTAATGCCTTTTGGGACCTAAATGTTTTTTTCAGGTTAGGGTGCTGAGTGCATCTTGTTAGTTATTTTAATCCAAGGTAACTAAGTTTACACACTGCTTTCTATAAGTCTTAGCCATTCCTTTGGGATGTTAATGTGCAGGTTTACATTTCCCTTGGCTAGCCTGCTTTGCTTTGCAGGTGGGACTGGTGGAAAAACTTAAATTTTGGATCTGGGAGTTGAGATTTCTATAATTTGTTTTAGTAGCAGGCAAATCTTTAGACACCATATGCAAGCAGGTATGTTACATCTTGCAGATATATCATGCATTTAAAACAGCATGTTCAGTAGGCTCAGCTTAATGCAGTACCTCAGTTCTTTTGAGCTTCCTTTTGGAGTAGCAGAAGTTGAAGTATAGTATGTGGCTTGGCTCCATTGCAAACCGAAGCAGGATCCTCTTCAGTGTCAGATTTTTTGTTCTATTTGCTAGTCTAAGTCATGCCAGCTCTCAATATGCTTAGAAAAATGACAAAATTTGGAATATCCTTAAGTTGAATTGGTTTTAAACAGTTAATTTTGGAGATGGAAGTGGAGAGAAGGATGTTTAATGTTTCTGAACTTTTCTTTAGTGTATTTTTATGGGGAGTTGTGCACATCCCTGAGAGGTTATTTGGTATTATCTGTTTCAAGTACCATTAATGTGGGGATGCAGAGGTCAATAGGTGCTTTGAACAGTTAAATCTTTCAGTATTTGTTCAATCTCAGTAATCTTAACACCTGTTTACCTACTCTGTACAGAAAAAATAGTTAAAACTGTCATTAAAGTAAGTGGGAAATGTAAGTAATAAACAAATGGTCCCCGGTTCCTGGGAGGTGATATATCTTGTTCATTAGGCTTATACCATCTAGTATGTGCTGTAGTATCTCCTTGTTTGTTTTGCCTGAGTAGCTTGGCAACTGTTTGCTATTGCAGGACTGCCCTGGTTGTATGGGATCAGAGCAATAGCACTCAAGAGCATAGAGTCCCAGTCATGCAAGTCACGAGTAGCAGTGTTGAGAGTTTACTGTAATGCTAATGGATGGCTTTGTTTTCCACATCTGTTTACAGTAGTGGCTCTACTGAATGAGATCCGAGATGTGAATGTGGAAGAGGAGACTGTGCGATATTTTGGGAAGGGTTACCTGGTGGTGCTACGATTTGTCACTGGATTTTCACACCCACTGACTCAGAGTGCAGTGTTGGGCTGCAGAAGGTAGTGTGGACTTTCCTTAATTAGAATATGTAAGGTGGGAAGTAGCAATCACACAGGTCAGTAATTGTCAGCTCATCTTGGCTCCATTTTCATACTTGCTGATATGACCTTGCGTTATTCAGTTTAACTTTTTTAAACCCTTTAATGCTTTCAGTTGCAGGAATTTGGGTAACACCATTTCCCATCAGGAGACTGATCATATTGAGATGTCGGAGATCCCTTTAGTGCTGCATGTCTGCTGTAGTTGCCTTCACTAGCTCAGCTGTGCACTGGCAGAGGGGACTAATTCTATTTTGCAAACATTCAGTATATTTACCTGTAAATAGAATTTGTTTTAAGTATCAATAGTAAGGAATCTTGCAGCAGGGACTGTGGGAAAAGGATTGATTTGTTCTGATGTGGAAGTAATGGTTTGGCTTGATAGGCCTTCACAAGTGGGATGCTGTCATACTTGACTATGGCATACTCCATGCCATATGTTGACTGGCCCTTCAAGCAGTTATTCTCAACAATTAGCGTGCCTGTTCTTGTTTTAACACCACAGTTCCACTAACTCTTACATTGTTTTTTTTTTCCACAGTGATGTGGAAGCGGTTGCCAAACTCATTACTAGTTTTCTGGAACTGGACAGGGTAGAGAGCCAACAAGATCTCTCTCAGAGCAGCGAAACAGAGGCTAGTGATGAAGATGAACCACAGGATAAATATTAATAGTCATCATGACCTGAAGAAAGCAGAGGCTTTCAAACATCTGGAAAACAGACTGATTGTTCGTCAGAAAAATAAACCCCTCTCACTCTTGACCTGGGCATTTCTCTACATGTGCATTTCCAATGGGAGGAATCTGTTTTAGGGCACCTTTTTTTAGTGCTAAACTGCTTCAAGATCCATGCTCACAGTATTGCCATTGTAGAGTCCAAAGCAAATTCTGTTTTATTTGCTCCTTTGACTTAGCCCCTGCATGTGGACATTGCTGGCTTCTGAACTTTGCCAGCTCATCAAACTTGTCTAGGAATAGTTATTTATTAATGAATTGGTTTGAAATCACTTATTGATTTCCCATTAATGAAGTGAAGATACAGATGTAAGTTTCCACTTACTGCAAACATCTGCTGCAGGTACAGTATGTGAAATGTAGATGAGCTGAATTTGCAACTCATAACAATGCTTTGTTATGAGGTTTTTCTTGAAATGTTACAAATGACTGAATATATTGCTAAATTGGTTTTAAGCAGCTTAATATATGCAGTTAGGTGATGCAGGATAGTGGCACTTTTATATTCTCTACTACTGACTTGCTGTTAGATATCAGTGGAAATTAAAGTTGGACTGACTGTCTTAGAATTGGAAACATCAGGCTGATCAACTTGTTACGTTGCCTTACTTCTCTTGGACTGCCCAAGGAGCCATAAATAGTAAACAAAAAATGATCACGTTGATGATTCAGTATCTTTGGGATGTTCTAGCTTAATCCTGTTCTGCTTAACTTCTGGGCATAGACTATCCCAAGATAGAATAACTTTTTTCTAGACCTCAACATTTACTGTTTTAACTGTGTAATTAGAAAGGAAGAAAAGCACATCTGTTACTTGAGGTAGGGAGAAGACTGATGTCAAACAACATGGCAGCCTAGATTTGTTTAGTATTTCCTCACTTGAAATGATACCGAAGTGCTAAATATTTTTTTTAAGATAGCTGGGATAGAGCCATGTTTGACTTGCACCCATGTTTTACTCCAGGTATGTGTAGTGTCCTCTGGGTTTCACAAATCGTTAAAATACGAACTTTCCAAGATATTTTTTTGAAGTAAAAGCTACCTCTGTTAGTCAACATGTTCTGTTGACAACTAAAACTTCATCATGCCTGTATCAACATGGTGGTACAAGAAAAAAAAAGTCAGAGCTGAAAGTTCCTTCAACATGCTAAAACTGCTTGTATTAAAGTTCACTGGGTTTTGTGTAGGAATTGTATGGTGGTAAGACCTGGATTAGAAAATTGCTTCTAGGGATCTGCATGGGGTACAAGGTAACTGTGCTCTGCTTTCACATTTGGCCAGCAGCAAATTTCTTCTGGCAGCAGTTTCTTCAGGACTTGAAAGAACCTGCATTCTTCTTTCAAAGTGTTCTGCCTCTACAGAAGAGAAAGCTCTGAAAAGTTTTCAGCAGAAGCTATGTCCTGTTGTGTGTTCCAGCTGCATCTGCAACTAAGCACGTGCTTACCTGACCAAAGAACAGCTTGTACCAAGATTTCACTTCCAGCCATTTAGACCCACTATGTGAGCTGTGAGACAAAGATGCTCTGACTGTTGGTTTGGATGGATAATCAAACTGGAACAGGGAGATAGCTGTGATGCAGCTTGACTGCAGCACAGAAGTGGGTCTATTGCTATTAAATAAGAAATTTGCAATCACATCAGGTATCAAAGCAGACCTCTGCTAGTAGATGTGCTTGTGAAGTCCTCAGAGTTGGTGAGTTAATTGTGTGGCTTTCTGGCCCACATCACTGGAATTGGGAAGCTGTGATGTATGAATGTGGGAAATTAGGTTGCAAGCAATTAGCTAAATTTGGCCTTTATTCTGAAGCACAGCTGTGAGCTAAGAATAATCATCAAACCTGTTTAAAAAAAAAAAACAAACTGCAGGATGTAACATTGGAGAGATCTTAATTTAAATCCACTCTAATATATACCCTAGGTAACACTCGTTTTGGAGAGAGGAGAATGAGATTGGGAATTTGGAGAACTCTTCCTCCCCTACCACCATGTAAAATGAGAATGTCAAGTATTAAAGACTTCCAGTAAGAAATACTGAAAAAAATAGAGTATTTAATGGAATAATGTAAGCAAAAGGGCTCAACCAGCAGATAACTACTGCTTTCTAGCAAGGATATTGGGAGGGAGTACATGGTACTGATGTGCATTGCACTTAACATTCTGAGCCTACAGGTTTGACCATGGATGAAACAGAAAAAACTGCCTGTGCTCAATCCTGGCTATACTGGGTTTCTTCTGTATTTTCATGAGCGCTAACATTCCGTGGAAGATACAAACCATGCTGTGGTTTTCCAGTTAAAAATCAGCTTCAGAAAGGTACATCTGTTGATCTAACTCTGCACTGCATTGTGTGCCCTGCTTCTGCTGAGCTCTTTTGTGCATCTAGCTTGCTGTACATTCTTGATCTTAGTAATGTATACATACATTATGACTATGGCTATGCAATATCATTATACAAAGGTTAAACCAATGTAAAAATCAGAACCCCTAGAAAGGAGAATGACCTATAGTAAGATATAACATAGCTTGAAATATGGTCTGTGGAGGAAGTTGCTTTTTGAGTTGATGTCGAATGTTCCATCTTTTTAAAGATGTTCTGTAGGGTCCCCCTCACACCTCGCTATCCTGCTGATGGTAGGCTGGAGGGGGATCGAACTGCTGGCATGCACTGTGTGTATGAGGAATATTTGACTCCTCAGCCTTTCACTTGGAACAGCTGGTGTAAATCCTCTCTTGTCCCAGGTCTGTTTCGCATTTGGCAGCTTTGTTGCCATACAGACTAGCTCAATTTTACATGAGAACCTGAGTTCTGTAGACTGAGCAATGGGAAGGCTGACCGTGAATCCTGCAGATGCTGTGGGTTCTGCCTGCGGGCTGTATGCCAGGCACTGCTGGCTTGGCATGTACAGCTCGAGCTTCCTGTGGTGCTGACCTATGGTGCAGGTAAAGAACGTCAATGACTTGGCACTGGGCTGCCGCGCACCAATGTGTATCACAGGCTGATGTGTATTTCTCCTGATCTAGGTTTTAAGCTTCTTATCTTCAAAAACTGATTGTTTGTCTTTTGTACTTGTAAGACATACATACCCAGATTTTCATGTTTTGCAGTAACTGTGTGTGTGGAAAATTAACTTGTAAATTGCTGTTAATATGGATTTGGTTCTGGCAACATCTGCAGGCTCCTTAGTGATGTGATGCAGCTTGAAGGAACTGTCCAGAAGAGCAGGTGCTAACTTGGGACAGGTTCTGCCCTTCCCTCTTTCCACTAGTTGTCTCTGATCCTCTTTTCCTGCCACTTTTCACCATTTTGCTGAGGGTTTTTTTGGATAGTTCTCCTCACTTCTCTTGGAGAGATCTTAGCATGTCAAAAGGCCCAGTAGACAAAGCTGTATGTGTGCCTGATGTAAAGTGGCTTGTACTAAAAGGAATGATGTGAAAGACTAGTTTTGGTTAGGAAATTAGATACTCCTAGAACAGTATTACAAGAGATGTAGTTAAGATTTTTGTATCTCAGGCTGTCAAGTAACTTGCATCTGGACAGCTGTAGTATGACTTAGAAAGGATTTGAAAACCTGCATAGAAGTTCTTAAACTAGATCTAACCCCTTGCTCCATAAAGCCACCATTTGCTATTATGTCTGTTAATGTAACTATGGTAAGTGCTGTTTGGCAGATGCTTCAGCTTAAATGCGAGTAGCGCATTTGAAGTTTCTTGTATGTGTGGTTGGATGGGATCGCAGCCTTAGCTGTCACACTGAACAAAAGCTGGACTGCATTTGTACAAAGGGAGAAAGCTGTATTATCTCTGCTATAACTTAATGTTCTGATATTTCATGGAATGAGATATTCCAGTAAGTAGGATCAATTGTGCAAATCTCAAAGAAAATCAAAGTATTTATACTATATAGCTGAGATCGGACTCTTGGGCTGTATTCATAAAGTTACACAGACACCAAAACCGAAGCTGGCTTACATAGTAAAGAGTGCTAGTTCTGATGCGGTAGTAGATCGCTGAGAGGTAAAAATACTTCTGGAAAATGTTTAGAAATTGCTTTTCTACTTTAAAATTGCAAGTAGAATTCAGCAAGGCCTTGTATGTTGTCTTTTTTTAAAAAAAAGTGTCCATTGATAAAATCAGTGTTTAACTTCTGTGCCACTGTAGTCTTTTATATTTTTTTAATTAAAATCTATACAAATACTGATGCCTGCCTAAATTACCATTTGGCATGGATCTACTGAAGGAGTTAATGGGGGGGATGACAGAGTAGAGGAAGCCCAAATACAGAGCTCCTTACTGACCCTGCTTTCCCCCTCACAGCAGTCCCAACTTTCAATTGCACACAAGCTGATATAATCAGCTCTCTGCTGGTGAATATATTTGCATTTTTTCCCCTCTTTAAACCAAACCAACATGCCATGTGCAAAACAAAGGCAAGTTTCCACAAACATCTTGAGTATCAAAGGATTTATTAAAGTAAAATAAATTAAGATCTCGTTTAGTTCAAGGTATGTGACACTTGTAATTATACATAGCAATTGATTTGTTTTAGATAAAAATCTGCATGTGGACCTAACTCCTGTAGCGCTTGTTAAATAAGTTAGATTTGTCTTATGCTGTACTTGTACTTTCTGTAGCTAGAGCTATACTCCTAATAGATGGTTCCAAGAAAATTTCAATACCTGTGCTTCCAAAATAAGACTTTCAAGAAAGCAATGAATGAAGCAAAACAAGAATATTTTGAATATTCATGGTAGTGTACTTCATAATAGATGGTTCCAAGAAAATTTCAATCTGTGCTACCAAAATAAGACTTTCAAGAAAGCAATAAATGAAGCAAATCAAGAATATTTTGAATATTCATGGTAGTGTACTTTACCAAACTTTTGAATTATTGTCCCTCATGGTGATTATCTTAATGCTCCAGTTAAGTCCACAAAAGATACTGCTATACATTATTAAAAGTTCAATGTTAAAGCAGGACAAATCAGCATTTTTCCCTTGTATTCAGAGTATTTTAGTCATGCTTCAAATTTGGATGAACCTGCGGTCTCAGGTTTTATGTGGTGAAGTAGATGCCTTAAAGTGACTGGGGTGGTGCTTTTCTGTGAGGATGAAACTATTTAGCTGAGATGATGCTTTGGTAAAATGTCAAGAAGCCCAACGTGTTAAGGCAGTTTCCCCTCAAAGTCCAAGCGTCACCTTTGCTATTGGCAATGAGCCCCTTTTCTGCAGCTCCCTCTGCTCTGTGCTGTCATGGTACGTGTTCTCTCATGCGTCTGCTGTAACCCAGCGAGCACCTGGACAGCAGTTCCTTGCTCAGACTTCTGCAAAAAGCTGGACATTAATTTCCTGATCTCAAGCTAATCAAAGCTAGATTTGGGACCAATGGTTTTACATAATTCAAAGGCTGAAAAAGTTCAAAACAAAACTGAACAAATCGACTGCTATAAGCTGTGGAAGGATTTGACATGATGGAATGGTAGGGCACATCTCTAAATGGACCTGAAAGAGGAATGAGTCACAGTGCAGACCATAAAGACCTCAAGCATATTTAAAGTATCCTAAATCTGTCTTTTTATGGACATGGCAAAGGCAGGACATGTTGGCTACTAACTAAGAATTTGTGGAACATCCCCAGGTCACTGTAATGTGAGAAAGTCTGTTACTACAAGTACTGAATTTGGAAGAAACTGGGTGTTTCTCCTGCCTTGTACTATAGCAGAGTTCTGACTCACTCCTGCGTTCTGTTATGCAAGGGGAGCAAATCTGACTTACAGGGCAGGGGATTTAAGGCTCAACAATGTCTTAAGAAAGGAAAATTAAAATAGAGTTGAAGCCTATTATGCTAACAAATTCCTTTATGCCATCAGGTCACTTTTGTTTAATCACAGTTCTTGCTTCAACTCTTTGATGACAAGCTCCATGACTAGTTGCAGATTTCTGCTAGCCATGCTTTCCCATGGAGTAAGACAGACGAAGTGAAGTGCCCCTAATTTTGTGCTTTTATTGCTTTATCTAAATCATCCACCAGTTGCTGCAACTTCTGTAGGCTGGGGTGGACATTCTCCTCCATCCACTCCTCTACAGTACACTTGTGGAAAACTTGCTCCATGGCTGCTTGGAGGTCCTGCACCACAGCATTCCACTTGGAGAGAAGACTAAGCAGAAATCAGAAGGAAGAAACAATCACATTTGCAGCTGAGCTCTGTCTCGAGGGAGGGCTTGCTTACTGGGCCTCTTAAAGGGAGTGCAGCCCTTAAAATGACTTTACAGGAAAAGAAGCATCTATTACAAGAGCTCAAAGGACTTGATTTTGTGCAGATGGCAAAAGGTTGATGCTGCTTGTGTTTAAGTACCATCAATCTTGGCACTTTTCTTATGCAATGACTTTTAAAGTACAGAAATGTGAGCTCAAAAAAACCACTCCACATTTTAAGTGTAACTGAAACCCACTGTGAGACTTGTTGGGAATTTAAGTCTGTTTTTTATCAGCAAGAGTAGATGCAGTTCAATGTTCACCTCATCACAGGAACAAATGTATAAATTAGCCATTTAGCATGAATCGGCATCATCTTGAGGACAAGTTCTGCAGGTACAATGCCAGGGAGCAGGGGAAAGGGGTCTGGTTTTATTCCAAGCCCTGCCTGGAACCTGGCCCACTGAGGGTAACAACTCCGGTAAGATGCAGCGTGTCTGTATAGGAGTAAGTGCATATGCAAGGGAGGGTATTTCAGAGACCAATTTTCTACTTGTTTTCAAAGAAGTTTGTTCAACAGAAGGCAAAGATAAACACGTTCTTCTGTTTAATACCATATTATGAATACTTCATACTGCTTGATTTCCACTGATGTTTCTGAAATAATTTCAGAAAGAAGCAAGGACTCAAAACTGCATGGTTGGGCACTTGAGTGCCCAAAATATGACAGGCTTTATTTCCCCTATAATGCAAAATAAGTGATGTTACCTTACTGCATCTGGCTGAAAGTGATGCATTATTACAGGATGAATAATCTTCCTTTTTCTGTGGTAGGGGCTGAACCAGCCTGTGACATATCTGAAAATGAATGTTAGTATGAGGAGCTATGTATGTTTGTAGGCTGTCAGGGAGGTGACAGGGCTTGAGCTGAACTTCTGCACAAACAGAGAGAATGATTAAGGAGTAAGTAAACCTAAGTCTATGTATCTTTGAAACTAGCTTGTAAAAGACTGTTCCTGGCAGCTGAGAATAACTGATCATCTGTTGCAATTTAAACTGCATTTCAAGCTCCTGGTTTTGGTAACCATGCCATTAAAAAAAAAATCACTTTTACTTTAAATAAAAGTAAGAATTAATTCAGGAAAGAATTGATTCTTGATATAAGGCAGCACATAGTGTTTAGGAATTCTGCTGAAATACTTTAAATTTGCATCAAAGTATTACATTCTACTGAGGTGTCAATATATAGGGATGTGATGCCTGAAACATACAGCTTGATGTTTAAATCACTTTACTGGAGTTATGCCCCATTTTGAGATGATACAGCTCCCACACTCCTGCAGATAGCCAGAGAATCAACATAAACCTTATTACCTGTTCCTTTCAAGAAGTTCATCCACTGATGACTTGAGGTAGAAACTAACTTGCGTCACAAGCGTAAGGATATTGCTCCCAGGAAAGGTCCCCAGACTTGTGCTGTCCAAAGAGGATCCGTTAAGTTTCTGAACTTACCGCACAATGAGAAGCATCTGAAACCCACAGCTGGAATTTTACCTCATGAAAGATTCAGTTTCCAGGTTGGACATTCCCAGGAGCTTTTCCACATTTTCTTTAATCTTTTCAGAATAGCCGCCTGGCAGAAGACAGGGGAAATAAGTAAAAGGAGCCTAAATAACAAAAATGTTCTTCAAGAGGGTTTTTTTGGAGTATTATGCATTGGCTTAGTAGTTCCCCTTGGATGAAGATTTTTTAAAAAGGTAAAATGGCAATAGAACGTGGAAAAAAACTTGGGGGTGGGAGGAGCACATTGTCTTTCACAGAACAGTCTTGTGCTTGGTAAAGCTCTTCCTAGCTCTGAGCTTTCTATTCAGGCTGATGAATATTTTTAGTGCCTTAGTTAAAAATAGGTAGGTTGTAGGGTTTTTATTTTGAAAATAAGAAATGCAGAAAGACAAAAAAATAATCCTATTGGCAACTGCCTGTGAAGGAATCAGAAACTACAGGAGGTCTTTTACCAGACAGTGTACTATCTACAGCAATTTTAAGAAAATTCGTTAAAATGCAGAAAGACAAAAAAATAATCCTATTGGCAACTGCCTGTGAAGGAATCAGAAACTACAGGAGGTCTTTAGACAGTGTACTAACTATCTACAGTTTAATTAAGAAAATTCGTTAAAGTAACTTTTACATGTAAACAAGATCTAAATCTAAACAAAACCAGTCTCACTGATATACCAGTAGTGTTTCAAATCAGTTTCAAAGGCAATTCAGCTTCTTACTTTTTTTTTTAGTATAAGCATCAAGAAGTTTATGGGTTAAAACATAATAAATGATTAGTATCCTATGGTTATTTTTCAGCACTTAGGCCAAGAGGCTTCTCTGCTCCTGTACTGCAAACATGCAAGATGTATAATTTGTTTTTCATAATTCAGACCACGACCAGATAGTCAAACCACCTCAAAAAATAATAAGCCTGTGCCAACCTTAGGGCAAGGTCACTTCACTCTTGTGCTAGGCATTAGCTGAGAGAGAATAAAGTTGTCATTGTACCATTCTTTAGTGCCTGCAGACATACAGCCAATGATGGAATTGCCACAGGGAGAAGCTCACACAAAACAGAGAAGTGGTCATACCTAAATAAGAAAACATTAATTAATTAGACATTTTACTGTTAGAACATACTAAACAAGTGGGAAGCGTTAATATTTCAATCACTAAATTTCAAAGAGCTTTAGAAACATCAGTTTCTGTCTCAGAGAAGGGGCCTGCTCTCTCTGAAATGCCAAGTATTCCTCTTTCACTAATAAGAACAGATACAAACAAAATTACTTTCTCAAGCCCAATTAGGGTCAGAAATTGGAATTCAGCACTCTCATATTCCCTTAGACCTCCTGCCTGCTGCATAGAAACCTTTTACTCCTTCGTTACGTTAACAAACTCTTCTCTCACGCTACCTCACTCTTATTTGAATTCACATTAGACGTTCAGCTATACACCGCGCATCGTGTTAACCATGCTGTCCATAAGCAGGGTGGCACAAAGTACATCCAAGCCTTCAAATCCAATCTCCTATTGTTGGTGTCTGCCAGAACAATTGCTCCTGCTGATCAATGCTGTAGCAGTTGACTGGAACTCTGAAATCCACCCTTCACAGTAACCAACAGGAAGGATTGCAGGGTTGCAAAGTTCACTTCTAAATTCCCAGCTTCCTTGTACCTCTTGGGGAGGTTTTTGGGTGGAAGTTTGCTTCCATGTGATCCTTAGAACCATTTAAAAATATGTTCCTTACCTTTGCCAGCCGGTCAGCGCGATACCTTCAAGGACATCAGCGGGGCTATCGCTTGCCACTTTCAGCCACTGAAGATGGTTTTTTAAATGATGTCCAATAAGCGTTAGAGACTGATTCACTCCTGTAGCTCCTTTAAAAGCACTGCCAAACCACACCTTGGAGAAGCCACATCTACGATACTTCTCTATGAGATGCACTGAAATAAGACACACAAGAACACTTACAGGACAAGTTTTTTCTTCATTTTCAGCATTGACTGTAATGCTCCAATTAACAGGAACCGGGGTCCAGTTACAAGAGGCTGCTGAGCCTTGTCCGGTCAAGTTTTGAGCATCAGCAAGAATGGGAGATTTGACATCCTCTCTGAGCAACCTGTTTCGGTGACTGCCCTCCTATTTTCATGTGCCCAGTTACCATATTCTATTCCCTTGAATTGCTAAATTGCTTCAGTGCCAAGAACTGTGGGCATGTAGCAAGCATGTGCAACATCTGACAACTGAGTCTTCTTTCAACAAAGAAATATTTGTATGCACGTTAGATGCCCGATGGGAACCTTTAGGAGTTTTTCCTTTGAGTTCTATAGAGGTATGAAGCCTCAAAGCTTCTTTTGCAGAGCTGTTCAATACAGAGCTATCTGCTCCCACTGGTTTTAATGCAAGGAGAGTTAATGTAACAGTGCTTGTGAAAAACCTCTCAATCTCCCATCAGTGATTCCATAGCCCTTGTTGAAAAGAATTAAGCAGCAGACAATGCAAGTCCCTCACAGGAGAAGCACAAATAGAAAAAGAAAATAAATAATAGCAACTATTATGTGAAATTAAACACAGACTATGTTTATGCTACTAAAGCAATAAAAAGCAATTTAAGAAAAACAGAATTTTTTGTGTCCAAGTAAGGTATGTTTTAATCAGACTATTCTGTTTTGGCTATTTCGCTTAGAATCGTAGAATCGTTTAGGTTGAGAAAGACCTTTAAGATCATCAAGCCCAACCGTTATCCTACCCCTGCCATCCCACCACTAAACCCTGTCCCTCAGTACCTCGTCTGCCCAGCTTTTAAATACCCCCAGGGATGGGGACTCAACCCCTTCCCTGGGCAGCCCCTTCCAGTGCTTGACAATGCTTTTGGGGAAGAAATTTTTCCCAATGTCCAACCTAAACCTCCCCGGCACAACTTGAGGCCATTTTCCCTCATCCCATTGCCCATTACCTGGGAGCAGAGACCGACCCCCACCTCGCTACACCTTCCTTTTGGATAGCTGCTTAACAGGTAACAGCTCTTTGCTTCTAAGCAGCTCAGCAGAGAAGTACAAACCTTTGCCCTCCACGTCGAGGTCCGCTGCATAGTCCCAGATCATTGGCTGCACAAGCTGTGGGACCCCAGACTCTGAAAAGAACGAGTTCTTCTAAGTAACAGAAAACAGCCAGTTAAAAGTGAGAACTAAGTACGTGTTATTGGTGCAGTAATACATGACTAGAACTAACTATGGCTTGTGACTAGAATTCTTAATTTATAGCTCAAGTGCCCACAGGAACTTTCAGCCTGGCCAGGGCTTTGAAGATGCAGGTTCACATGCCAGGGGCCACTAAGTCCTTAGACATCTTGAAGCCGCTAATATGGATCAGCAGCAACAATTCAGCAGAGATCCCATTCATCCCACGCCCATCTCCTTCTCAGTCCCTTGAATCTGTCAGTATACCTGCTGGGTTGGACTGATGGAGCTGCGAACTGTATGTGCAAGATTTCAGCTAAATTCAAAGTATTCACCCTTGAAGTTAGAGATTGTCTGAGCTGTATTTGCACAGAACTTAGCTTCTCAAGATGCCTTTAAAGTACAAATAAAGATATAGGTTTAGCTTCAAATCCCTTTATAATCAACTCCCCGACTAGTTTTAAACATGAGAAACCGACCCCTAGAGGAACTGCAGTAAATTATACAGAAATTCAGTATTTTAACTGCATCCCATTTTAATTTGTTTAGTCTGTGATTGCCTGTGTCACCACAGTCTGCTTAGCTAGATGCTGTGCTGCTCCTGTTGAAACTGCATGGGTCCTGTCTGCACTTTTTTGGATAATTTCCCACTATTAAAGCCATGAATAAGACAGTCACTGCTGGAGGAGCTCTTCACCACATCGTCTAAATCTACATAGAGCAGACATGTAAGGTAGCTCTGAAAAGACTGGAACCCCACCTATGCTAAGAGTACTCAAATTTTAGCAGTGGTTTCATATTTTTCAACAAACAGGACTCGTGACATCAAAGTCTTGGAGCTATCCCACAGTTCAGTATCAGAGTTCCTTATGATGTGCACTGTGATTGCCTATGCTGTCAAAGACACTCACAGGGCTGCAGCTTCTCCATGTGAGTCTGCACCGCTGCAACCAGACGCTGCACAGAGCAACAACTGACGTTAAAAGGTGGCGAAAGACAAAGAAATTTAGGCTGAGACCACAAATGCTAATAGGCTTTTTTTTAATGTGTGAAGAAAGTAGAATTGATGGCAACCACTGCATGATGACTGTTTTGTTTGTAACTGTATAACCAGATGGAAAACTAAAGTGATTGTGTTGAGACTTGCCCACAGTCATACAGAAAGTCTGTGACACAGCCAAGGACTAAATGTCTCTATTCTTTTGTCTAATGGATCACATCTCAGCTATTCTCAGATTTCTTGTTTTCACTATTTTAATCTGCCAACAAATCTGTTTTAACTGGTTGTGTAAACTTTTTTGTATGCTACAAAACATGACTCACTCCATCACTGGTCACACACCTGCCAACGTTTCCTCACTTATCCCTCTGAGCATATCATCCCACACGATGGGTGTCACAGCGGGGTAAGATGAGGCCACACAACTGGCTACTGCTTTTATGTGGGATAAGCACAGCTTTTCTGGAGTGTTGTCTTGTTGCTGCAGCCACTGCTTTGACTCCTCTCCTTCGCCAAGGTAGTAGACCTGAAAAATCAAACAAATAATCTTGACTTATTTTATAGGAACAGGGGGAGCGAGTTTGATGTGGTGTCATGAAATCATACAGTATTCAAAACCTATTGCAAGGAGTGGACACTTTCAAAAGCAATGAGCAGACATATTCAAAAGCACCTCTCAGCGTTGAACACACTGCATGCATTTCTATCAGTCTGCAGGAGACTGTGGCCCTGACTAAATGCATCACGTAAGGGAATTTTCCTGTGCGAACTAAAATATCTAAAGAATAATTAAAACATGCTGTATTTGTCTTTGGATGGTTTGTCCTTAGAAGCAGCTCTTACTAGTTTTACTCAGTTCAACTCTAGCAACCCATAAGGTCCTGAATTATGTAAAATGGGGCTCCTGTCTTGGGGAAGGAGATCATTTGTACGTGAATCTAGAATTGACTTGGGGCATATCCAGGAGTGGCCCCAGCATACTTGGTCCTATGCAGAGGGTGAATTTGGGCCTGTTAAACTGGATGTGCGTATAAACTCTTGGTTATTTTACAGCAGGTTTTATCTAAAACACATTTATTCAAAATAAATAGTATTTTTGCTTTATAAAAGCTTGCAGGTTCCTATCTAACCTTGTCATTTGTTCCCAAACAACAGGATTCAAAATGCTAAATATCAGTACAGTTAAGGTGATCACAATGACTTTCAGGAACCTATGTGCCATAGGGTTGGTTTTAAGAAACCCTGAGAAAGGAGGAAACCCAAGGGTCTTATCCTCAAGGAGACAAACTACCAAGAGAAAGAAAAACAAAACACTTCCCACCACAAAAGGGCTTACTTAAGTTGGTCATAACAATGAGCCAACATCTTACATCAAAACTCACATGAATACCTCCAACTGATATCTCCCTTCAAATACGCACTTGACCTAATACCAAATGCTGAGTTAGCTTTAAGAAGCTGCTTTCAACACTTTCAATATCAAACTCATATCAAAAGAAATGACATCCTGTGCTACTGGAATACCTTATTGTCAAAATGAGTTTTCTACACTGGCTTGAATTGATGTTTTCTGTCCCCAAAATCCTACCCAAATGTGGCCTGGGCACCACTGAAACACAGAAACCTCAGCCCTTACCATCATTCCTCACAAAAAAAATATTCCTGGCTCAAGAGAAGTCCCACCTCATCACATCCGATGTGAAACCATTTTACATCTTCATGCAGTGCCATGACCTGGTCAATCATGGCTTTGACCAGTGCCAGTGACTCCTCCTTGTGTGGGTTGAGGGCGTTGGGAAACACCTTCACCTCCCGGAGATGAGCGAACTCTTTATGCTTCAGCACAAACTGCAAGAGAAGGGAGAGCTCGGGGAACAACTGCAAAATGAAGGGGACAGCAGCGTCCTCTTGCGTCACCAGGGCTCTGCCAACAGCGCACAGGGGACAGCACAAGGCCTCTTGCCAGGGGTGGTACAGGCCGGAGGGGCACAGCTGCTGCTCCACAGTGCCACGGGGGTCTCTGACCACCAAGCACCTCCTGGGCGAGGGAAACGGGGTGGTCAGTGCAGCCTCGCCCCGGTGTCCGCACTGTACAGCTGCCGGGAGCTGGATAACCACAACACCGGGAGCTACAGTGGAGATTTCCCAGCAAAGCCCCCCCACGCCATGCCCAGGCCGAGGCCGGGCCGGAGCTGCTCGCCCCACTCGCCCAGCCCAGCACGCCCAGGCGTTGAAAGCGCGACGACGCCCGCCCGCTGCTCACCTCCATGTGCCCGCAGGCCT
>NW_009259586.1:2087983-2124479 GCF_000687185.1 Egretta garzetta
CTGTCGGAAAGGCGGCCTGTGGCCTCCGGGCGTGAAGGAGGGGTGGAAATGGCGTGTTAATGAACGTGGGTGTGCCCTCCAAAGGAGGGGTGCCGGCCCTGGCCCTCGACCGGGTCTCCCCGGTGTCGGGCGGGGTGGCGGCCGAAGCGGCTCGGGCCCTGTCCTCCCCTTACGTGGGGCTGTGGCTGTGCTCCCTCCTCAGTGCCAGGAAGAGCAGAGGCCAGCAAGAGTCGCGGCGGCGGTGGCTGAAGGCAGCGCTCCTCCTCTCCTCTGCTGCCGTCGGTGGCTTCCTGAGCTGGAGCTACCTGAGCGCCGAGGATGGGGTCACAGAGGTGCTGGCTCATCGCGGTGAGAGCCTGCGGGACAAGTTCATCGAGATCCCCTGCTCTGAGGACTATGACAGCCACAAAAGATTTGAAGGTATTTGGATAGGATTGTCTGGAGTGGGATGAAGCAGTCCTCAGCAGACTGTAACAGGCTGACTGCTGCCCAGGTCTGTAAAGCCAGACGTGTGCTGCAGAGCTCCAGTGTTTCTAGCAAACACCTGGTCACTGGGTGTATTGCTTAAATGCCCAAATGTTCATGCCTCTAGGGTCAGCCCAGAAGTTGTTGCCTCTGAGAGGTTTTCCTGTCATTCCTACGTAATTCTCTTCTGAAACTGCTTTGCTTAGCCTGTGTGAAATAAACCTTTTGCTAAATCTGTTTCTACTGTTTTTTGATACTCTGACTCCTGTTTGTTACTGGTAAATATTATACAAGATATGGAATGGAACTGATTTAGGATATTCTCTGTGCTGCTAACATGTGGTAAAGGCACAAATGCCAACTTCTGATAACACCTGTTTTGAGATGTGTGTGTGCAGGCAGCTTTTGATGCTGCCTGCAAAGCACTTCTCTGTCTTTATGTCTTTCAGCTGAGCCTGTTTTCTGTCAAATTGATATTTTTCCTCTGGCACTTATTTCTTTGGAGCATTGATGTTGGATCGTTTAGGGAAATGGAATACTTTAATCTCTGATGAAGAGCAGTGAGAAAATTGCAGTTTGCATGGACAAGCTATGCTGATGTTCCTTTCCAGATATGCGAAGCGTGTCTTGATGAACATTTCGAGCTGGTACTGCTGCCAGAGACCAGCTCTGCTCTGGCTTTTTGTCAGCCTACCTGTATGTTTAGCTGTGTGTTGACTGATAATCTATTGTGTCTAAAAAAAAAGTAATTCTGAGTTGGTTTTTAGCCAAATCAGTTTTCTCATTCGGTTTTTTATGTGACTGACAAAACACTTGCTGACACAAAGCTGGAGGCAGTGTGGAGGCTGGAAGCAGCTGCTTGGAGCTGAGGAAGAACAAAGTGATCAAAGGGCTGGAGAACCCTGGAGGGTTCCTGTGAGGAAAGACTGAAAGAGTTTAGTCTCTTTTGGAGAGGTCTCGGGGGGCACCACATCACAGTATTCCAGTACTTAAAGGGCAGCTACAAAGAGGATGGAGGCTCTCCCTACACAAGGAGCCACATGGAGAAGGCAAGGGGCAATGGGTACAAGTTGCACTGAGCAAAGTTTTGTCTTGATACAAGAAAGAAACTTTATACCCAGAGAACAGTCAGTCACTGGAACAACCTCCCAAGGGATGCCAGTAGAGCCCCTATGACAAGGTTTTCAAGATGTGCTTGGAGGGGGGTGTTGGATAATCTCATATAAGCTCCCTTTCCCATGAAAGGTTGGACCAGGTGATCTCTTGAGGTCCCTTCCAGCCTGGGCTGTTCTATGATTCTATAATTTCTAACTTTCTTCCAGTGCCAGTTCTGGTAGAAAGTGTTTGTTAAACTGCAGCCTGGATGTGGTGCCCCAAAGATGCGGAGGTAATTTCCCCTGCCCTCTTCAGGTGGATGGTGGTCAAAAGGCTTGTAACATAAACCAAAAGTTTGTGTAATCTGTGGTCAGACAGTTTTTCCTCAGTGCTGCTGTTGCAGTATCTTGTTTGATAGGGTTTTGAAGGATTCATCCCAAATGTTACTGAGGGCAAGAAAACTGCTGTTAGGCAAGAGAACTTCCTGAGTAGGGAGATTTTTTTGACTGAGCACATGAAAACATATTCTCTGTTTTAACTTGTCGTAGTTACTACAAGGAGAAACTGCTTCTGGCTTTATTTGCATTGCAAGGCCAGAGAAAACTCTGCAGCCAGTGTTGCCACAGATGTGGTAGTTATGACTGAACTAAGGCTAAAACTTTCTGCATTCTGCTACTAGGGGCATTTGCTTATCAAAAGAAACTCCTCAAACCAACAAAACCTTATTTTCCCTTCCCTGGTTTGAAAGGGGAATTTTCTGATGTGGTCTTGGCAACCCCATCAGTTATTCTTTCCATCATAAGGAAGGCAGGAACTTCAAGGATATCTCTGCCCAGGAAGAGGGATGAACGAGTTCTCTATTCTTGTGATGTCATGGGGAGCAAGCTCCACGAATGCTCACTGCAGGGTGAAGTGTGACCTCTCTCGGCTTTGTAGGAGAATGGTTGATGTGGCTGATGTCAACCCAGGAGGACCAAAGGGGAGTCCATCTTGCGTGAGTGTGTATTCCGACTTTCTAATTAGTTGTTTACTTGCTGCTGCTTCTTAACTTATGTGATTGACTTTGACAGAGCACTGGAACAGGCTGCCCAGGGAGGTTGTGGAGTCTCCTTCTCTGGAGATATTCAAAGCCCACCTGGATGATGTTCTGTGCAATCTGCTCTAGGTGAACCTGTTTTAGCAGGAGGGTTGGACTGCATGGTCTTCCGAGGTCCCTTCCAACCCTTGCCATTCTGTGATTTTGGGTTTTAGCAGATATTTTTACGTGTGTTCCCCTTCCCCTGTTTAATGTTTTCAGAAACAGATCAGTGGTATTAGAAATGTGTGAATGTCAATTTTGTTAAGTGGTTAATTGAAGCCATGCTGTGATAATGAACTTTGCTCCTCTTTTTGAACTCTTGTCTCCTGCTCAGTGCCCGCAAGAGGGTGGTGGTGAGCTGCTGAGCCTTGCTGTCCTGTCAAAGCTCAGTGTGTACGTTACTGATAGCTTAGTGAGGCGGTAAATGCGGATTACAGTTCTCTGCCAAACTGGATTCAGCTCCGGAGCTTTAGTCACTTTGTTGGAAATCTTTATCACTCAATAGCTTTTCATTCTCAGTCTTCACTCTGGCTTGGCATTCACAGCTGCTGGCTCTGTGTCAGAAGGAGCACATTCCTATCATCACTCGGTGTCTGATGCTCAGCTGTAAAGTTTCCACAGCTAAGATGTGCTTTTTATTTATGCACCTGTCCCTGCTTCAAACTGAACTAGTGCAACTGAGCTTCTATTTTGCTTCAAATTATATGGTAGTTGGTGTCACAGAGCAGTGGTTTTATTTCCATTGCGCTGCCTGCCAGTATACCTGTTTCGCACAGAAATAAAATGTGTTATTTTTCAAAGGCCAAGCACTTAACTTATTATATTTGCAGAAGATAGGGTGTTCTGTTAGCACAGTCTCCTCTGTGTTCTGAACCCTGTGACCAGACCTTGGCTATTTCTGCTGTCTTGAGACATGGTTAACTACTTAAAACTGCTGTGGCTACTAGTGTGTCTGATGAAACTCCTGCGTAGTCTTTTATGTGTGTTGAGATACTGTGTCTGTGTACAAAGCATCCATGATCACTGCCCAGGAGACAGCTTTAAGCTGCGTTTCCAGAGACTAGATCAGTGGATGTGGAAAGCAGAGAAGTCTGTGAGCAGCAGAGGAAAAGGTCTAGCACCCAGACTGCTGGTGTGGCTATGGGGGAGGCATCCAATAAATCTTTGCCTCCTCTTGTCCTGCTTTGAGATGGATTGCATTAGGGGAGCATCACGATGGGGCTTTTATCCCTTGCGTGAATCAGCCCGGTTTGAGCAGCTTATGGTGCTTGGACAAGCACCACTTTAAATAGAAGATAAAGCTGCAGTTTAGGCACTTGGACCCCTGTGTTACATTCTTTAAAGGAACAGGGACCATAGGGAGTACTTGTGTTTTTGCATGCTTTGGTATGCTTCCCCTTCACCTTGATTGAAAAACCTCTTGGATCCAAAGCAGAGAGCCTTACTGGATAAGTGAATGATTTTGTGTCTACTAAGCACAAATTTGTGGAAGCTACTGGGCACTAAACTGGATTTCTCCTGAGTGCAGATTTGCCAAGCACGCTTTTAACACTGCAGTGCTTCTATGTCTCCAAGACAAAGATGACACATTTCTTAATGCTAAAATTGTTTTCAAACAAACAGTTGTGATTTTTCCTTAGCATTCATCCAGAGTTTGTGCCTTACAGTTGTTACCTGACTGACTTTATGCTGGACTCTTTCTTGTTTTTCTTTTCAGTTTGGAAAAGCTTCTGCTGTTGCCTTCAGAACACCTCCTGCTTCCTTCCAGTAGTGTCTTTGCCGGCTCTTCGTCAGAGACCCTAAACATGTAACAATTGTCTGAGGTAACACTGGAGTTTTGCCAAATCTGGACTATCCTGTACCAACCTTTCCAAAAGGGTGAGATCTATGCTGCGGCTTGCAGCTGGACATAGAGAACACAAATCTCTTCTGAAATCAAAAGTTTTTGCTAGTGTCCTTTTTGCAGAATGTTGTACAAAGAAAACTACTTAGAAAGGTTTGTCCTGGAGTATTGAAATTCTCCTTTAAATTTACTCTTTCCTACCTTCTCTCCTTGAACATCAGCTTTCCCTTATCTCTATGACAATTTTCTTTGCCTTTCAAGCATTAGAGACCTTCTCAATGGCAGAAGGAAAGTCATTCCCCTTTTCTTGTCTCTATTAACAGAGAGCTTCCTTGTTCTTCTGTGTTCAGCTTTCTCTGAACTCCTGAAAATCTCATTCTTCTGTCAGCCTGTTGCCTCAGTCGACTAGAAAAAAAGTGTACTGCTGATATCCAAACTTGTGCTTTGTAACATTTTTGACATCTTTTACACCCAGCACAACGGTGGGTACAGTGTGGAGTATACGTTATGTGATTTGTGGTTGATGATTATTGTTCCGCAAATCTTTGCGTGGATCTTAGTTACTAATGAAATGTTTGGTAAGGTTGTTTTTTCCAATTCCGGGAACCCAAATTGGTTCCTCTGGCTGTTTTTTTTTTCTGGTTTTGTTTTTTTTTTTTTTACATGCATCTGAGTTTAAATTTGGGTGCTGTTGCCTCAGCCATCTGTCTTGCTCTTTGGGTGAGTGTTTGCTAGCCTGGAGGCAGAGATGTCTCATCCTTCTCAATTGGCTTCTGAGATGCTCTTCAGCCTGGCATTCACAAGTGAGTAACTGATTTTAATCTGCCACTGCTGAATCTGTGATGGAGCCTTTAAAGAACAGCAACACAAAATGTGTATGTTTTTGTTAGAGCAGACAAGAAATAGTTTGCAGTGTTTGCTGGCTACTACTTGTTGCTTTTCAGAAGGGCTGGGTCAAATGCTCCAAAAGAATATAGCGTTTCCAATGCTTGCATTTTTATTGCAAGCTCTGCAGTGTTTAACTTGCAGATTCTTGGTTCCTGGAATTGAGATAGAAAAATGCAAAAACTTCCACAAAAACTGTGCCTAAGGTTCCTGATTGCAGAGGGGATTTTACAATGTGTCTGAAACACGACACAGAAGCCCCCTTCCTCTCCATGCCCTTCTGTCCCAAATTTGTAACTTAGAACAACTTTCCACCCTTGTGGGGTTTTGTTAGTTTGAATTCTCTACCTTTGGGGCTGGTACTGCATTGCAAAGTGTTGTTCTTTAATATGCAAAGCACCTCTGGGTTGCTGCCACCATTTTTAATTTTTATGGTGCTTTTTTTATATCAAGTCACTATGGTTTCTGATGAATGGTATGCTTTGATTCTGCTCATTTCTTTAGGTCACAGGGTCAAGAGGAGAAAAGTGATCTGGAGGAGTAGTGGTTCTGGTTCATTCTTGTCACACTATTGGGTTCTGTGCTAGCACTGATAAATGGATGCTTAAGAATGTAATCTCTAGCGTGATTTTAGGCTCCTGGTTTCCTAGGTCATCTTCAAATAACTTAGTGTGCGCTTCCTGGAATCTGAGTCTGGAGCAGACTTCGGTGAATTGTTGCTGGGTAGTCAGGAAAAGCAATGAATTATCTGGGTGTTGTAATCCAGGTGGTTTCCTGACCTTGATCTGTGTTTAGTCTCTTGCTGTGGGTGCTTTTGACTTCAATTTAAACATAGTTCATACAAGGGAGAAGTATATATAATTTGTTATGTTGTTGTTGTCAGTACTCAGCCTATTCACCCACATGTGTCTTTCTCATTGCTTTTCTCTTCTTGAAACGCTGGTGTAATTAGAGGGCTGTATCAGGACATATCTGGTAAGATGGAGGGGAAATTCCTACAAAGCAACTGTGCTGTGGCAAAATTGTTCATCCTGTCAGTCCATGGCCATTGTCATCATTAATTGCTTTTGATCAGAGTAGACTGATGCTTTTGACTTGCTTGGGTGAATTGATTGATTTATTTCCAGGAGTCCCCCCCTGCCGCCTTGTGTTCTGATGAGCAAATAATCCTTGAAGAGGAGCTCAGTTCAGCAACAGCAAGTGTATTGGCAGATGTCAGAAAATACAATCATCCCAACTTTTCTGTGGCTTTACATCTATATGTGGATCTTCCCCAGTAAAGTGCCAAGGGTGACATCCCACAGTCTCTGGTGGCTCAGAATTGATCTTGTTTCTTCTTCTTGTCTGAAGACTGTTGGGGACCAGACTTCTTATTTCATGAGAACTTTCATATATTCTTTACCTGGAGCTTTTAACTGCTGACTTTTTTTTCCATGAGCTTTTAAAATGGTTAGATTTCTTAGCCATGAATTTTAGAGCCTTTTTTATCATCTGTCCAAGCTGTGTGCTTCAAGACACTTTTGCGCAAAGTCTCATATAAAAAGCTGCCCTTCAAGGTGTATTTGTATAGACACCTCATACAGAATGTTTGCTTCCTTTTGACTCGTGTGTTTGAGGGGGAGCAAAACTGAGCAAATCGGAAATGTGGCAGTATGGTTGGAACACTCAAATTCACTGCTTTTTTACGTTACCATTGCTTTTCCAGTGGACAGATACAATGGTTCTTAGTGCCTGACTGCAGGAATTTCTGTTAAAAAAACCCACATGATTTAGGATTGAATACTGAGACATTTTACATTCAGTTCTTTGTGTTAATACATGAACTAGCATGTATTGATACTACATAAAGATCCTATACTTATTCAGGAACCCTTGTGGTTAGTAGTATCATCTTCATGGCTTGAACTGTTTGTGTTCTAACCAATTTTTTCAGTTTTTCTTTTGTCCATCTGAGTGGCATTCTCTCTCTTCTCTTATTAGCGTGGTGGTGCTCTGGTGTTAATGTCCACTGCAGTCTGCATCCAAGTATGTCTTGTCTTCTGCGCTTTTTTTTCTCCAGGGCAATTGAGGTTCTTTATCCTGTTGAGAGTGTTTGGGTTTGGGACAGAAATCTTTTCATGTTATGTATTGTACCGAAGAGTGGTGTGTGCTGGACCTTTGTCTGAGTTGAAGATTCACTTGGACTGTAATAGAAAATGTTTTGTATATGGACCTGTGATATTAAGGGGGTTTAGTTGCTAGAGGTCTTGGCTGACTTTGGAACTGTCAGCTTGAGATGGGAGGATCCATGTGGCACTACTGAGCTTTCCAGTTCTTGCCCTGCTTGTCCGAAGGCTAGAATAGAGTGGGTAAGATGATTTCATCTAAGATCATCTTCCTTTCAGAGACCAGTTATATAAACAGGAACTTTTGTTTTCACTACTGCACTTGGGAAGAAGGGGAAGAATCACTGGATCCGTCTGTCTTGCTAGATGTACATTGAGATACAAATGTGTCTGATACTGCCTTACTAAACAAAGGATGTCTTCTCTAGCTTGAAGCAGCAGACGTGCAAAGGAACATCAGTAAGTCAGATTTAATCCCAAAGTTTGTAACAAACTTGTGAAGACTGCTAACAAACAACCTAAGGTTTCTAAGAATTATCTTCAGATCAACAGGAAAAGTAGTTTGTTTTTGAAGGCACAGTATTGCTGTGCATTTTGCTTAACCTAAGCACTGGAGGCTCTGGGTCATGTGTGACAGCCGCATCTCCAGTGGCTGTGCTACTCCAGGTGTTGAGATTCATTCCTTTTAGATCGCCTCCATTCTGTTGAATTGTGTTAGGGATGTAGCAGAAAATAACTTGTCAGTTTAGTTGGTCTAATTCCCCTGAATTACACCAACCAGCCATAGCAGGGAAAGTGATGTAGCTTAGATGAGTCCTGGGGACTTCAATCTGTGCAGAAGCCACAGTGACATTGGCTGGCTTGTCTTCTTTCTGATTGCAGTGCAAAACACATCAAAAGGGACATGCAACTTGCTTGTAGTTTAAGTGATCTAAAATATTCTGAGGTTGCCAATATCCTTTCTGAATATTGTGAATCTGAAAGGGGAGTAGGAGGATATTAATAGAGATTTGTTTTGAGCCTTGTTTAAAAGATGATATTTTCTTTGTTCTCTTCTTTGTGTTCCAGGGTGCACTCCTAGAAAGTGTGGAAGAGGTGTAACCGATGCAGTAATCACAAGGGAAGAAGCTGAAAGAATCCGTAGGTAATTTTTCTTTTAGCTCTTAACTTTTACGAGCGCTTAAACACTGGGACACTGTCATTAAAGTAAGGTGTAGTACAAAGCTCTTTAGCTGAAGGAGGATGGGTTAAACTGGTTAAAACATTAATATTTTTTTTTAAAGCCATTTTCCATTTTTGCTGTAGTTGAGGCAGTTCTCTCTCATGCAGAGTCTGCCTAGCTCTGTGGGGCATGAACGTGGTAGAGAAAAAAGGAAAATTAAATAAGTTTTAAAGGATTTTTCACTTGGCCTTCTGTTCCATTTGGCCTTTAAAAAGAGAACAAAACAACATAGGCCTCCTTTCAGCTGAGTCTCTGGGTAATTATGAGCTATTGCTGACCCTGTTGTCCTCCATGAACACTAAGAGGTAACTTTTAATCAAATAGTAGGGGACACTCTCAAATTACGCACTTGAAGTTATCAGCCGCTTTGAGTTTCATTTGCACTTGATAGTCACGGAAGTGGGGAATATCAATGTAATGCTTGGAGCGATACGCAGCTCATGTAAGTGCTTTGGTCACTAGTCAGGCCAGCCACTCTGTGATTTCAAATTCAGTTGGGCTCCTGATTTTGATACAGCATTGTACGTGTTTATTTGTACTGTCCTGAAGAATAAAGATCTGTGGGTTTTTATGTTTAATCTTACTTGGCCAAAATGTATTTGAAAGACAATGTTTTTGGAGGTGTTTTGGGGATTTATGGAAGGGGGCTACAAGCTTGGAAATGTTCTGCAACTTAGATACTTATTTTCATGACAGGCTGCGAGATTTTCAACTAAACGGCAGCTTCTCTTGCCAACTCAATTGGGTTATATCTGATGCATCAAATAATTCTTAGTGAAGAGTTAATGTTGTAAATAATGACATTAAAGGACAAAGTAATCAGACTTCAGTTCTCATCTGAGGTTATTGTTTTGCCTGCAGAATAGCAGAGAGGGGACTGTCCTTGGGAGGATCTGATGGAGGGGTGAGCAGTGTCCTGTTACTTTTTTTACATTCTTTTACTGCCAAGGCAAGATTATAAATGCATTTTCGGGGTGAGAGGAGATAAGAGGGTTTTTTCCAAACAAATCTTTTCCAAGTCTGAATGGAAGGAAAGTTACTTTATCTCCCATTAATACTTCTGCTAGCAATATAATATGTGACTTCTACAATACAGTTGACATATTTCCTATTATTCTGACTAGTTATTTCTAGTGCCTCTCAAACTGATTTTGTCTTCTCCATCTGGGAACAGTTACTATAGAACTGCACAACTTTGGCTTCTGAAACTAAATTACAGTTGTTCACAGCATCACATAAAGATTGGGGTTTGTGTAGTGACAAAAATACCATGTAATGTCTTAAGTAGACCTTTGACTAATACTCTTTGACCTTTAATAATGAAAGCAAACCCGTTTCTCTTTAACAAGCATGTTTATCTTAATTTCATTCCTCCTATCTTTGTTTTCAGGATGTTTTTGTGTATGAACAGAAACTGTTTCTTGAGTACTTGTAAACGCAACCACTTCTTTAGGCTTCTGCTGAATTAAGGCGTGTATTAGCAGAAAAGGAGAAAGGTTTACATGAAAAAATAAGACTTTATCATCCTTGTAATTGCTGAAAGACCTACAAAAAATATAACCCGAGAAACTTAAGCAGTGCTGCCCATCTGAAACAATATATTTAAAAGATTTAACATTCTCTGTTCAGTTCTGTCGGGATCTCTTGGATTTTTTTTTTTTGTTCCGTGGTTGCATAATTTGCGACTTCCCCTAGATGGCTCTGCCTTTTGGGACCTATGCCTTAACTCCCGCCATTAGTGCTGTCAAGTGGGTTTCCTATCCTGTTCTTTTGGCACCTACATGTGATTTTTCATTAGACTTCCACAAGGAGGGATTAGAAGGGCAGTGTATAACACAGCTTCATGGATTTGGACCACAGAAAGCTAATGTCTAGCTGAGGGTCAGGGAACTGGGGAAACTGAGATGGAGAAAGCTTGGAAGAGACATGAGGGGAGGTGAATGCTGCCTGGGGCTGGGCAGGGGTCCTGAGCTGGCTTAGTTGGACAACAAGTCAGACTATCAGACAAATATAAATCTATAATCTACGTGATTTTGGAAGCATCACTGTGGTTTTATTTTACAGGGGAGGGATATGGGGGGGAAAAGAAGATTCTACTGCTGCAATATGATAAGTCTGTTAAGAAATCTGTTGTCCATTGAGAATTCTGGGCTCTGATCCAAGCCTTCTCACATTTCTCATAGGCTGTAAATGTGAGAAAGCTATTGCATGCTGTTACTCCTTAGGGAAAGGTGCAAGAAGAAAGTTGTGTAGTACTGCATTGAGGCCTTCTCCAAAATAGTGTATAAACACTGAAAGATGCTAGAAGCAAGAGCTGACCGCTCTGTTCCTGGGAGATCATGTTTAGGAGAAGCCTTTAAATACAGTCTCTTTGCCTACTTTCTTTTATACCTCTTTCTCCTCTGTGCATGCTTGTATTCCCCATATCACAGGGTGAATTTTTTCCCAATAGTGCTATCTTGGCTCCCAGATATCATTAAATACTGACAGGATGTGTGCTGATGATGTATAGATGAAACTGTCATTCTTCATTTGAGCCTTTTATCATCTTTTCAAATCTCTTATCTACAAGCATACAGAATGTTTAGTCTTACTTCATCTAGCCTGTATGCCTCTCAAGCTTCAAGCTTGTTGGATTAGGTCTGGCTTGTTGCTTTAAATTTCTTAGGCTTTAGAGTGTTTGGATAATTCTGTCCAATTATGTTTGTTCTAAGACTGATTTTTTTTTTTTTTCTTACAAATTCCTTAAATAACTCCTTGTTTCTGTTCAATTCTTTCTTTGGCCACTTTGGTCTCTCCATTATTCCAAATAAAACTTCTCCATATTTCTAGTGGGATGCAGACTGCATTTTCATTCTCTCTGATTTTCTTAACTCCCTTTTTAAGCAGCATGACTGATATTTTTTTTGTGTGTGTGCCTGCCAGGCTTCTTGTATTCTGAATTCACAGAAGTGGATTTGTGTCTGTGTGTCTGGATATAACTTAATTTAAAAGACCTAAACTTGTGGTCTGTGACTGTCAGTTCTCTCCCTTTGCTTTCTGCTTCCTTGGAGGACTGAAGTATAGCACAAAACCTTGTTTCCCTTTCTGTCCCTTTGTGTTGACAAAGTCCTGGCAAACATCTGAATTATTGAAATCTCCCAGGAGTCATGCCCCAGTTGTCATGCTGAGCTTTATTTCTTATCTTACTTTGTAATTTTTCCTAGATTTATTTTTATTTATGCACATACACAGAGTGAGCCTAGAAGAGGCCATTGTAATCTTCTAGTCTAATTTTCAACAGAATCCAAACAGGAGCAAGCATCTTCACCACTACACTGCTTTCCCTTGTTGTACATCTCTGTCTCGGTAAAATAGTTTTATGCTCTACTCCTTATTCACGGAATGTGAATTGCGTTGATTCTCTTGATGTTTGCCTCAGCTTATTTTTTTTCTTCATTATAAAGATAATGACATTTCCCTTTCTTCCCTACCTAATATTTTGTTGCACACTACCCCTGTTTGCGTTACCACTTTAGTCATGACTCATTCATTCACGTCTTTGTAGATGCTGCCGTCATAACATCTCTCTAGTGTAAATGAAAAGACTCATTTACTATCAGATCTATTGGCATTTATTTAGAAGCCCCAGAAAAGAAATCCCTTGGTGCAGCCAGTCAGCTGCACTCCTGTGGTGCAGCAAAACTGGCAGGAGTAGCTGCCTAGACCTCCCTTTTGCAGGGGAAAATGAAATTTCTTAATTGCTGGGAGAAGCAAACAACCTATATGTGGTACCACACAAGGGTTGCTGATGCAGAGGCACTGACCCATGCATAGAACAGTGGTTCTGCAGACCATATCCCTCCTTATTCTGCTTTCAGCCCTCCCAACCAAACTCTGAAGTCCTCAGAATGCTGTTAGCTCTGCATTTTCCTGGGAGAAGATAAAGCCTCTACATAATACTTGCCCTGTCTCATACATCTACTACAGGCTGCGCGTTTTCTTCCTTCCTATTAGTCTCCTGATAGCACATAGGAAACATATACTTGTGAGGAGTGAAAGACATGCTTGGCAGTGTCTTTCACTTTACTTATGTGTTGTTGTTATGTGTTATGTGTACTTATGTGTTGTGTTGGTGTGATGATCTGGTCTTAATTCTAGGAAACTGGAAAGGAACTGCTTGTATCCAATTCATATCTACTGTAAACTTGTACTGGACACCGTAGCTGAATATTGTATTTAATTTCTACAGTAATAACCCGTGACTCCAGCTGAGTGATTTATAGATTAGATAGGTTACACTTGTGTTTCATAATTAATCAGTGTAACTTTTAAGAGGCGTTACCTTAAGAATGTAACCCTGGCCCCTCTACTCTCAAGATTCAAGTAGGGAAGGGTATTTAAAGGTTTTGAGAGTCTGTATAAGCGTGCCTGCAGGGGTGGCCAGTTTGATGCTGCCCAGGAACCAGTGGCCAGGTAGAACCTCCATTGCCCTTCCCTCTTCTCACCTTGAGTGTGGGAGTGTTCCCACAGGAGTGGGGAAGGGGTTTTTTGAGCTCTACCAGCTTCTCTGTAGACAAGTAGAAGTAAGTTTTGCATTTTTTTTTTCTCTCCTGGGCAATGTGTCTGCTGCTTTCTTTAAAAATCTAACTTAAAACTTTAGGGGGTGGAGGAAGAAGGTGGAATTGATGTAGAACTGAATGTATATTTAATAGTTGGTAATCCCTTTTAGTGAGGATCAAAGGCAGGGCCTTTTCTTTGCAAGATGGGGAAATTATCCTTTTTGCCATATGCTGAGAAATGGAGGTTACTTGCATGTTCTTTTTCAATCCTTTCAGCAGTGAGAGGGTGGAGAATGTGGGACTAACAACACTGAAGGTCCATAAGAACATATATTTGTGCTTGATTTTTTTTTTTTTTTTTTAAAGGAAGTCCACTTTCCTTTCTACAGAAGATCTGTAAACCAGCTTATTGGGGTAGTTCTGTTAAACAGTCTCTTGGAAGTAGCTGTGTGGGTATGCGTTTGCAGTGTCCCTGCCGTCTTTAGATAAACTTTGTAGAGCTTTCAGCCTGGGAACACTGGCCTGAAGTGCAAGCTGACCCTTGATCAGATAGCTGAATTTGAAGTAATGGTGTTGACACAGGCTTCCACCAAGGTATTCTCCTCAGTGTGGGAAATGATGCTGAAAATGTTTAATGTTCTAAAATGGCAGAGGCCAAAATAAATGTGTTTCAATTTCTTTCCAAGGTAGCTGTTAAACAAATAGCTCTGTGCTCATGTGTAATCAAGTCCCTGTCTATATTTGGCATTTGGTTGTTTTCCTCTGTCTGAAACAACCCTGAATAATATTCTTTCTTTTCCACATCCCTTTTCAGTCTTCTTCATCTGGCTTTTCTGGGCTTTATATCGTAGCTATTATCTTTTCAGCAATGAATACGTACAGTTCTTGGAGGGTGTCTTTTATTGATTCATTTGGTCATTTTGGATCTTCCCAACAGTAATCATCTGGTGCTCGATGAGTGAGAAGAAACGTGTACATTTAGAAAGCATGTTGGAAGTATTTGAAAGGCAATTTTTTAAAAAAATTAATTTAATCTTTTCAGATGCGTCCTGCTACTTCTCCTTGTAATCTACTTTAGCATGATCACAACCACTTTTTTTTTTAAGCTACATGGGAGCAGTTTTACTTTTCCAGCTGTAGCTTAGGTTATTGTACAGAACCAGAAACCAATAAATGAAAATATTTTGCTTCTGAAGCTTGAATAAAGCTTATTATGAGAGCTGCTCTTGCATGAGTGTGAGATTACTTGTTTTCCATAACAGTCCTCTGAATTTTTGAGAACTTCGGTGGGAAGGAGAGGTCTGAAAAGCTCATGCTATGAATAACTTGTTACTTGATATATTGTTAAAGCTTTGTTCAAGGGTAAATGAAATTATTTGGGTTTATTAAAAGAAGGTTGTTACTGTCTCTTTTAAAAGGAGACTTTTGTGGAGTTCCCTGATTCATCTCTGAAGCTCTGAGCAATTAAGCCTGCAGCCATTTTCTTTTGCTGAGAGATTGTCATGGGTGTCTTGCTCCAACATGATCCGGAGGAGGAGGGAGAAAAGTGCCTTGAGACTAGAGGTGGATGTGCAGCTGTGTTGCTAGCCTGGCATTGCAGCTCTAACACATCTGTGCAGTGGTGATTTGCTCATTCACCAGCCTGTCTGCATTTGGGTAGAGATACGAGGTGGCTTCAAACAGTACTGTTTCAACCATGCCCAGAAATTCCTGTTGCTGGTAAGATGGAAGTTACCGTTCTTTCCAGGCAGCTTACCTAGTGGTGGTATAATGGTTTGGATTTTGCTAGAATAAAGTGAATGGTATGTGGTGCATCAAGAAATGCCAAATTCCAAGATGAGTGCTTTTGCCCAGATATTGTATATCAAAGATGTCATTACTTCGGTGCTGGTCAGGTTGATTAACTGTTGCTACTTGATATTTCCAGTATAAAAAAAACCCTGCTATTAAGAAGTCATATTTTTAAATACTTATTAACTGATTCAAAACGAACATGTATTTTGTGGACAGCAAGGGACTTATAAAAGTGTACTTTATTCAATTTAGAGAAATAATTTAGCATCCTGAGGGGGAGCTCTCTGTCCTGGCAAATCTGAATACTGCTCTTTTTAGCTTGGTCTGGAGCTCAGCAGAAGTGTCTGGCTTGAATTGGATGAAGAAATGGATTGAATTTACATATGTAAAAACTTTTTGCTCTTTGGTTTTCTTTTATAGTGGTTTAGAAATGGGGAAAAGAAAGTTTGGCTCTAGTAAGCCTTAGAATTATAATTGTTCTTTTAAACAGACTTTTATGGCTGTATTAAATATGAGACGTATACAGGAACTCATGGTGAAGGAGAAGTTTTAATAACAAATGTTGGGCAAGATAAATATTAGTGCTGCTATTTGAGCGCTTCACAAATATTGGAAAATTAGTCATCTTTGTGTGGAAGGGAAATGTCTTCAAGAAGGGATCCAGGAACACAGTGTCTTACCCTTAGCCCACAGAGGAAGACTCTGGCAATTCTGTACGCTGGATCTGAATATCGGGAATAGCAGTACTGTACTTTATTCATGGTATCTTAATATTTTGTGCATCTATTCAGCAAACTGAGGGAGGTTTGTAGTTGTAAAGTAAGCATTAGTATTGTGAACCCAAACACTAGAAACTGATGTTTTTACTTGGGAGGGTGTGGAGAGTGAAAGCCAACTTGGGGCAGTTATTAAAGGTCATAGTTAAATAATGACAAAACCTTTTCATGCTCTTGTTCCTACTTTTTTGTTTCCTTTCTCAGGCATCGATTCTGGACTTGCACTCTGGAGCTCTTTCACTGGGGAAGCATTTTGTTAATCTGTACAGGTAAAATGGAGTTGTGGCTTGCTGCCTCTTGTTTTCCTACACCTTCGGTGCTCAGTGCCTTTTCACATTTCTCAAGCTCTGTGGGCTGGGGTTTGTAATGGCAAATGGTAGCAGTTTTAGATTCACCACAGCTTCCGTGACCAGTTAAAAATCTTTTGTGGCATAAAAACCCATCTCTTGTTGAATTGGGCTCTTTGAAAATTACCATTACCTTTATTTTCAGAGTTGTTCTTGCACCAGTAAATATTAGTGTTTTTTTCACAGTTATAGTCTAGTTTATCAGCAGTGGAAGAAATCAAGTAGCCTGAACTTTTAAAAAAGAATTTGAATCTGTGTGCTTAACTCATGATATGGGAGGGGATTTTTTTTCATGCCTGGGGAATTCCATTATCAGTTGTTGCACCTTGATCCTTTAATCTTTTAACACTTAATCTTTGAGTGATGCTTTCAAAACATCAAGCTCAAAAGCATTTGCAGAATTTTTTGTATTGTGTTTTCATTTATTGATTGTGGGTAAAGCACAGATGGGGGTGAGAATACATCTTGGTATTACTCAGTCTGATTCAGCAACTCTTCTTTTAGACTGATGTTTAATTTTTCAGGTACTTTGGGGACAAAATTCAAGACATCTTCACAGAAGAGGATTTTGCATTATATCAGTAAACACTTTCAATAACTGCTGAATGCACCACAAAACATAACTACTTTTTGTAGAGTGCAGGTTGGGAGGGGATTGTCCTTTGGACTCAGACATACAATTGAATTTGCAGCTCAAAATAGTAATCTCTGTGAGAATTAAGATGCCTTGAGGAAAATAAGTAAAAGGACCTTTCGGTGGCTACCTGATAAATAACATCTGCTGCTTTGAACTTAGCTGCATTGCCAATGTCAGGACAGTATCAGTGGTGTCAGTGTAATCATGATGATAGCAGCACCACGCATGTCCCTTTCTGTATAAGGGGCTGATGCCAGCCCTGCAGATGCGCAAGCAAGGAGAGCTGCTTCACCTGACTTCTGTGGTTATTTGCTGGAACATTAATCCTAAAGGATTTTACATCACAGCTACAACTCCTGTTTCACACGTTATCCAGGAGGTGATGTGTTAGATGATAAAGACAATCCTATGCTATTATTACATTAGAAACTTGGGGATTTTTTTGGGTGAAATGTAGCAAAACATTAAAAATGATAAAGCAGGAAGTGGAAGGACTTCAAATTACTAATGTTCTGGCTAGAGAAGCAGAGCATACTTCCCCCTAAGAAGCCAGAATATGAAATAGCACTATAATGTAATAGCTTTGGCATCCGATGCTTTTAGCTTTCCTGTAGACCTGCTCATATACTTAACGAAGATAACAAATATAACGAGTTCCAGGTGTCTGTGAAGGTGTGTGGCCAAAGTTTAGGAACAAGCATTCTTTGTTGACTAGACACAATAAATCTTTAATTGTGCATTTCAGTTGCTTTCTCATAATTTAAAGTGTACCTGGCTTGAAATTTTAACTCTTTTTGCCTTTTTTCTTGCCCTTGTGAAGGAATGTGACCTCCCTCTAGTGGTGAAAGTAGTATTAAGTAACCAAATAGGTTTGTTAGTTTTATTAGTATAGTAATTTTGTTTGTCTTGAAATAAGCTTTCTTAGTTAATATTTTTATTTGACAACTATTTTAGATACTGTTGTCTTCATCTATGAACTTCTTTGAAATGTGTTTATTTCTGCCCCCAAGCTCACAAAAATGAGATGCTGCTTTGATTATTATTGAACTCTGACTATATAAAGAAAATATATAGTCTCTGCCTCACCAAGATAGTGGGGCATATTTTGAGAATAGTCTTCATTTTGTCTTCCATCCTGTAGAAGATCAAAGAATCTATAGAAATAACTTGAATGTATGGAGGGAGTGTCTTTCTAAAGAATATTTCTGTTTCACATTAACAGAAATACTCAGTTTTTCAATAATTTTTATGGATTTCTGATCCTTACACTTTAAGATGAGACAGCTGCTAGTCAATATCAATTTTCTATTGGCATTTCATGCCAATATAGGGGATGTTTCAGTCTGCTGGATATGAATCTAATACAAAATATATTATTAAATGCTTCTGTTCATATTATTGCTTTAACATGGACTGTAGTACATTATGTCCTTAATGAATGATTTTATGCTATTCTTGGGAGCACTTGTCTTCATTACTTTCACTTACCTACCAAGGTCAGTTTAAAAATACACTCTTGAGAGAAATAACTAAAGATAATTCATGTCTAAGTATTACTGATTGCAACAATAACAAATCTTTGTAGGCATTCTGAGCCAGGAGGCTGGTTTCTAAACTGTCTCTGTCAAAATTATGTTGCTTCAGAATCAATTACGGTTTCTAGGCTGATGCTCTAACTACCATCTGCCAAGCATATTACAGCAATTCCTCTTGTTTCACATAATAGATGCGTCTTTATCCAGAAGAGAGACCTTTAAATCTGGATGCTTGGTTTAAGGGTTGTGACTTCAGCAGAAAACGGCACTGTCAAAGATTTATTCCAAAAAATCTTAAAACTTACTAAGGTAGAGAAATAAAAAGAGCAGAGGAAGAGCTGAGAGTTTGCTTCCTCCCTTTATTTGTTCTGCATGTGTAATTTCTGTTAAAACTTTCTGGCTGTAGAAGAGCCTTGCTTTGTCTGCTTCTACTGCCTTTGCTGCTTTTCACTGGGAACGGTGCGGAGATGCTGACAAGTGGGCTAGAAAAGCTGTGTAGTTTTACAAAGCTTTGAGTGTTCCTGTCACTGTACTTGAATCGCACTTCGCAGTGACTCCTAACAGTGCATTGTTTTTGCTGGGCTGGCAGAGCTATGTTACAGAAATTTTTCTGTGGTACTTTTAGTTGGTTTACTCAGTTCTTTTACTCATGCTGCTGATACATTAAGCTGGCAGCTTTGCAATCCAGTGAACATCCTTTCTCTTAAGTTATATGTTCCTTAGACTTCTAGCTATTTCATTGGCTTTTTTTCCTCTTCATCGCTGTTACTCCAAAATAAACTTTAGTAACTGTTTTTATAGAAGGTGGTCGTATGCTCTTTTTGGGGAGTTCTGTTCTGCCTTTCCCTGAGTCTAGCCTATGCATTTTGGTATTATCCAGTGACTCTGTGCGAATGTACAAGGACTGCTGCTGACAAATTCTGGGAGGGATTCATTTGTTACTTCCATTGTTGGCTGGGTGCTATACTCAAATATTTATTGCTATAGAGCTTTGATTAGTGCATCTGATCAGAGCCAGGGTACACCCTACGCAGTTTGAATGATAGAATAGTTACTGAGTTTATGAAAATGAATGCTTACATTCTCCAGCATAAAGCAGTATTATCTTTGTAGCTACAGTACAGCAGACCTCTCCCAACAGTTTTTGATATATGGGGGATGTGGAGGAAAAAGTATAAAGGAGTGGGCTGGGATCAAGAATGGGAGGCTCCTGCCCGAGGCTCCCACTTCTGGGTGCGTATGAGAAGTGGCTGAGGGAACAACGTGGCTCTTGCTGTACTGGATCCAAGGTAGCCAGAATTTCTGGGCTCATTCATTCCTCCCTTGATTGCACCTTCTAAGCTGAACCTTGACTGATCTTGTCACGTGATTTACATGACACGCAATGTGTTTGTCCTTAAGTATTTTACCAATAGACTATGTAGGCTGCATCTGGAGTAGGAAAGGGAATGGAAAGAAAAACTTGTAGTCCTGATATTGATAAATGTTGAAATGGCCAGGTCAGTGGAAATCAGGCTGTACAGAAGAGGTTTTTATAGGCTAAAAAGTGACTTTATACTATTTTTGAGAACAGCTACGTGCTGTACTTGGCATACGCTGGGCACAGAATGAGCTGAAGTACACAGATGCGTCTGTTCAGATGCATACTGTACAGGATTCTAGGGAACACTTTGATCTCTAAAAGAAGTCATGCCTTTGCTCCTATTGCAAGGTAAACATTTGATTCCCATGTGTAGTGTTTAATTTACTGTTGCAAAGAGGGACTCAAGATACCTTATGGAGTTTGAAGCAGAGTTCATGTTTGCACGGACAAGTTTGTCAACCTGTTGATGACTCCTGCAGTGGGATAAATCTAATGATGTGGAATGAAGGGCAACCAGGATTATCACAAAGCACCCTGCAAAACATACCTACCTCCTGCAGCACACGCTGCCTTTGGCACCAAACTTGTAAATGGATGGATTTTACACATTCTTCTTAAGCTACAAGCTAAGATCTCCTTCTCACTACTTCCAACAGTGCAATGCAATGTTTTCTAGAAAGTGTTCGTGTTCTGCACTTCAATTCCCCCCACCTCCTACACAAAGCATTAAGTTCTTTTCTACTTTGTGACTTGCTTACACTTATTTTGAACTGCAGCCATTTCCATGTGACAAAGTGAGGAGTCCTGGTTGTTATTCACATACATTGAGAAACAGTCTTCCCTTGTGTATTTTCTGTGTTCTTCTCTAGGTTATAGTGCCTACATATTTGATTTGACTGATGCCCTATTATTAGCAACTGGGTATTAAGCACTCTCTATGTTTAGAAATAATATCTATGTGCTGGCTCAACTAGGAATTTCGTGGAGTTTCCGTAGCTTTTAAGCAGTATGGTACGTACTCAAGCAACCATTTAGGCACTTAAAGGTATTGCTCTTTGGAGTCTGTTTCTAATAAATCTTTGCCATATGGGTTATTCCAACATCAGTGCATTTTATTCATGCTTTTTTTTTTTAGCTTTTCCTGTTGATTCTCTATAATTGGGTTATTTATTGCACTGTAGTGCTGTGCAATACGTGTTGTGCATATTTGTAGGCACAGTGCTTCCAGTTTAATAGATAGTATTAAATATAAACTGCTTGGGCATTTGTTGGACGTGTCAGATGGTGCTTTGTGTATGGGGTAGTATTTCATGCTTAAAAATTTAAGAGCATCCATAGGATGTGTAGAGAGGCTGAGATGGCCTGTCACTCTTGTTCTATCATATGTTACGTAGGCTTCTGTTGTACCTCTTAAATTCAAGCCTGAACTTTGGGAATACCCAGTATACAGCAATGTAGATTACATGTAATTTTTGTCATGTGTGTGCACTGAGGAAATAAAAAAATGTAGTCTTGAATATTTCCTTTCTATTCCTACCATTTCTCTTTAGGAAGGTCACTCTGTAAGGGGCTTTTCTTATCAGCACAGCTTGCTGGAAAGGGGTCTTGTTTCCAGTGACCAGTACCTGAGTTCGGGTTTCTTTGCTTGTTTTTTCCATGTTAGATTTGGAGTTCATTGAAATTAATGAATGACTTTTTACTGACTTCAGCATGTGCTGGATTAGGCCCTAAAAAAATAATTTGGTTGTTCCCCAGTTCTCACAAATATGTCTGAGAGCACTGAACGCAAACTTGAAGATTAAGTGTCCTCTCCTTTGAGACTTAACATTTTATGACTTTGCAGCCTGCACATCAAGCAAAGTTAGTTTTGCTTTGCTATTTTCAACTTTCTATTACAGGCAAGTTAACCCCTCTTGCTCATTGAGCTCTGATGTGAGTGGTCAGTATTCTTTTGCCTGTTGACCTCTTTCTTGAAGGAAGGTGGCTGCTATAAACCTGTGTGTCTATTATGTGTTAGCACAGCTGTAAGTGCAAAGGGTAAATACCTGTGTTTTGAAGCCTAGTCCAAGATCCATTACAATCAGGGGGGCTTTTTCATAGTCTACCATTTGTTTTGTTGAATGGCACATTATTTATGCACATAAAACTCAGGTTAGTCTGCTACATATGCCATGATTGCCTTGACTAAGTTTTTGAGTGATGCTCTGATATGCAGGATGACAGCTCATAGGGAAGGAAAAGGCAGGAGCGCACGAGTCAAATGAAGAAATGCAAGGCTGGCACCCCTTGGCACCTTGTGTGCTCGAAGAAGCTACTGTGATTAAAAGTAATGCTTGAAGCCAGTAGCGCACAGGGAAATAAGAGGCCAACAGTACACTTCCACACCCAAAAACCAGCTACCTGGGTCAGCTGAAGGCAGCTGCTTCCAGGAGACCAGGATCGCACCTGAAGTCATTCTTTTAGACCTGTCACCTCAACTGCTTCATTACTGTGTCTTCCTATTCACTACTTCCCCTGCCTGTTTGGTTTATAAACAGGAAAAAGCAAACATCATCTGGGAAGTATGATTTTTCTCTTTGCAGCCTGAAAGAGGAAGCAGTATTGCTTAGAGAGCAATACAACCCATGGTGATTAAAGTTATGTCAAGGCTGTGGCCTAACTACTTCTGAGTAGATATATTCCAGCTGGCTGATGCAGCTGGCCATGTGGTCTCAGAGCCAGGGAATATGCTGCTTTAGTATTTGTGGGTTAGGCTATTAATTCTTGTGTTGGGTTGTTCAAAGTGCCAGCTGCCCTCAATTCATGACTAAGAGAAATGAGTAATTACATTTAATGCTTTTTGGGAAATATAAGGCAGCCTCTGCTGAAGTCCTACTCCTTGGAAAGAAAACAGAGAAAGATCAGGTTCCCACAGGCATGAGAGGAAGGACCTGTAGATCCTTTCCCAATACCAATTTTACAAACTCTACTGCTATGTAGCTCTCAACTTGAAACCTCAGTTCATGCAGCCCTGTAAATACCTGAAAATCTCATTTCTAGCTTCATTTAATGGTTTTGATATTCCATATGTAAAATAGCTTGAATTGACCCCTAAAAATGTGAAGTGAGACAGACTAAAAATCAAATGCGTGTGTGTTCTTATTTTTATTTTTGGTGAGGGACAAGATGTGAACAGAAGGAATATCTAGGATTTTTTTAGTACTTGTGGAAGAAGTTCTTAAGAGGTGACTTTCACAGCCTAACACTGTAAGTTTGATTTTAGTTCTGACACTTCTTTTTAGTCACTGTTTAAGTTCCCTAGATAAATACTACTACCCAGTGAAGAAATAAATGTCTGATGCAGAAAGGTTGCTCATGTAATTCCATGCACAGCTTTAGAAGTGTGTTTACTCGGAGTACCTTGTTCGTGTGCTGCTTTTGAAGCACTTAGGAAGAAAAGGAAGACTAATATAATAGTTAAAAATGTGTTAAAGTTGGGAGAAAACAATATAAAGATTTTAAGAAGCATAGAGGATTACATTTAAAACCACCCCAATGTTTTCATTTCATCTCATTGTGTTTATCGTATTCTTTGCTAGTTTTTAAATTTCCTCAAAGTTAAATACATCCTAGCTGTGTGTGTTTACTGGTGGGATTTGCCAGTGGTATTCCTCATTAATGACAAATCTCTTCTCTTTAAAAGCAGCATTAACTGAACTAAGTCTGGCAGTTCTAGGTGTCCCTGTTCCAGCCCTGTATGCAGTGATACCTGTCCTGAAAGATGGATGGCGCTATATCAGCAACTCTGTATAGTAATGCATATGTGATTATTAGTTGTCATAATCTTAAAAATCAAAATCCTGTGCTTTTCTTCCTATCTCTCAAGAAATACAGGAATAGCCAAGGTAGAAATAACTTGGTTGGGTCTTTGAAAATAGTTGGGAAAGACATCTTGCATCCATTTTTCAGGAAAATCTGGTTATGATACCAATACATATGTTGACCGAGAACCCAGAGTTTTGTGGTGCCAAAAACTTCATCAGTTAGTTTAAAATTAGTGTAAAAATAGTTGAAGGTGCTTCAGAGGCAACCCTCTATGAAGATACAACCTTCTAGTTATCAGACTTGGATCAAAAATCTCTATGTGAAACACTTCAAACTGTTAGGTACTGAAAAGATTAGTAGTTCAGTAGTAGTGAGATATGCATGGCATTTTTCAGGAAAACAGACTGTTCACACAAAAAAAATTTAACATCTAGGCCACAGGAGACAAATAGGTTTTTTTTTTTTCTTAATATCCTGAGAATTAAAAAGCCAAAACAACAAACCACCAACCTGAAACACTGGGGGTTCTTTTTTTCTTTTTTTTTTTTTTTTTTTTTGTGTAGTAGATCTCTTTTATTTAAGGCAAAATAAGAGGGAAAGTATGGGTTCCCCATGATTTATTAGCTGAGGAGGAAGCAGTAACTGAATGAAGGAGAAGAGAGAAGTGTGTCGCTTAATGTGCTGTGTTGTGTTGTTTGCAGTGATGTGAGACAGAGAATTCAACAAAGGATTGCTCAGGCATTTGGTATCAGCTCTGCTTCCATGTACCTGACTAAGCCAACGTTCTTCTCAAAAATAAACAACACAGAAGCCAAGACAACACATGATGAATACTGGCACCCACATGTTGACAAGGCAAGTAGGAGGCTGAGGTGGGATGTAAATGTTTTCTGTTACTATTATGTCACTTTGAAGACATTTTGCATTAAACAGTCAAATGTGTTTGAAAAATGGTGCTTGTAAAAATCCTTCAGGGGATGAACCCAATGGAAGGATGAGTTTTAAAAACACAGGCCAGTACATTCCTCTTTATTTTACTTTTTCCACTTTAGTTCTGCTAGAACTAATAAATTATGTGAATGACTACTTGGGAATTTCTTTTTGTCAGAAATGTTGATTAAATTGACTTGTACCTACAAAGTGTTTTGGTTTCGTCAAATCTGTGTTTCCAGTTAGGGTATTGCTCTTTCAGCCAGGTCTGGCAGGAGCTATTTCAAAGTAGTCAGTTGTTCACTGTTGTTAGTTGATCTGAGCCTCTTGATAAATGATTAATGTTTATATTTCAGTTATACCTGAATTGAGGCTCTCTTACTACCTGTTCTTCAATGGGGGTATGGTAGTCTCTTTTAATATGTTTTGTTGATTTTAGAATGTAAGTATTGTGACTTTCTTTTAACTGCGTAGTCTTCTATCTGTAGGCTCACAGCTTAATACTTTGCATTTCTCAATGGACTTAAATGATTTGGGATTGGTATTAGGTTTATTTCTGAATTTAAGTGAGTTCACAGGTTCTGTGCAGCATAGCAGAATACAAACCAACAATGGAAGAATCAAACAGTAAAAAACAAAAAATAGCCCCCCCTTCTAAAGAACCAGAATAAGAATACCCACATCTCATGTTTTCAGGATTTAAAAATTAGAGTCACTCTAGAGTCATGGATCACCCAAGATTGAACCAAATAAAAGTTATCCCATCAAAATCTAAGCTACGCCTAGTGCTGAAGTCTGTATGTGAGCAGTGTACCTTGAAGTCTATGACCCGAGACGTCTATGATGAAAAATCAGAGGAATATTCCTTGCCTTGAAAATAGTTCCTGGAAAATGTCAGTCTGAGGAAAGTATAGTGTCTGTTCTTGTTCACAACATTAGTGTAAGCTCCTGTGCCCTTTCTTGTCATATAGGCAGAAGCAACTTTAAATTTAGATAACATAGTGACAGTGACCTGATACAGCCGCTGCTTCAAAGAAGGAAGTAGTGCAAGGTGGAATTTGCAGTCACTGAAAAACAAAGACCAGACCAGCTTTTGGATGCTTCTTGTTTAAATAGCTGTGATGTTGAACTGTTGAACAGGAGTGGACCTTGGACCAGAGGTGGTAGGGATGATTTTGAGGTACAGGTTATTTTGACCATTGCTGGTAGGAACTGGTTGCAGGGAGCAAATTGTGCTGGTGGGGTTCATGAGAATTCCATCGTGTGTTGCACTCATTTCCAAGAGACACTGAATAAACTAGTGATTCTGGTTGTGTGAAGTGCAATAAATTCATAGGTTCCTCATAGTTTTTCCATACTTTCAGAGAATTGAATTTGACTGCCACAAGGGAAGAGAAAGCAGTAAATTTCAATAGCCGATGGCTATTTTCTCCTCTTTTTTTCTTTCAGTCCAAAAAAGCATATTTTGGAATTTCAGACTCTGATTTATTACTGTAACGAGAGTTGTGTCTGCATTAGGCTTGCCAATATTCTCTTTATTCTTTTCTGCATGTGTTTTGCATTGTAAATGAATAAGATGGTTGGATAACTTCACAAATATGTCTTTCTACCTAAATCTCTCCTGTAATGTACAAGTCACTTTGTCATTTAGAAGCAAATCTGTTTCCATGAAGAGAATTTTGTCTTTGTAGAAGCTACTTCTCTGTTACAGCATCCTGACAGTGCCTGTATGTGATGGACAGCAGGCTAGATGTTTTGCTGTTTTTTATCCATCTGTTTTGTCCACATTTTGTTTATCTCACCGGCTGTCTGTTCAGGGAGCAGATATATGAACTGATTGGCCTTGGCTCTTTCTAATCTACCCCCAGCTTCAAAAAGCAAAACAAATGCAAAATGTGGTTTCTTAAACTTGCTATGCATAACCTAAACTTTAATAGTTTCTATACTGAATAATTGAGTATTGAGAGCAGTGCAGAGAACTATCCCAGTTGGGGCAGTTACCAAACACCTTGTTCATAATCACGTAGAATTTGTCGTGTCTCCCCTGCCCTAAATGACAAACTTGCTGTAAAATATGAAAATGTGACTTATGCTAAATTTCAAGGTATTTTCTGAGGGAAGTAATGTTTAGATAACACTGGGAGTTAAAACTGTGGCTTGTCCTGTTTATTCAATTAATTTGTACATTTTTCACTTCTGTAGCAGCTGACTTCTGCAGTAAATTGTCTGTATTGGGAAAGCTAAACCATTCAGACCACTGAAGTGCTTTTTGTTTGCGCCTTGAACTTATGTTCCAGGTTTGATCAAATCTTCTAATGTAGCTATTTTTGTTCTTGTTCAAGAGCATTCTTGCAATACAGATTGCATGTGAATATGCTGAAGTTGGGCCACTGTCTGTGCTGCCGTGACAGCAACGTTGCATGCTGAGCTGGGAGCCTTGTGTTGATCAGTTCCCTTTTATTTTTTGGGGGAGCACAAGGGAACAGAACTTCCCTGGCCCCTAGCCAGCATGAAGGGGCTTTATGGGTGCTGTGGCATAGAGACCTAGAGCAGACTTCTTGTAAGTGCTTAGTGAGCTTGTGGTTTGGGGCTCCATTTCTCACTCTTTGGGCTTCACATGGAGTAAATGATGTTGCCAGTGCAGAGGCTGTTGAAGGGAGACGGACCAAGCCACTGTGGGCTGGGATCATTCATGTGGAAACTGCCCCAGCTCAGTGGTTAATCCCTTCTCTAGGATAAAGGCCTTCAGCTATTGCCAGATAATACAGGTACTTCTGTAGTTTAAATGACAGCAGTTTGCATTGCCTGATTGAAAATTCAGAGTTTGAACCAGGCTAATGATACCTTAAATAGGTTCTGATAGAGATACATCCTTCATCCTCTTCACTTCATGTCCATCGTGAAAGCCTAAATTACATAATCATGTATCATTGTTACTGGACACTGGCTGCCTTCACTTCTGGTACATCGCTCACTTGAACTGGCATCAAAGGGTTAATTTGAATCCTTTCCTTGCTGCACAAACAAGCTTCTAATTCCTGTCTCCTCTCTAACTTCTGCTTGTGTGTCAAAAGGTCTGGTATTACTTTCCCCTTAAGTGCAATTGGAACAGAGCTATCTGGATGTAGCACTCATGTATGTGTTTGCCAGATCGTGGCTTACAGAAAGTGTTACTGTATGTGTAGAATATATGTCTGCGTATTATTTTAGCCTACTAAAGGTATACATTACATATATCTGTATCTATATTGTTATGTGTTTAGAAAGAGGTAAAAAAAGTTTTTATAGTTGATCAGGTTATGCAGGAGACTGAATTCAAATCAAAGGTCAGTAGATCACAAAATATTTCAGAGAAGACTAAATAGGATAGACAGGTTGTGTAGCTTTACAGGTTTTTTGGTGCAGTCAGCCTGCCTTGTGTTTTAATTTCTCCAGCAAAGTTTCACTTACCACTTCCAGACTACAGTTGAAAGCAAGGAAAAAAAGCATTGCTGTTGATCTGAGGTAGGATATATTTCCCAAATAAGAGGAGTGGTATTCTTATGTGGCCTCCCAAAACAAGTGTGAATACTAGGGAGTTGAAGAAAGATCAATAAAACTCAGCCTGTTAAATACTTTGCCAGTTTGTTGGATGCTTTGGTGTTGTATCATTTATGCTTTCCCCTTAGAATAGAATAAATCATTGTATTTCTGCATAATAATTAAATAATTTAATTTAATAATTAAATGGTAAAGGTTGCTCCTAGAAGACTTCAGGATTTTTTTTTCCCCTGCCTCTTTCCAAAAGAAAGGTAAAATTAAACCTTTGAAAAATGAACCTGGCACATTTTTTTGTTTCAGAGTCTGACACTGTTGGTTCCAAGATGTAGGCTTCTTGGAGCACACGAATACTCCTCTTGCCCTTTTCCCTACGTTGCTGAATCTATTGCAATTATTCCTCAGTCTGAATATCCTTGGTTTGGAAGATTTTTAACTGCATAATGGACTAGCACAGATCTATTGTGTCTATATGAGGCTTTGGTTTTTTCCCCTAAAATTTATTTGGTTTTTAGTTACATAGGAATGGAAACCCTGAAATCACCCATATAAACGATTTAATCTTGTTGCATTTATAAGCATCTAAATCAAATAAAGAGTGTTGGCTTAAGATGTGGAGTTTCTTCTTGGATGGAATTTGTTTGGAACTGAGCCTTTCAAATGTTTGATTTATAATGGAATTGCTGTTGCACGCTCAACTCTGACAGCAGTATAGTCTTATAATGTTCTTTAATAGAAGTTATGTGGGACTTGACGAGTTCTGCAGTCCCCTGCCTAGGCGAGGATGCTGTCATCCTTCACAGAATTGTCAGGCTTTGCCATAAGATTGGTTTTGATTTGTTTTCCTTCAATTTCTATCAGAGCTATTCCAGCACTTCAGGGCAAATTTTCTTTTTTTTTTTTTTTTTTTTTTTCCTCTAAACTTTTTCATGTTCCGTTTTTAGCTTTTTTTTTCCCTTCCTCCCATCCCCACATATTTATAGGTAGCAGTTGTATCCCTTTTCAGACTTTCTCCAAGGTGAATGAGCCAAACCTTCCAGCATCTGTACCTGTGATATGCTCTCCAGCTCCCTAACCCTTTAGCAGCCCTCTCCTCTGGCTCTTGAGGCTATCACTGATAGCAGCTGCTATCTGTTCTAGCAGACTTTTCACTCTTCTTTTTCTTCCCCTCATGCTGTTAGACATCTACTGAAATACATCAGAAGACCTTACTTCTGCCTTAGGACAGCATCGTCTTTGTATTCCGAGGAATTTATTCTGTGTCTGCTCAAACCTGTTACCTCAGCTCACCTGCAGCCCCTTGTAAGACATAGAATGTCTCTGAATTACATTGTCTGCTAAATAGATTCTATCAATATATAGAACACTGGAAGTAGCCATCAAGGCTATTTTTGTGATTATCTGCACAAAGAGATAAGTACAGGCTTACAGGAGAAGAGTAGTTTTGACTCATTTCTACAAGATACTGTGCTAGACCTGTGCTGATTGGGAAGTGAATACACATTTTTATTTTCTTCTGCAATGGAAAGCAGAGGATGCTGTCCTACATATCTATCTAAGTAACTGCAGGCCGATAGCATATTCCTACAGCTGCTTATTTGTATATAAATGTGTGTCCCTCAAAAACCCAAGGGTGCCACACCGCAAAATTTGGGTATCTAATTCTGACAATTCGTTGTATTTATAACAGCCTTTAAAAAAGTACCATATATATCTCATTATGAGCATCTATCATGAAATATTAGCTGTATTTGACTTATTTGGGTAAAGGGTGCTCAAAACCAGCACAAGAACTGTATGAAGTATCAGGCTGAATGGAAGTGCCTGCATTTCTTCTATTGAATTGTTCACAAAGAGCCATAGAAATCTGTTTTCCTGCAGTGTGCCTGTATGTGTTATCACCTGGTTTTTAATGACCGCTTTTCTCACATAGTTTGAACTTCTGGTTCAGTTATTAACCTTTCTGGTATTGGAAACCATTACCAGGGTAATAAATACATTTGATATACATGGGGGACTTCTAGCATTTTAAATATCTAAGTATAATTTAGTGCCTTGTCTTCCATAGTGTTGCATTTCTCAGGCCTGGCTGCCTTTTGAGAGTTAGTAGTGAACAAGGACAGGAACAGAAAAGCCATTTTCCATTGCATACTTGGTTCCCCAAATTAGTCATCTATAGAAATCAGATGTGTTTAGTTAAGCTAAAATGGTTTGTAGTTGGCTCTTAAAAGTTCAGAATTGGTGAAGCCACCTTGGAGAGGACAGAGTGCATTGATGGAGCAAACATTGCTGCACCACTGAAGAGTTCAGAAAAACAATTTTAATGCATTACACTTGCAAGTATGAGTTGAACGAACTTCTTCACTATGCTAATGCCTTCACTGGCTGGAAGACTTCCTTAAACTGACTGGAAATTTTACCACCAGATCAATGAAAGTGAAAATAGCTTTGCAAAGCTGATTGCGTGAGGAGGGCTGTAGAATGGCTCTTTTGAGGTGCTGCGTTACCACATGCTTATTAATTTCCACTTATTGCCTTGTATTGCTGCTAAGGTTTGGGTAAATATGCAGAGAAGGGGATCACCAAAACAGTTCTCTAATTCTTGTGATTTGGACTGTGTAGCGCAGCGTATCACCAGATTTGGCTTTTTTCCTTTAAGCCCTTATGGTCAAAATAATAAAATGAGTAAGAGTGAAAATGTCTTCCTATTCCATCTGCTCCTATGTTCTCTTTAGTAATTACCCTTACAGAATAATATGTACAACTGCTCTTGAGCCAAAATTTAACTGGCAGTAATGAATGTAACTTAAAACAAAATTGAAAATATTTAGAAAACTTCTAAGTTTGGAAGTAGCACCTACCTCCGACAGTCACCAGGTCAGTCAAAACACTCTGCAAATGCTGTGTATTTATACAGTGCTACTGTGCTGCACATTTCACTGTTTGACAGTAATGCAGCACTTGATTTGAGTTGTGATATACTGTGAAGAAACTGGAGAATACAGCCACTGATTTTAAGTGTATTTTTAATTGTTGATGACGTGTAGATATGAAAAGGAAGTATTTTCAGAATCAGCTAAACTCAGTGTTAAATATTTAGATAGCTTCACTCTAAGCATTAATATATAGTATTTCTTTCCTCCATCTTCAGCATACATGTTGAGCAAAACCAACCCTTTAAAAGGAAGGAAAAATCACCTTGTTGTACTTAATGGGGTGTTTGGTCTGTAGGGTGAGAAGAAGCAGAGACTTTGAAAGTCATGTTTGAAGGTTTTTAAACAAAACCTGTATGGAGAAGAGTAGAAGTTCCTCCAACAAATGTGTGTTTACTTGGAAGGTCTGATTCACTGCTACCATGAAGCTCCTGCATGGTGTAGCTGGTGAAAGAGTAAAAAGTGAGGTTTCCAGAAACCTATAACCATGATTAGATAATGGGTGGTATTAGTCAAAGGCTGTTCTTGGGTCTCATTAACCTTATGGTGAAATTTTATCTTGAAATGGTGTAAATAGATCAGAGCCCTTCTATATTTTTGATACAGTGCAGAGGGGTAACTTCTGACACTATGTTGGTTTTTGCTAGCTCTTTAGTGGACGTGGGAAGACAGAAATCAGTAGGAGTTCTACTTTAATTATGGAAACTGGAATAATAGAAATAATAAACATAACATACTAGACTTGTATGTAGTGTGTGTAAGCATAATAAGCATATATAACTTCTAGAAAAGAGACTCCTTTATTAAATGTGAAATCTGGAAAATTAGAAGAAACCTCAGATCCATCTGCTTAATTATTTGTGCTCTGCAGGGATGAGTGGAATCTGGTAAATTTTGATCATGTTGTCTTACTCCTAGGTAACTTATGGCTCTTTTGACTACACGTCACTGCTTTATCTCTCTGACTACACTGAAGACTTTGGCGGTGGACGGTTTGTCTTCATAGATGCAGGTTCCAACAAGACGATAGAGCCCCGAGCAGGTAAGGGTCTTGGTTTGCCTGCATTGAGGCAGGCCAAATTGTGGCATTTATTAACTGGGTGGGCTAGCAGATGTAGTGGGACTTCTGTTTTCTGGCAGCAATAACCATGGAATAACGTAGCATTTTGTCTTCAGATTGATTATGTAAAAAGTAAAGATTAAAAAAGGTTAAAATGTGGCCACAGTTTGAAATATCTGGAGGTAAGCCACATAAAGTGACTTCCTTGAAAGCAATAGGGCTTAGAACTGCAATCCAGTTATGACAGCTTAGCAGGTCACTATGCATCAAGAGCAAAGATAACTGTGTGACTACAGCAAATCCCAAAAAAAAGCAATTTATTTTAGACTGTCTGGCCCATAATTCCTTTGCTGTTCAAGGTGGGGCTTAATACCCTGTAATTGGTGTGGGCTGGGTGTGAAGATGATAGATTACTACAGCTCCGCTAACCTGCAGCGGCATGATGAGCCATGGTAACTTGGTTAAAAGTCCATACCTGCTTTCAGTAGATCTGATAGGGATGAGCATTCTGATGGCTGTCAGTTATACCTCAAAAAAAAAAAAAAGTCCTTTCCTAATAAGTGGTTAATTTGAAATTAGAACTACTTTGGGGCAATGTGCCTAGGAAGAAAGAGCTTAGATGTCAACTTATCTGTCTGGGAGGTGAGTACTGAGCTTACAGCAGTGTAACCTTTTATAATGCAAGACCAGTCCTGCTTTTGCAGGAAAAGAAAAAAAAAGGACAACTTTATATTCCTACGGTGTTCCGTCTTTTTTTCAAGAGAGAAAAGATGGAAATTTACTCATTTAAAGACAGGCTCAGTAATTGTCTGCTGACAGACATTACCCCAACCAGAACTGACTTCTGACTATTGCTGCCTGCAAATGGGGATGGGTGTGAGGTTTTTTTTGACTTACAGATCATAGCAATCAACTCACCAGCAGTAATGCTGGCGTAGATAAACTCTGAGATTATCTGCATTTTGGGTTTGGTATCAAGAATTGTACGTTTGTTTTGGCTTTTGTGGCTGGAAATAAATCCTAAACTGAAAGTATCATCTTTTGCAAAATGCTGCCACTGGTATTTTGAAAGGGAACACATTAAACTATTTCATTTCCAGATGCAATTCTAAGATTAACATGCTTTTATAGCTGTAGAAATCATAGCTGAATTCTAGGTAGCTGGGAGGACAGCTGTCTCCTTGCACAGTAAAGGGGCACTCGGTGTGATTGCTATATGCAGTGTGCCCCTGACTTAATTTCAAAAAGTCTGCAACTGTGAAATTGCTTCCATTCAGCCCCATCCGTTTAATTTTCAGGCTCTGCTGCAAGGTGTTTGCTCTTTACGTCCATCTTGGGGAGGAAGGGGGAGCATATAAAGTACAGTTGCTAACAGCATCTGGTTTTGGCCATTCCCTTTCATAGGTGATTGTATTGACAGTATGTGGGCCGCAGAACTGGTTAAACACACCTTTTGAAAAGAAAACAATGGCAAGCTTGGAGGGAACAGCCTTTTTTGAAAGATCAAATATGCTACATGTACACAACAGAAAATTAAGTTGAATGCCAGCTACACCTTTCTAATGCACTCCTCTGTCTAAACACAGTTGTCAGGGATCCTGTGACTGTGTTGCTACCTATGGTGCAATCTAAATAACTACTAACATCTGTGAGAAAAGGGAGACAAGCTTTAGAGGTGAAGCACAATGTGAAGGCGATTGCACTTAGTTTTCCTCTTGCTGATAAAACGCGGCTTGTGTGAGAACACGAAGGAGGGAATGACCCCAGGGTGTTTTCTGTTGCTGGTACAAGTTGACGTATTTTTCATGTTCAGAATGTTCCTTCGCGGTGGTTTTTCTCTCCTTTCCTCTTTGGTTTTGTTTTATGCTTCTTTTGATCCTTTGTGCTTCTCCTGTCACTCCAACCCAACTTTTAAAGCCATGTGTTGATAAGCTTTTATGCTTCTTATTTAGGAGATTCAGGCTTTTTTAGAAGACTGGTGTAATTGCTGGTTCAGTTTTAGTGCATGACAGCTGATTTACCTTCTTCCGTATTGGTAATGCTATTTCAGTGCCAAAACCTGGCACTTCTTGTTGTCTCAGAGTTAGTCTACATTTTCAGAACCTGGTACTGTGTGCCAAAATGAGCCCATTCCTTTTTCTGTGAGCAGTAATTTGTTAAAGCGTCAGGCTTTGCAGTGGGGAACAGAAAGGCATTGTTACTGATGCAGCAGAGCAGAAAAGCAGCAATTGGAAATACAAAAAAAAGACAATTAAAAATAAAACATTGGGATTTCCTGTGTTTTTGGAGTGCTGCCTAGGCAAGTCCCACTGCTTCAAATGCTTTCACAGCACTTACCATTTAAGGATCAGTCTTAGCCAGACAGTTAGGGACAGGGAAAACTGTTGTGTTAGAAGTGGAGCCTAATTTTAAAACATGTATCACTTCTCTAAGTATGTGTCACTCGTGGATTGCATAAGAAGTCTATAAATCCAGATTTTCTCATGTTTGAGTGAAAAACTCTCGATATAACTTGTAGCATGGTCTATAACATTGCCTAGTTCAATTATTAGCAAAGACTTCTAGCTTTGAGAAGGAATTATCACATTAACCTAGAGGCTCTTGAGGTTTTTTTTTTAATGGACACTAACAAGTACCGCTGTGATGCCAAGTCACATGTACAGACCTTTGGCTAATTCATAACCAAATGTGGCATTGAGGAACACATCTTTCTTGTGCCCTGATGGGTTTCAGAAGTATGTATGTGTCTTTTGATTGAAGTCGGGACCTCTGTTTGCTGCAAGAAATTCACTGTACCGTGATAAGAGAATCCTTGGTGCCAAGTGAAACCCTACTTTGAAAGGAAAACTTTTTTTTGGATAAAGAAACAGTTCTAAAGCAGTATCTGTTGCTTTTAAATGGCTGCACTGATTCTATTTCCAAAATTGAGGTATTAGCATTTTGTTTTCTTCCTCTGTACCAGTGGTAGCTCTGTTCAAGAGATGAAATGGAAGAGAACAACAGTTAGAATGAGGTTCATCAAAGTGAAGCCCACGGCCCTTTTGACATTATCTTTCCTTTGCTGGCCTGAGACCTGTTTTAGTAATCCTCAGTAGATACAGGAGGATTAAGGATAAACAGCAGACATCAAGGCATTTCTTTTTTAATGATAAAATTAGTGTACTTTCTATAATTACTATACTTTTTATATAAATTTCTCAGTGTAAACCATACTTAAAAATCCATAATTCTGGAGAGTCTTGTATGAATTTGGGGACTGGCAATATTAGGGAGGTCACAGATTCCACTTTATCCTAAAGTGGAGATGAAACCCTGCAGCTGGAATGAAATCTCAGTACCAGTTATGTGTTCCTTATTTGCATGTACATTTCTTGGTTTTAAGGTCAGCTTTGCTGCAGTTATTTTGAACTCACAAAGAAGTTTGTTCTTCATACAAGTTGTTTATTATATAAGGGTAGAAGTAAAGGTTGCAATTGCTGCTTCTGTGTGTTTGTGGAGGAAAATATGGTGTAAAATGAATTCTGTGTATTGGAGAGTGAAAAGTGACTCTTCCTTGAATATCAAACTTAGCATATTTTCATAGCTGTCAGAAGTGTGTTTCTGAAAGTGTAAAAATATTTGAGATGAAGGTATAAGCTATTTGGGAATTTGTGAAGTTGGATTATTTTTCGTTTAGAATGGAGAAAACTGTATGCTTGAAGCCTGAACGTTTAGGTTTTTTCTGCTCAGGTAAGGAAAAGCATGCATTTAAGGGATATGTAGCTTTCTCGTGATGCAGGAATGGCCTTCAGGGTGTCTGTGTGTATATTCACTGAAATATGCGTACCTTTATTGCAGAGATTAGATACCACATGACTGTCAGATCCTGTAATCATGTGAATAAGTGCAGCATGCCAAGTGGTGGGAATTGGTCATGTCTTTATTTTATTATGCTCTTTGAAAAATCAGTTTGGAAGAATTCACCACTAAATGCAGTGTAGTGACAGAAAGTGCACGGACATGAGAAGTAAGATTTCCAGATTCAGAAGTCCCACAACACAAGGTGTGAGAACTGTGTTTAAAGCATGTATCTTGTATCATGGAATAGTTGATCCCCCCCCACGCGAGTATAGGTACTCCTATCTATCATAGAATGTTTTGGGTTGGGAGGGACCCCTAGAGGTCATCTAGTCCAACCCCCCTGTAGGAGCAGGGACACCGCTAACTAGATCAGGTTGCTCAGAGCCCCGTCCAACCTGGCCTTGAATGCTTCCAGGGATGGGGCCTCCACTACCTCTCTGGGCAACCTGTTCCAGTGTTTCACCACCCTCATTGTAAAGAATTTCTTCCTTATATCTAGTCTAAACCTACCCTTGTCCTGTCACAGCTGGCCCTACTAAAAAGATTTTCCCCATCTTTCCTATAGGCCCCCTTTAGGTATTGAAAGGCCGTAATCAGGTCTCCCCGCAGCCTTCTCTTCTCCAGGCTGAACAAGCCCAACTCCCTCAGCCTGTCCTCATAGGAGAGGGGCTCCAGCCCTTGGATCATTTTTGTGGCCCTCCTCTGG
>NW_009259586.1:2124668-2150887 GCF_000687185.1 Egretta garzetta
TTCTTCCCCCAGCCTGTATTGATACTGGGGGTTACCCCAACCCAGGTGCAGGACCTTGCACTTGGCCTTGTTGAACCTCATGAGGTTCACACAGGCCCACCTCTCCAGCCTGTCCAGGTCTCTCTGGATGACATCCCGTCCTTCTGGTGTGTCAACCGCACCACTCAGCTTGGTGTCATCCGCAAACTTGCTGAGGGTGCACTCGATCTCGCTGTCTAGGTCATTGATGAAAACATTAAACAGCACGGGTCCCAGTACGGACCCCTGAGGGACACCACTCGTCACCGGTCTCCATCCGGACATTGAGCCATTGACCACTACCCTCTGGACACGATCATCCAGCCAGTTCCTTATCCACCAAACAGTCCACCCATCAAATCCATAGCTCTCCAATTTAAAGAGAAGGATGTTGTGGGGGACCGTGTCAAAGGCTTTGCAGAAGTCCAGATAGATGAAGTCTGTTGGTTTTCCCTTGTCCACTGATGCTGTCGCACCATCATAGAAAGCCACTATCATCCACATCATCTAGATTCAATATGGAGAAAACCTTCTGGCATTCCTAGCTTTAGTTTTGCTCCAATCAGTAAAACTGGAGCACATCTTGATATTAACTCAGTAACAGCTGAAAGCTGAGAATGACTTAAAAAATCCACAGATGTAGCTGTCAGTCCTAGAGAAGAATAAATGGGGCCGGCATTAGCAGCTGCAGTAATAACCAGCTATGCAAAGTTCATGGCTATTAGGAGAGCAACTTTTACTGATTTGGAATACTAATCACAGATTGCACCTGGGACTGGTAAGATGATTGCAGAGAGAAATGGTAGAAAAATGAGGACCTGTTGTAATTGTGACAAAAATATGTAGAAAATAACTCAATAGAGCCTTATTTCTTTGTAGAACTCAAGATTTGCTTTTGCTTTCTGTTTTGTTTTCCATGGAAGGATAACTGCCTTCCAGACTCTGGTTTTGTATTCCAGTGGAGCTTGGTGATAGGCTTATGATGGCGTCAAATGAAAGAATCTTTTAGTTGGGCCCATAAAGCAATAGATACCTGGGAGGTGCAGGTCAGACCTGCACTTTATATGCTACTTATATGAATTACTTCATACAAAATAGTGTCTCATTGAGGGCATCTGTTATTGAGAATAGCAACGGTCACTTTATACTAGCTGGACCACTGAAAGGATTGAGGAGCGTTGGGGGAGCCGGGGGAGGTAAAGAGATGTCTTGTGTTACAGTGCTCCCCAGAGCATTGCAAAGCACTATCAATATTGTGAATTGGCCTCTAAGGCTTTTTCCCCTGGTATAAAATACATAGTGATAGATGAACACATGTAGCATGTACCTTACGTGCTTTTCATTGCTTGCTGCACAGGACTTTGTTTTATGTAACACGTATGCAGGACAATGTTTCATGCATTGGGTTTGGTACTGCTAGACAAATATGCAGCAAAGCTGAAGGCATAAAGAGGGAATGGAGGAAAATCAGCTTCAGCCAGCGACTTGATGAAATTCAGGTAATGTAAGAAAGTGAAGCAAAATACCATATTTACTGCAGGGTCAGCTGTGTTACGCTGTATAGTTCAGTAATGATGTTTCGTTTCTTGGTTCCTAAGCTTTGTGCACGTTAATGTCACACACCATAGGTGCTATCATGGAATCTTCTTGTTTAGGGGCCACTTTTTTAATTAGGAAAACAGCAGCAGAAGTTACCCTTGTGTTTATGCTTTAGTGATTTACTAAATGTAAGGATGAATTACTTCTCTTACCAAAAGCCCAAAACCTACAACTTGGGCATCCATGTGATTTGTCCACAGCTATACTGAACATGCCATGTTTGGCAAGATCAAGAAAAGTAAAATAGATGATCCGGAGCTATTTCATATGATTGAAATTGCAACACTTTATTCTTAGAGCCTTCTCTTGGTGAGAACTTTTTGTAGGAGTCTGATTTAGAAACCTGTGGCTGCCCAGGGTGCTCTGACGTGGGAGAACAGAGCAGACTTGACCGTATTCATTGGGTGAGGCTGAGTACCAAAGAGGAGAACTGGAAGACAGAGCAGAGGCGATATCCTTGTCCTTCTCTTGGCTGTAGGGAGAAGAAATGGAGCCAAAAGGCCTCGGTGAGGCTCAGTAACAGTGATTAGGGGAGACCACAGTAATGCAGTTTAGATTGTCACATCTTCAGACATAATTACAGAGCAGAAACTCCTGTTACTGTGAGCAACCAAACTGTGCTGACAGGAGAGAAACAGGCAGGGATTCTGTTGGAGCCTAAAAATGCTGGTGTACTTTTAGTAGGAAATAATTAAGTTCACTTATTTTCTTTAAAAACTGTAATTTGGGAGTTTTTAGTCCAGGTGCTTCTGAATTTAAAATAAAGCAGGTACTTTTAAAGTTATTGGTAATACTTCTGCAAATTACAAGCTGACTGTGGGGGAGTTCGCTATGTTATCAGTGACTTTATTTATAACAGCGAGTAACTTCTCTGTCTAGTAAATAAATTTGAGACAAGTTTGTAACTAGGCTTCACTAGATAACTGTTGCAGTTAGATTTGGTGGGGTTTTTTTAGGCCATAGCCTTTATGCTGCTATGCTTGGCATATATGTAGCAAAATTGTTGATAGAGAAGCTTGTGCCCTCTTTTCTGGCATCCTCTGTTTACCCCAGATCAGGGCACTCTCAGATGCTGTCACTCCACATTACTTTTGTGGGGTTTAGGTAAGGACTTGCTTAAAGCTCTCCCCATTCAACATTTATTTAGAAGTAATTCAAGTATATCTGTTAAGTAAGTTCTATTGTGTGATTACAGAAAACACTATTATCAGGTTATTTGCCTAATGATATGGTGGTTTTTCTTGGACACTTTACATGAGAATGAATTAGCAATTAATCCTAAACAGTTGACAAGGATGAAAACACAATTATGTTTGTGCAGTTTCCCCGGCAGTGCTTGTGTCTTGGTGTCATTCTGCGGATGAGATGCAGTTTTTCCTTCTTTCCTGAATAACATTTAGAGCTGGTAAATGTTAAGCAGACAGCCAAAGCTGTCAGTGTATAAGATGAAAGATGTTGAATAGATCTGTAGTGCCAAATAAACAGTTACTGCTCCCCTTTAATCAGGCAGATGAGTTGCTTCATTCTCTTCTGAGCAGTAGCTCAGTCCTTCCAGTGCCCCCAGCCAGCTGCCGTGGACAGTGGGTGGAGGTGAGACCTCTTGTGTTCCCCCAGCCCTGCTTTGCATCCCTTTCCTGGCACTGCGCAGGGGTAGCCCCTGCTCTTCTCTGGTGTCCAGCCACAGCTTAAGCAGACCAAAATGGGGCGTGAGGGTACAGTTACTATTCCCTTACTTGCTTTGAGCGTTGGTTGAGATGATACAATGTGAGGGGACAGTTACTATTCCATTATTACTTGCTTTGAGCGTTGGTTGAGATGATACAACATGTAACCTGTGGTTTCTCCTTGATGTTCTCACGACCCAAGGAGTTTACAAGGAGATTTGGCAGTGAATTAAACTAGAAGGGCCAAAAGGATGCTGCCAAGAAAGCAGAGTGGTAGTCTCATGTGAAGGATGGGAGCATGAACAGGCTTGGAACCCAGTGGCAAAACAGGCATGCTGTCAATAGAAAATGATTGCCAAAGTTGATACTAATGTGAATGGCCTGTTCCATGTGTAATCAGAATAACTGAAGTTGGAAGGGACCTCTGGAGGTCATCTACTCCACATGCCCCCTGCTCAAAAAATCAAGCACAGGAGACATGGGGGTAGCAAAATATGCACTCATGTGCTAATGGTATGACCCTGAGCAACCTGATGGAACTCAGAAATTGGATGTAATTTAGAAGCTGGCCTTGATTTGAGAAAGGAAATTGGACCAGATGACCTCCCAAGGTCTCTTCCAACCTAAGTTATGCAATGAATTTATAATATTAGAGGCATAATAATCTTGTAGCATTTTTTTTTTTAGGAGCATTGCAGTATGTTAATATTTGTATGGTTCTCAAAGTCCTTTCATGTATTCCCTACATGTTGTTATAATTCAATCTGGCATGCCTTACTACTTTTTCTCTTGCCAGAATAAGAACGGAGGATTTTTTTAATAATAAAAAACAGAAAAACAGAACGTGTGTTAACTGCAAAGTATTGTAATGGTGTTTACTAATTAATTTTCACAATAACCTTGTTAGAATAGGTCAGTACTTGCTTCATTTTAGAGACAAAGAAACATATGAGAGAGTAAGTGGTTTGGTTGAAGTCACAGTTGCATGTCAAGGGCATAGCTGTCATTGAAAATGGCTTCTTTTGTACATTCCTCCAGTCTGTATTACCTCACAGTACAGAGATTAGGTGGCAAATTGTAGGCACCTTGTTTATGAAAGTGCAACTAAAAGTTAAAATTCAACATGTATAAAATCTGAGAGCAAGCCTTATGGGAATACTTGTGTTTTTACTGTGATACATAGCTGAATGCATAATCCTTTCCCACCTGTACGCTGCTTCTTGCAGTGGTTGTATTTTCTGAGTACATCTAAAAAGAATTCATTGCTAAGGGGCAATTATGAATGTGATTAAAACCTGGGAAAGCAAAAGCAGGGAAGAGCAAAAGCTCATAGTTAATGCGTATATTCCTCTAGTGGTTTTGTTTGAGTAATTAAATGGGACATAATTGCTTAGTGAAATATCCATTGCTTTTGCTGCTTGCTAAGTATTATTCCTGAAAATAAGTGTTGCTTCATCTAAATTAGGATCGCATAAAACTCATACCAGTGGAGCTTGTGACTGGCACTTGCATGTCTTTATAAGTGGATTCACAGATTCCTGTGGATCACTGCAAAAATGGATTCTCAAAAAAAATCAGGAGAATAAGTGGTTACCTCTAATACAATTAAGGTCTTGCTCCCTGTAAGAGGAGCAAAACCTTTCCTGTTTTTCACATCACAAGCTTTTCTCAGCCTTGACAGCATTTATGAGCTTGACTTGGGTCAGTGACACAGAGGACCAGGCTCAGTTTTGATGGATGCTGTGGCGCTGAGCTTGTTAGCAGTTCCTTGTCCTAGGTCACCGTGAGAGCGTGGCACATTTAAATGAATTTGCACTTGAGCTTTCCATGACCGTTAATTCTTTCATCCCCAGTACAATTTATCCTTTGCTTACTCTTTTTTTAAGTTTTTAAAACTTGTTTGGATGCTTAAGGGCCACAGAAAGAAGGGACTGTGAAGCAGCTCCACCCGTGGATGAAACTCTCAACTCATCAGTACAGAAGCAGAGCTGGAGGCATATCTGTGAGCTAGAAGGGGTAGCGACTGCATCACAGTAATACTTTCTGCAATCTGCAAGGAACAGAACAGAAGCTCATCAGCTAAGCTTTTATTGGACCAAACTTCATCTTGAAACACCCTTTCTAGTGCTTAAGGCTGGAAAGTAGAGAAAACATAGAATGGAAAAGGAAACAAGGTGTAGATTCAGGTATTGTTGCCAAATAGAAATCAAAGGCAAAAGGATTGATTATTTCTGTTCCTGTAGAGATATGCAGAGAAGCTAATCGTTTAGAAACAGGCTCCTGCAGGTCTTGAGGTTACCACAAATCTTTCCAATTCTTTGGTTTTTTGCTCCTCTAATAAGAAAGGTGAGAACAAGTGCATTTGTGTGGGAGGCACCTCCTCCAGTCCCTTGTTGCACTGTTCCATGGGAACTAGGCTGGAGTACAAGCTCACTCTCCTATTAGTAGACAGCCTGATGGAAATCTTGAAGCCACTTGGGAACAGCTATAAAGAAATTTTAAGTGTTTGTGGGCAAAAAAGAGGAAAAAGCATGGATAGAAGTGCCTACAAAATGTATTTTCATCTAATATGGGTGTTGTATGTCCCAGTGCTAAAAGCATTAAATGCTCTGGTGTGCTGCACTAATTGCTGTGGTATGCTCTGCCTGATTGACTCTCATGGAATGGGAAGTGGAGGTGAGGAGATGATAGTAGATGTAATAGTTCCTTATGGATCTAAAACTCTTCCCTGAGGTTAAGGTACTGGTCAAAGCATCATGAAACTGAAGAAGCAATGGACTTTTTGGCATCTTGCAGTGACTGGGGAAAGTGAGTCACATGTTCACAACTGGGATGAAATATTTTTCAGACTATAGATTTATCCCAGTGGAAAAACCCAAATCTTTTGGCATCACTTCTAACCCAAGGACACCTCCATTCCAATCTTCATCCTTCAGAACGTAGCTCACACTGGCGTCTTTCTGAAAGCTTAGAAGCATGGCCCTCAGAACAAGAGATGATGCATTTGCTGTTTCTTCCTCTCCAAAAGTTCATCCCTTAAGGACCAGGGATTAAATACTTTCTCTTTTTTGGTTGCATAATGTGCTTTAAAATTGTATTGAGTAGTAGCTTGTGATCTCAAAAAAGCTTACACTTTTAAAACTAAGTGTTCATAAATCAAACTGAAATTATGTGCCAGGAGGTGGTAGTCAAGATTTTAGTGGAGCAGAAAAGCATGTTGGAAAGAAATCTGTGCAGGCAGGTCAGAGGAGGGGAGAAGAAAATGAAAAGACCGATTTGAAGTCATTGTTAAATAGTGAAAGAAAAGGACAAAAGAATTGGGATTAGAATTTTGTGCTCTTTCTCCTGAGCTTTTGTTACTCAAAAATGTTTCATCGGGAAATTGTAAGTACATACATACTTTTATCTGCAATGAATAGTTGCATAGCCATTCTTTAGCATTTGTAGTACAACACTAATCTTCTATGAAGCTCAGCATTCACTCCATCAGTATTTCATAGCCTGGAGAGCTTAGTGGAACTGCCCTGTGCATGTCTCCCTCACCATTCACAATGAGAGAAATCCTATCACAGTACATTAGCTGTGGCAGTGTAACCCTTGGGGAAAAAAAAAAGTGCACTTGAAACACTTTGAATGCAATCTCATGGCTAAATCCAGACCCATTGCATATGATCCTACTAACTTGCTAATATGGTTCATAGTTTGCAACTTTGGGGGTTAAAATCTTAACTCAAAATTGATCAAAATAGCTAGAACAAGGACAGGTTATAACCTAGGAGTAGGTCCCCACTTTCTTAAGGAACTTGCTTAGTCCTGACCTGCTTGCTTTTCTTGTAATGATTTAATTTTTGAAGCGGTTTCCATATACTGTGTACTGAAGCAAGATTATGAAGGGTCTAGTCTCTATGTTTGTAAGTACAGGCTAGGATGACTTCTAGGAATGGTATAGCTTTATTTCATCTTGTATCTTTCCCCAAGAGTCTCTGGATAATGATATTGCCATATATTCCTTGAAGGTTTTGTCAGATGGGATGGGAATTAACATTCTTTACCCTCTTTGAACATTTATACTATTAAAAATCCTCTACCATGGGGAGAGTGTGCTTCTGCTTCAAAATTTTGGAATGGAAGTTAGTTTAAAAGAACTTCTTCCCAAGTGAGCAGAAAGTCTATCTGAAAACTGTCTGTAGGCTTGTCAGTGGCTCAGAGACCCCAGTTGACAGATATGGGACCAGATGCACAAGGAGCTATAAGGTACCAAATATATGAAGACATATTTATTAAAGAAAGAAATTAAAAGACATTCTGTATAGCCAAAAAAATCCAGTTTAACTGGCTTGAACAGTACACTGAAACTTGTCTAACTCTGAATTTCTACTACTTCTAATAAGAGATCAAACAAAAAAGCTTGAAAACCAGTTTTAAGGCAAAGCTTTGGGTGAGTAGGTGAGGGAATGATAACAAAGTACTTGAATGATGTTGAAATAAGATTTTAAAAGAAAAAAGAAATTTCATGACACAGGGACTTTGTATGAAATCCTTGAGGCTAGAGCTGTTCATTGCAACACTCACAGGATAAGAGTACATTGCCTTCATTTAGTCTTTCATCCAGAAAAGCAGGACACCAAGGTGTAAATGAGCTGTGCATACGGATGTATTTTTTTATATATATGTATATAGCTCTACCAATTACTGATGTGCAGCCACAGGCAGAGAAGAGTATGATATGACTTCTGCTTGGCAGTTATGAAAGACTGTGTGAACTATGAAAGATTAAATGTGAACTGCAACTGAATGTGCAAGGGACACAAAGGCTGCTCAAATAGACTTCAGAGATTAGTGGTAAACTGAGCTCCATGAGGCCAGTCTAGTTTGTTCAAATCTCCCATGTGTGCTGCTTAGGAGTATACAATCACAATAACTTCTGGATCTTTTGGACCACTTCTAGAAGAGGAAACCAGCTATGTTGCCTGGTGCCCACTTCTGCAGTGGAGATTGTATAATAGAATAGTTTATCTTCTTGTGCAAATCTTAACTTTTTGTTTCATTTTGCCTGGTTGTGAATGAGTTCCAGGCAGAGTTAGATTGTCAATGAGTTCCCTATGATAAGCTTTTTAACAAACTTTAATCTAATTTGAACAGCAGAAAAAAAGCCTGAGTAGGAAAACCACATGCCATTGGGATAAACCAGCTGCGTATGTGAGCGTTACCAGTGTTCTCAAAACTTGAGCAGTCCCGCAGAGCTGTGTCAGTTCTGAGTTACTTGCTGAAGATCAAACTTTTGTGTTCTCAAAACAGTTTAATAATGTGCAAGTGCAGAGGGCTCCATTCTGCTGTTTTATCAAATGGGATATTTAATATACCTCTGCTGTCATTATCAAAGTAACTCATTTAGAAGAAAAGAAAATCATTTCACCTTGCTGCCACTTAAGGCCTAGAGAACCCCAGGGCATGGTGGTGGTCAAAGCTTGGACAGGATGAAGCACAGGAGTAAGCACTTGCATCTATAAAACAATTTCCAAGCCAATGAATTGATGGAGTGATTCTTTCTAAGGAAAATTAATTTGTATATGACTGATACATAACTTTCTAACCTGGCTGAACAGTGAGTGATCAGACTGTGCACAAAAAGCTATAGCAAATACTTGGTACAATGCTGATAAGCTGCCTCAGCTGCTTGCAAACCTGCTGAGCATTTTTTCACTGAAGACTCTTTGCCACCTTTGTAGTACTTCCTCCTTCTTTGGTCTAAAATTAAAGCCCAGACTAGAAGGGGAGCAGGGAGGAAATCAATACACTTTGCTGACAGTCACTAGAGTTGCTTGCTCTTTTTTTTTTTTTTTTTTTGAGGCAACAGAGAACTGGCTTCAGATGCTCTTGGCCTCCTACTGCCTTCTATAAATGATGAGATCGGTGGTATTACATCTCCAGCTTTGTAGCACGAAGGATTAACATATGTTTTAAACAGTACATAAAGCTGTCAGAGTGCAGCATAATCTCAAGTTTGTCTTTGTGATGACCTACAGCCTCTCAGGTAGCTAGGGAACAGTTGGATTGAGACGGCAGCAAAACTGTGTAGAGAGCTGATAGCTGAGCGGCAGACTCTGTGTCACTGATTAAATACTTTGTCTTTACAGGCCGGGTTTCCTTTTTCACCTCTGGATCGGAGAACCTTCATCGGGTGGAAAAGGTTCACTGGGGCACTCGCTATGCCATCACCATTTCCTTCACTTGCAACCCAGACCATGGCATTGGGGATCCAGTCTTGATGTAATTCCTCTGGGGATGGAACATGAGGTCAAATGAATTGAGAGAAGCCCTGCAAGAAGAGAGGAAAGAGGAAGATAACATCTCTTATAACCTCACATTCAATTAGGATTTCCCAGCTGTGTTAATATATTGTAATACACCTGTTTTCACATGTCCTTTTCCATAAATGTTGCAAACAGTGCCTTAAAGACCATCTTAAATTTGGTGTATTCTGAAAATGGTTTGTCTTCCTATCCTAAAGGGATAATCTACAAAGAAGAGTCCTGTTGTGGGCTCTTTCTTTTTATTATTTATTTTAAAAATTCTCCAGTTTGAGACACAAACATTCTTTTGGACCATGTCTCGATATGACCACCCATGCTGCTGTTACCTGTTGTTTAATGATTTAGTCTTGTCAGTTACTAATGGGATGTAGAAAGCTTGACCTAAATTAATAGAGCAAGATGAGTGTTATTCTTCTGAACATGCCTTCTGTTGAGGAATGTGTTCTCCTTAGCATGGGCGTTAGTGGGCAATACATCTGTGGCTTGACTACTGGAACTTACTTGAATTTTTTTTTTTTATTGAATGACTACAGATACTGTCTGCTACAAACTGGGACTAGTTAATACTTCAGAAATACAGTTCTCTGGTTAGCCAGAAAACATACCGCTTTTGGGATTACAAATGCTTTGGTGTGCTAGGGAATGTCGTGGCATTAGATCCCTCTGATCAGAACGCAGCATTCCCAACTCACTTCATTTTCTTTCAGTCATAATGGACATGATCGGTCTTCCTGTTGGAATCCCAGCGTTAAGGTTGTTAAGAGCTCTTTACGGGGACAGCTTGACCATGTAACCCTGTACTAAAAAGGAGAGCTGGGCAGAGGTAATCGGACAGTCCTCTGGATTCAGCTGAGCATTCATTGATACCTAATTCCCAGGTATGACAGTAGGATTTGGGAGGGAAAGAACTGAGAAAAATGCTAGTTTTGTTGTGGTTTTCCATATGCCAGTTCTGGCCTCCTTAGACTCAATCCTGTAAACTTTGGCTTGCTGTTGGAAGGCTGGCTAACAAAACCACATGGACCTGTGGACTGTGGTATGTGGGGTCCGAGGGGAAACTGGTGTCCACCTGCATTTCAAATTGATATAGTCTTGAGCTGGAGCTCGATGATCATAAACCACTTTTAGGCTCAATAAATACATGTTTTCAATGTAATCTTAAGACCAAGTTGAAGTAAGCTTGGTTTCTTATTGTTGATGCAACTACAAATCTTGTGTTGTGAAATGCTGTGTTTTATCTTGTCCAAAACAATGTTTTAGCTGTTTCAGAAAGTTTCTCAATAGCTCCTTTTGGACTTTTCTTCAGTTTAGTATGAAGACTTTTTCTATTAACTAGGACCATTAGTCTGTGGTGTTCCTTGAGTAATAAACTGCAAGGACTTCAGAGAAGAGGGGATGATTGCATTGTAGTACAGATAAGGTAACAAACAAGTGCATAACCTTGCCAACTACCTTGCTTATTACAATCAAAGATTTTTGTGGGTCAGCGCATTGGTAAGTAAATGGTAGGAAAACCTAATTTTTTTCTCAATCAAATTCTGAAGCAAATGTTGATTTGTTTTATTAAGTCTATATAATTTCTGTGAGACGCTTTGAAAATCTAGAAATACCCTTTGATTATTTTTTTTTATGCATACAGTTTTCACTTTTGTTTTAATCTACCCTTTTATGCAAAGAATAAGTATTGGGGGGGATTACAGTGAAGATCAACATAAAGAGGAATGATAACAGGACACTTGGAGTTGTTCTATTGTCTCTCTTGTCATTTGGCACACCAGCAAGATCAGTCTTCTGTAATTTCATTTCATGTCTATGCTAACAAGGAAGAATTGTTAAAATGGCTGGGTGCTAGGAAATAATAAAGTCAGTTGGATTCTATATCTAAATACTTGTCTTGAAGCCTGTTAATTCCAAGAAATTTGCATTTTACCTAAGTTGTAAGGCGATGTGAGGGCAGACCAAGATCATCAGCAACTGCTTTACTGGCTTAAAACTTGATTCTGAACATTACCTTGAGATTTGAATGTACAGCCTTGTCCACAGAAATACCTGATAGCAGTGGGATCTAAATATGAATGGACCTGTGTGGATTTGGGTTGGGATTCTCCAGGTTGAGGGTCCTATGTTCCAAAACTCAACTTCACTGTAAGTCCTATTGTTGCTCTGCAATGCTGTCATGTTAAATTGCTTTGCTGCTTTTAACAGTGTTGGTTGGTTACTTCTGTCTGTCATGCAGGTTTTGAGTTGCACTAAATGAAAATGGCACTTTCAGAGCTGCCCTCCTCAATACAAATACTGTTCAACGAGGTTGTGTTAGGCCATGGAGGAAATCTCGGCTCATCTCCTCTCAGATTTTCATCTTTCAAAGATGCTGTGTATTGTAGATCTCCTGAACGCTCCGCACCTCTCATGCTAGGAATTGACTGTCATTCAGAAATAAAATCAAGTTGGTATTTGTCTTTTTGAGTGTTTAAGCTTCAGTAATGTGTTCAATATGATGACCAAACCTGTCAAATATAATTTGTGGAGAAACATGTGCACTGTACCTGGTAAGAGAATTCATCTTTTGAAAGTAGTATAATAATTTAATATACTTGATGTTTCAGTACCAACCAAGGTTTTTCTATCTGAAGCTTCAGTATCTGGACTACTAAAAGCAATATCTAGATCTATGAAGAAATTAAATAGCAAAGGAGGAAGATTCTGAACACAGCCTTCAGCAGGATAATTGCAGAAAGGCTGATGTTCCTGGGGCAGAGTGGGATTTACAGAATTCGCTGATGACTACAAATAAATTTGGCTTAAATTTATTTTAGTCCACTTAAATAACCTGAATAACTTTTTATTAAGGGTTCTCTCTTCCCGGTTCTTGACAGAGAATTCTGAATTTGAAATACCTTAATTACTGTCTGTCCTCTTTCAGGTTCAGCCTGTCTGTTGCTACTGGGAAATGCAGTGCTCTGTTTCTTAGTGCTCTGATTATGCTGAGGACGGAATTAGTTTTGTTAAACGAGCATAAATCTGATGACAAGCTGCTGCAGACGAGTGCTCTTAATTGAACACAAGGTGAAGGCAGAATTTGGCTTGATGTTTCCCAGTTGCAGTGATTTAGTCCCTTTGTAAAGAGCCCTTGTGGTTCAAACAAAGTGAAGAAAGGTCACTCCATGTTCCATGTAAACTGGGGCTACGTCCTGCCGTTAAATTTACAGCCTTGTACCTGAAAGCGTACTTGTTACAAGTATTTGGGAATGTTGATTTGTATTTTGAAAGAAGAATATTTGGAAGGGAAGGTAAAGCCTGCTTGTGTGAAAAGTCCCAGGGTGATATAGGAAATACAGCAGGAGAGCAAGCCAGAGTTTGAATCCCTACTATGAGATCGAGTGATGCTTCCTGAGGACTTCTGTGAAATTGTATGACTTAAAAAACTGTCTTTCCATTCAGAGGATTTGGGGAATATCAAGAACTTGTATAAAATTAACAGGTATGTGATCAGATTAAGTTTTTAGTGTAAACTGAGCTTTCAATCCTGTAGCATGCATTTAATTTTATTTTTTTATCCCCTATGACATCATCCTAGGAACTCTTGAATGGACTTTTTGGCATTTCTCATGTATAAAATTTCATTGTGTAAGCAGTTGTGGAATAATTGTGTTTTAATTCCCCATAAATCCAACTGAAGGTTGGAAAGATAAATCAATACTGAGATTTTCCTGAATATGTAGTGCCTGTGCAAAATAATCTAAGCTCCACCTTAATGAATTTCCAGTCCAGAAATGTTTACCAGGATACTCTATTTACAAAAATATTTTAATTTGGATTTATAGCAGAAATTTAGCTTCATGTCTTTTATTTATAAGGTCAAAATCTCAACAGGGTACTTTCTGAGGCTGTAATGCATAAAGATGCCCATGTTAAAATAAAAGGGTAGCTGAAATGGCATTGATAACGACTGCTGTCAAGAAAATCTGGTTTTGTTTCGTCTTCAATTGCAATTCTTATACATTTGAATTTCTCCTTTATAGTTTTCCCTTTTCCCCAGTAAATAAAGATGGTTTTGTTTTTCATATGGAGTTCCTCACATTCCTTCTACATCCAGATATCCTTACGCAGTGTTTACATGTGAATTGGATCTCTCTAACATGCTCGTGTGTAGCTCTGTGCTATATTTCTGTCTTGCCTAAATTCTAGGAATAAACCCAGGAAATGTTGCTGGAGGTCAGGGCTCTTTGGGGTGGAGGGGGGGGAATACAACCAACCACCCTCCTCCTCTTCCCTCCCCCAAGGAAAAAAAAAATCCCAACTCCTGTCTCTCCTTTTTGAGTCTCTTGTGCAAAACATTCCAAGAACAGCAGAAGAGTTATTTCCTTTCTGAACCGCAGATGGCTCTGGCATGCATTGATCATCTTCGCCTCATTCAGAGAGGCAATCTTCTCAGGAAATCCGGCTAAGAGAGCCATCATAAAGTGGTGAGTGTCTATTGCTCCTTGTAAAATACCGCAAAGAACTATAGCATTCTCTGCCTTATCTCTGGTTTTGTAAACCACCTCAGGAAGCTGAAAGCTAATTTTGTCATGTTTGCTGAAACCTGCCAGTCAACCCTTTTAATGACAATCCAGTTATCCCTAAAGTATCTGTGTAGGTGCTTTCCGTCTTCCATATGAGTGTTGGTGACTTGTACTAAAGCTTTTCAGGATGGACTGTCCAAGGAAAATCACTATCCTATTTCCAAACTGTACATCTATCTTTGTATCTGTCCATTATCTCCCCTCAAATCACTTATTTTATCTCTCTTTTTATCTGTCCCAGCATACTCAAGCTTCTACCTGTAGCACATATTGAATAGGGTATATAAGCTCAGTCCATTATTCATTCATAGGCTGGCTCCATAGAACTGAAAAGGAACTAGCTTTTTCCCTATAGCCCTTTTAGCCCATGCAGTGTATTAATCTTGATGAAGAATTTCTAATGGTGCTGGAACTGTCAAGTGTTGCTCAACTTTTGAGACTTCATTCAGCATTTATTTTTTCCAAATGCACTCTTATTTTTCTTCTATTACAGGCATTGTCCATACTTGAAACAACACCCTTTATCAGAGATATTTATTTGCATCTTCCCTGTTTTCCTATATAGCTGAAATAATGACAAAGTAGGGATCAATGTTGCCTGCTGTTGAGCATTCTTGTCTTTCACAATAACTCATGGACAGGGAGTACTGAATTTTGAAACAGATACTAGAGAAACTTTTTTCTTTTTTTCTTTTTTTTTTTTTTTTCCTGTTCTTTGTCAGTGACTGTTTTGCATTAAGGAACTGCTGGTAGAGCTGCTCCTTTGTGAACTGTCTTTGACTTTAATGGGATGCTATGCATGTAGATCAGACTGCAGGATTGCAACAACAAATGCCTTGCTTGGATAGTTCTTACTGTGAAATCAATAAGCCAGCCTGAAAGCACCATCTCCTTTATTTCTGTAACCTTTAAATGCATCCAAACAAAGCAAAAACCTCAAAACTGCTGCATAATCTTGAGGCTGTCCAAGGCGCCTGGACTGGTTGAATACATAAGCTGCCAGGTTGGATAGATCGTTAATAATGAACTTCACTGAGACCAGCACCTGAGACTTCAAGCTGAAGACTCAGTGGTGTAGTAGTACAGAAGGAGCATGTGCCTGGAACCACAGCACCTCTTTTTGAAGACAGTATTTTATTTATAGAGAGAAGCTGAGATTTATGGTGCATTCATGTTACTTCTTTCTGGAAACTTCTTGTAATAGGCCTATAGTGTTCAAAAAGCTCATTTGAGAAGTGGATACCCTTCCTATTCTTTTGTTAACAACAAAAAAGCCAACTAGGTTACTGGGGCATGAGACACACCTTGAGAATTTGGCTCTTAATTTGTTTATCAATTTACACAATTATATTAAGCTGTTTACGTAGATGCCAGGATACTTTGCTGCCGAGTCCACAAAAAACCCTAGATGTCTTCTTTTGAGACTGCTTTTCACTGCCAGGGTAAGGTCTCTGGGTGGATTCACACCCTGGAGGTGACCTCCTCAGCATATTAACTTGCCAGCCAGACCATTAAATCTGGGGGGAGTAAACAACGGCAGGTCCTAATGGAGCAATTCTGCATGCGTTGGCTCTGGATGGTAGTTTCTACCATTCCCTCTAGTAGGCAAATGTTTTCATTTCTGATTTATGTTACTGAAAAGGAGACGTGTTCTGGGAGTCCCCTCTGCATATTAGGGCTTTAAATGTGATTCACTGAATAACCCTGTAAAAAGAAGGCTGCGTTTTACGAGGTGATTCAAAACTTAAAAGGCTGCCGTGAAACCAGAGGAACTCTAAGCCCGTTTAGTCCTTGCACTTCTCGACACAAAAGAAGTGAGAAAAGTGATCGTGTACTTTGATTATTTCTATTTCACTATGACAGTTCTGTGGGCTGTGTGTGTTTTCTCATCTGTTTCTTTACTTTAAAGGGCAATAGAAATTAATTAGGAAAGCATTCCTTTCCATAGGGAGGAGTATGATCAAAATAAACTCATTTACTAGTATGAAAAAAATACAACACAAGTCAGTCAAGCAGAGGGGTAAGTTTAAATTTAAGATGGTGTTAGGCAGAGAGCAGCTATGGGAGATTTCTCCCATGCTGAAACATCCATATCAATGTTGAACTGACATTTCCCCACCCTCCCCCCCTTCAGTCTGCTTTATTATTTCATTAGAAGATCAGACAAAGAACTGGAAATTGTGAGCTTTCAGGTGGCAAAGCTCTTGCTGTCAGAACCCTTGATAAAATTTTCAACAGGGCCTCTTCTTCAATACCATTTACTTAAGCTATTTATCCTGCCTGTATGCTGTTTGAAATAATAGTGAATGTTGAGAATGCTAAAATATGTTAAGTCATGCTGCATCCATTTATTTAAAAAATAATGACTTAAGCTTTCCTCTGCATGTATTTTGAGTATCAACTGGGCCTTTTTTAGGTGGTGGTGTCCTCCATGTATAGCATCTGCCTATTGTACCTTTTCTGGCACTAGGTAGAACTTAGACCTGTAAATAGGAAACAATCCAAGAAGAAATTAAGACTCAATTCATAAAGTATACAGAAATGTTCCCCTGGGGGGAAAAAAAAAGGTTTGATAAAACTTGGGGTGTTTTTAGAACCATAAGGAAGGACAAAGTTTTACTCATTTTGTAATCCTTTAGTTGAGGTGTAGGGGGTACGTACCTGCTCCTCAGTACTCTTCATTGAGGTTCTACTCTGCTTTTTCATGCTTGCACAGTGTCTGGAAATCTATTGCTCTCCTTGTTCGTTTTCCTTTTCTAGTTACACACACACGCTTTATTGGAAACCTTTGTCGGTTCAGACCACATGCAGAGGCAGGAACCATCTCTCTTCTCTGCCTCAGCACAGGCACAAAATGCATGCACGTGGGTTTCCCAGGAAGGCTGCTGTCCTCTTGAAGTGTGCCCAGCTGAAAGCACACAGCTCGGGGGGTGATGAAGGCACACGCTCACGTTGCACTTACTAGTGCCAAGAGCTTTGAAGGCTTCTGTTGTCGCAGCTGGCTGCCTGCTACCTTTGAGCCTTGGTATTTTCATCTCAACAACTGGTACCTGAGACCTCCTGACTTTGTTTTCTAAATGCTTTTCGCACCTCCAGACAGCTTGTGAGTCAGTGAATTCCAGCATGCTGCAAAAATTATCACCTTCAATACAAGTTAAGCACGTTTCGACTCTCTAGCTAGGGCTTTTATCTTGCCTTTGGAGCAGGCCGTTAAAACTTGTCCTCTTGCTAATCATTCTCTTTAAATTAAATACTTCAGCCATAAAGCATGCACAGATGGGCAGTAATCAAAAGCCTTTCCATAGCTGAATTGTACAAGGAGATACTTTTGAGATGTTCAGGTCTAAATTAATTATTCTGTCCTCTAGTCAGGCCAGCTCTGTGACTTGCAGGATCCTGAGCAAGGCAGAAGTGAAGGTGTTTGGCAGCACCTCGCTCCCCTGGAGTGGGGGTGTAACAGTGCTGTAACTGTCTGTATGCTTACAAGGGCTTATATATTAAAGTTACAAACATGGCAAGGGTCACAAAGAACAGCGCTGTCCTCTTATTAGACCATTTGACAGGATTAAAAAAAGCAGAAAGCTTTGAGCCTTAAAGGCCTGTTTTTAATGAATGGCGTGAATGAGTAAGTGGATCAATTAACTTGAAGTAAATGTCATTGTCTGCCTCTCCCCTGCCCATCAGCTGAACAGGGTTATTGAACCTGAGATTTCCTTCCTTCTAGTTGTGGACAGACATGCAGGGGATGGACGTGCAGCAGGGGAGAAGACTCAGCTCGGTTATTAACCTCCTTCCTGAGGCTGCAGTCACTTCTGGCTCCAGGCGTCTGTAGCCGCTTCCAAAGCACTGCTGAGGGCTCGTTTGTGGTACAGAGAAGACAAAGGTGGGAATAGGACTAGGCTATTGCAAAATCTTTTTAAATGAGTAAGATCTTAGTGCTTTAATAGTGATGGCATGCTTGCTGAATGCATTCTGAGTAGTCTGGCTGCACCAGACTATCACTGAGGAGACAAGGATTTTCCAGTTGTGTTCAGGGCCCTGGAAGGTGAGGACAGCACGTGTACATCTGAGCCAGCTTTATTTACCGAGCATGCCAGTGGTTCAGGTTTGTATCAGTGCGACAAGTAAAATCTGTCTCTAAATTAGTTGCCTTGAAATTGAGAAATATTACTTTGGGGAAGAACACAGGTGTGGAAAGAATGCTTGACTTAACGAGCTTATCTAAATCCTGGTCCCCTTCAAAAGTACTAGCCTGACCATAATTATTAAAGTTAGTTCTTTTTAGATAATAGCCAAGAACGCTTCATAACCACGTGAGGATTTACCATTCCTATACAGCTAAAAAGCTGAAACTAATCTGAAATACGAGAACTTGAGCATTTTGCAAAAGTGGTGTATTGCAGCTAAAAGTCAGCCTCTGTACTTGGGCACAGGCTTAAACCAGCCCTCGGCAGGAGTTTTTACAAGTCACTTGGCTGCAGATTGCTAGTCCTGTGTATTTCTGCAAAATAAGTTTAAGATTGTTATTATGGTACCTGAGTTAACTGCAGACTTTTTCTAGTCTTAATTCTCCTTATGGGCTGCTCCTGTTCACATCTGATAGCAGGGGAAGGTTTCTGCTGGGGCAGTGCCACCAGCCTGCCGGCACCTCCCGCACCACGATGTAGCTCCCCAGCACCAAGGGCGTCAGCTCAGCCACACATTTCTCCTTTCAGGAGACAGTTACTCTAAACAGTGGAGATGCTGTTTATCCTTGGGGCCAGGATTCCATCAATTTGTCCCATTTATGTTGGGAAAAGGCAGTAAAACTGATGTTTACAAGAACTCCGACTGTACACACACTCCCGTGCAGGAAGCCAAGAAAATCCTTGTGTCCTTTGGCCCTACGCAAGGGGGGTGGTAGGGACCACCCCAGGAGGATGGTCAGGATATGGCAGGAGCAGGATGGTGGGCTCTGGTTGTCAAGTCCAAAATGCAGTCAGCAGCTGGGATGGGGAGGATGCATCTGCCAGATCTGGAGACTCTAGGGAGGTGGTGGCAACAGCAAAGACTCTGTGGGGGAATGGGAGATGTATTAGGGCTCTTTTGTGGGACTCAGCAAGACGTTACGTGAGATGGGAAGGGTTGAGACCTCCTGCTGCTGAAGAGGTGCCGAGATGGAGCAAATGCTAAATCTGGGTAACAGCTGTGTTGAACGATGAGGTCTGACATCCCAAACAACGCTTGCTGGGCATTAGGATCATGCAGGTACACGTGATGGGGAAAGGTAAAACTAACTGATGGCCCAGGGGCTTCAGCAGAGTGTGGGACCCCTTCATAAGAAGAGATTGGTTTTTAGAGACATTTCACTTAGTATTGAGAGTTGAGATCAGTTTGCAGCACTTCTCCAGCCATCCTTTGCTGATAGGACTCCATAGTTGACTTTTTGTAGCTTGTTGGGTACCAGTAAAGAAAGGAGGCTGACAAGAGAGGCAGAAAATTCATGCTGCCCTGGTGTGCTACAGAAAGATGTTGTGACAGGAACACTTAGCAGGAAGAAAAGATCCTGACAGCGTTGCTGTCGTCGTCTTCCCAGCACAATACCTCCAAAATCCAGCAGAAAACTTAAGAGAATGGAATCAGCGTGTGGCACGCATCCACAGAAACCTGAGATGACCAGAAGGAAGGGCCAGAAAGCACAAAGGCAAGATTGAACGATTAAAACAGATACTTTTTTTTTTTTTAATGTAAAGCTCCTCTGGAGCTTGATAAGCTAACTTGCAGATATGTTTTGCACAAAGCCTTACTTTAAAGTGGGATGTTTCAGGAAGAATAGTTAGAAAAACTTTAGTTAAGGAACCACTTTGGTTAAATACTTCTTCCTTGGAAAGACACACAGGAGGATAGGATCGGATCGGTGGCTGTCTGGCAGCATGACTGAAGCCACGCGGCGTCCCTGGGCTGGGGGCTCGTGCAGGGCGGCAGGAGCTGGCCCTGCTGCCTGCAGGACACCTGCCTGTGTGCCCAGCCAGCCTGGAGCTCAGCCGTGCCCTTATCTTCCTAAAAACCACTGCCCTGGGAGTGGAAGTGGCCCCAAATGCACAAACATGGACCCTCCAGGGCATAGTATCTGTAGTGCTGATGAAACTAAGGGGGGGAACGAAGCAAAGTCACTTGCCTGGTTTAAGGCTGCTACTTTATTGATGTACTTAAAAATTACTTAATTGTTTTGCTAAATTAGATGTCTCAGCCTTATTAAGCTAGAAGAAATTACTAACTGAAGAGAAAACACTAATTCTAGCCCGTATGTTAACATGATCCTTTTTTCCTGGGGGCAAGGAGAGAATATCTGCTTGAAATATCTACTTGAAATCACAGGATGTCTTGAAGAGCTGCTTTATGCCTTGCCCTCTTGTAAAGAAAAAAAAAAAAAACCAACAAAAAAAAAAGAGTATTTAAAATTGGCTACTAGATCCCACCAGGAGCTTCCTCATCTCCTCAGCAGCCCAGACTCGGAATGGACGAGCTCCATTAATTTGGAGTTGTTTGGCAAAATATTCAATTAAGGACCCAGTGGAGTACTCGAGTAGTTATCATTCCAGATCATTTGTTCTGCCTGTTTGAGAGTTACAACCCTCGACAGGTTTGGATTCCATTTCATTCAACAATTTTGTAACCAGGGGTAACTGCAGAAATGACGTGGCTTCGTGCTGCTGCAAGGAGCCTGTCAAGGTTGTCAGGTTTTAAAATCAACCTGCTTTGATGGCTCTTCTGTTTTGCAGAATTTACCTTGCAGAGTTTGCTCTGAAAAACCTGTTTAAAAATTATTTTCCTTTTTCTGTAGCATTTAAACATACAAGACATATAAGATCTGGCTTATTCTCCTGTCTTCTCCCTAGCAGAAAAAAGGAGTTTACCTCATTCTGAAGCATATTGTGAAGGATGAGGTTCAGTAGAGACTCTGCCGCCTCTTTATTTTGTGACAGGATCTGTAGAGCTGTTGGCTCTTGGAGGCTCTAAACATTTTTTACTTTGGAAGTGCAAAGGGGATAAATCTGCCTGTGGTCAGCAAGGATTTCAAGGCTTTGCATTTTCTTTTTTCTCCTTTCCGAACACCTGCGGTTGACTTCCATGCTGGGAGGAGGGTACCCTTTTCACTAGCATGTGCCAGCTGACAGCCAGATCCCATGGGCATCTCTGCGGTGGCAGTTACACCGGACTGGTCCTGGACATGAAGAATATCATGTGTTAAATTAATCTAGGACAAAGGATAAAAGCCCAAAGCAAAATAATTATTTAAAATCTGTTCACTAATAGTTTAAAATTAAGTTGTACTCATCTTGAGTCCCATGCTACTTTCCATTTAAGTCCTTCCCTCAAAACTCTCCCCAAAAGTCCTCAAATGGAATCCTTTCAGTTACAAGCCTGCCTGAATTCTCTCATACAGGTACTGGACATCCTTAGTGCAACAGTAAAGACATGACAGTAAAGACAATAAGCTGTAAATGCTTTTTTGTCTTGAGCACTGCCTTGCAGACTCCCCAGAGCCCCTGGAAGTTAGTCCAGGCTCCAGAAAGCATCCTCTGGGTGATTAAACTTGCTTCCTAAGCCTTAAATTATCAAAAACCTCAAACAGAAGAAACATGTGCCCAGCAACTGTGTTAGATCAGCAGCAACAGCAAAATGACAAGGGCTCGAAAGCTTTTCTCCTGCTCACACTTACTGGGCTCTACTAAATGCCGACACTTTGCTATTCTGTCTGTAATGTTATTTTTTTCATCAGATTAGAATTTGGTCCCCAAAGCATGTTTCTAATGAAACATCTCACTGAGACTGATGGCAGCTTCAGAGAGATCTTAACGTCCCCGAAGCCAAACGTGGGAGGGTCAGAGCTCGTAGGGAATAAGGACCAAAACTACGACACCGCAAGGTGAAGACTAAGTGCCATTCTGATGGCTGAAGTCAAAGACTGAGAGGAAGCGTCACCGCTTCCCCCAGCAGCGTGGGCACGCAAAGGTTTTCAAATCCGGGGAAGGTGAGCACTGTTTGGAAGGCTAAATTTAGCAATGATTAAATGAACTCTTAATTAACCAAATATTCCCCCTGCTTGCCTTTCCAAATTATTCAATAACTGAACAATTATAATGAGCTCAGCGAGTAATTACTACCCATTCCAGACACTGCCCTCACCAACTGCAGTCGTTGAAACCACCAGCTGTTAATGTGCCAGGAAATGAAGTCCATGAAGTACAAGTCAAATAATTGAAAATTGAACAGGAAAAAAAAAAAACAGAGGTTCAGAGGCAACGTAAAGAAAACTGCTCCCTCAAGCTGCGTCCTTAAGTGTGTAGTCCCATCCTGACTGAAGATTCATCATAAAAATTATTAGTGTGGATCAAAGCTGCAGTGCTATTTTTTCATGGGTGCTCTGGCAAAGATATAAAGGTTCCTGAGGGTTATTTGGCCTCAGAAGGCTTTACAAAGCCTTCCCGGGGGCTAATGTGCATCTAGAGAGGGCAGGCACTGCCTTACTTGCTGACCAGAAAGGAGAAGAGAAGGTAAAGCCCAAATGCTCTGAGAACACAAGTCTTAAAGATCTTTCTAGTTGCAGCGGGGTAGAAGTTGTTGGACTGTGAATTCAGCCATTTACAGGCCTGAGCGATATATTTTAAACAAGAACAAGCTCAAGTGCACTGAAGCTTCTCACCCATGATTTCTAAAACAGATTCGAAGGTGTTGTTTCACAAGCGCTTCTGTTCACGGCCCATCGGCTGTATTGGTTTGGCTGCCTGGGGGTGGACAGTGAATCTGATCAGGACAAGTAATAATTATTTTTGGCTGGATTGGGGAAAAAAAAAACCACCTCCAACACTATAAAGTAAAATGGCTTAATCCTTTAAACCCACAAGGCTGCAAAAACAGATGGACCAGCCTAAATGAGGGGGCAGAGGAGGTTGAAGCTGGAGCAACAGTAAAGGAAAAGCTTGTCAAATTATACTCCCAGCTATGCAGACATAACTTCTCTAATGTAGTCAAAGGATTTGCTTATAGCAATCCCACTTGCAGAAACATGTCTGCTTTCTGATTAGGTTGTGGAAATCAATAGAGACTTCTGCCTTCCCTGTGGGCAACCTGCAACAACAGATCTGAAATTCAAGAGGTATGAAATTTCCCCAAAGACCTGAGACTCTCACCAGGGTATTAGAGAGTCTGACAGGTGGTGGTTTTAGCTACGGCGCAAGGCGAGGGTGGAAGCAGAGTCCCCGAGAGAGGCAGCAACTTGTTGCTGAGAAGGAAACGTAGCACAAAGAAAGGACAGAATGCACAGAGACAGAAAAGAAAACTTAAGATTGAAGAACGCTAAAGGCAGCAACATGCTAAAAACAAGCAGATGTTTCTACTGCACAAATAAGATAAACAGACACGTTTGATCCATGATCTTTCCGTAAAAGCTCTCTTCGATGTGGGCAGATTTCCATCTATGGAGAGCGATGGGAATGCACACGGTTAAGGCAGGTCCTGGGATGAAGTCTGTAATTATACATAGGCCCTCCACAGACTGAGTCTGAAACACATGCCGTAGAGCTCTGCAAGATAAACATTTACTGAAGAATGTCACCGAAGACAAAAACGCCCGTTAAAATGCTGCTTTGATGCTTTTTTTTGAGATCTAAGCCAACATGCTCATGCCAGCGAGCTTCTCTATTTCTTTCTATGCCTTGAGGCTATCAGAGCGGCAGAGATGTCCCCCCATGCTGCCTCTGCACCTCATAACCCTGCACTGGAGGACCTGGAGCTTGTCGCAGAGCTTAGAGGCTCCCATACCAGCTTTCCTTGCATGCACAGTAAATAGGGTAAGAAGAGAGGAGGATTTGCAAGGAAGTCAAGCTGAGACTTGGCTGCATCTCAAACAGGGCATGTGGCTGTCAGCTCAACTGCTGGTTCTGCACCAAGATCCTGACAGGAGGTGAGATTTCCAGAAACTGTAAATCTCTGGCAGCCGGCAGTGCCCGGGCACGTGCTCTCCTCGGGAGCCCCCTCAGAGTGCCCAGCTCTTCCCCGTCGTATTTCAACACCAAGCGTAAAGGCTTATTACGGGAGGCAGCGCGAAGCTGATATAGCATTGCCTTCGTGAGTCTCCTTTCAGCCTAAAGCAATTTCTCTATGCTTTCATTCAGGTTAATGAGTAACTCAGTGTGACACATTAACTCTTTTACTTTTGCATTTTGCAGGTAGCATAGTTGTCGAAGCCCGTCTCTCCGCACCTGAGCTCCTTCTCGTCCCTCTGGGACTGCAAACACGAGGACTGAGTTGAAGGAGATGCAAATGGTTTCCCGAGGCCATGAAGTTACAGGTTTGAAGTTTTTGTTGTTGTTTTTTTTTTCCCCTTGGCTTTTATTGGACTAAACCCAAGAGTTCTTACAGGGTTTTTTTTTCTGAATAACAGCGATAAATACTGAATACCCAGGGCACACAATGCCTGGTAGAGAAAATACTCATTCATACGAATGGAGGTAAAGGACCAAGCTCTGTCCCTGTCCTTCCACTGTGGTCCTCCCCATTTAAGCCAGGTCTTCAAGGAGCTTTGCCCCTAACACTGGGCACCACAGGCTGCGGAGCTTCACTTTCTTGCCTTGCCTAAGAGAAGCTGCTGCAAAGATAGATGCGGCACTTTGAAATTTGAGAGATGTTTGCCATAATAAACTTGCCTATGTATTAAAACAAACAAACAAATGAAAACAGCCAAGCAAAGTTACTTGGTTGCTATTTCCTCTGCTTCTGTTGTTGGGGATTACTCGTGCTGTGCCTCAGGCAGGCGGTGGTTCCTCGACAGATTTAATCATTCTAAAAAGATGCCAACAACAAAATGACAAGGAAGCTCTGCTGTGTTTAGCAATCAGTGATGAGCGTTGGGATAACTCTTTCTACTCAGCCTCCGCTGCACCGAGATCCTGCCGTCAGAGCAGGCTGCGGCACCAGCTCTGCCTGGGAGGGATGCCCTGCCTTTACCTCCACTGACCCCATTGCTCCCAGCCCGTAACGTGGGGAAGCAGAGGCTCCCAGGAGGTAAAGAAGAAAGATTTTTATTTCCCAACCATATCCCCTGCTACCGTTTCTCCCCCAAGGAGGGGCTTTAGAGAGGGTATTGATGTACTGAAATGACGATGCTTTTATCAGGAGACTCATTTCAGCCATATTCCCAGCAAAGCCAGTCAAGCGCAGGGGCCATTGCTGTGGGCTATGTGATCATCTTTGCTGACCAGCTGCCGTTAATCAAAACCATGGAAGTTCTGGTACACAAACATTTCCTCCATTTGACCATTAATAGCTAACCTGAACACTAAGCTATCCCCCCAATCAATTCAATAATTTAAAAAAAACCTTTTAATATATGTCTCATTTAGGGTTTTAGTATACCTCAATAACTTCTCTCGATGTTGGGTGTCTGGCAAGGATCTCAAAGCCTTTTATACACTTCAGTGATGTCTTCAAACACTTGTGCAGACAAAGGAAATTGCGTCCCTGTTTTCTAGGCAGTTAATGATCAGTGGCACAAGGATAAGCGACTTCCCTGAGGTTGTACTGCAAGCCAGTGGTGATTTTGTATGAGAAGCCAGGATTTCTGACCACTCCCTGTTTCAGATAATCTCTCTCTTCAGCTCTGACAGTGAGTGCTGCCTCGGTAGGCATCTCCAACATCAAACCCCTTGTAAATCTCTTCTAGATTTTATTAGCTACCTTGCGCTAAGCCTGCCTGGGTTTCTTACCAACAGCAGTAGTGTTTTCAGGATGAATGGCCTGCGAGTCCCCACCAGCAGACGCTGTGAAGGAAGATGAACACATCCACTGGAGTGGGATCAGATAACCGCTGCTGGCGCGAGGCAGGCGGGTGCTGCGGGCTCCCCAGGTCCTGCTACCGCTCCTTCATCTGAACGCTGCCCAGGGGCAGAAAGCTGCTTTCAAAATGTGCTGGCTAGAGGTAGCTAGGGCTCCAGCTGATTTAATAATTATGCCATTCCTACAAGATACTCCCTTCTGCAGTGTTAAATGAAAGAAAAGAAAAATCTGTCTTCAAGAGT
>NW_009259586.1:2150930-2158503 GCF_000687185.1 Egretta garzetta
CTTCCACATTTTTGAAAGATAAGTTCAATGTAGCCCGAGAAAGAAGTAATTGCTATGTAGTGCCTTTTCCTGGGAGGCTTCCTGCAAGAGCCAGCCCTGTGGTTCTCAAATGTCAAGCTGATATTTAAAAAAACTAAAAGGCACAGAAGCGTTGTGAATTTGATGGGCGTCCCTGATGAGGTTTGCAGGAGCGCATATATGAAGCAGTAACTTGTCTCCAAAATGCCGTGTTTATGGACACACCACATTTAGTTTCAGGAATCTCCCTTGCTTTGTTTGGATGAAATTATGTTTGGTTTTAGTTAAGAATTCAGGAGCTGATTTCAAGATCCTAACGGGAATGCACAAGGAAAGGCTAAGGGCATCTTGAAGAGACACTGGCCTAAACAAGCTTAAACAAACTTAGCAGATCTTACTCTCCACCATTAGCACCATTTTGGTTTTAGCATTGTATGCTCTGCCAAGCACGGCTAATATTGCTGGATGGTTTGATTGGGCACAAACTTATTTACTACTTCCTTCCAGGTATCTTGGTGGAGGCATTTGGGTGGGATCTTCTGCAATAGTGAGGTTTAGCTTTCTCTAATAAATTCAATGAATGCTTCTTAACTCTTCACCTTGTTTCTCACTGTAGAAGCATTCCTAGTGTTTACAAAAATGTTTCATTTAAATTCAACTTTAAATTATAAATGGAGAATGCCAGAAAAGTAGAGCCCAAATGCCAGAAGAATTTTTCATGATTCATTTTTCCCTTTCCACTTGTAATTGTCCCTTTCTTGGGTGGGGAAAAAAAAGTGTTGCAGCAATTTTGCTTTCGTATATCCCTTTGGGAACCATTTTTTGGAGGACAGGAGGTTGTAGTTGGGACCAGAGATCACAAAGCTCAGTTTTGGCCATTTATAACCTGCTAGGATGAAGTTCGTCTCCCCCAGAGGTGATACACAGCATGCTAGAGACTTGGCGTGGACAGAAAGCCGGATTCCTGAGCAGAAACATTTATAATTTAAAAAAAAACTTTTAATATATGTCTCATTTAGGGTTTTAGTATACCTCAATAACTTCTCTCGATGTTGGGTGTCTGGCAGAAGCTCGTGGCGTCCTAGAGGTTTGGCCGAGCAAGCCAGCAGCGAGCTCCTTCCTCTGCTTTCACCAAACTCAAGCTGGGCCATCCAAACCCTCCTGATACTTTGCTACCAGCTGATGCATCCTTTCTGTCTGCCGTGTTTTAGATACGTTCCCAAAGAAGGGCAAAAAAAGCTTACAATGATAATAACAACAACTTTAAAGGGTACTTATATCCTGTGAAGCTGCTGCTACAATTTGGAAGACAAAGCAATGTATTTCTTATAAGCCACAGCAATTAACTTCCCCGGCTCTCCAATTCCCCAGAAAAACTTGAAACTAACAGTAACAACCAATATTATAAGGCAAAAAAACCAACCCAGTTGGGCTAAACTGTAGTTAGTCACTGGCTCTGGGTGGTTCCGTGGGTGCTGGCAGTGAGGATGCTGTGCAAAATGAGAGGAATAAAGTTCCTCTGGGTTCAGCATAGAAAGTGGGAGAGGAAAGTTAGCACTTGGAAGCAGGATTCCTCTTCCCAGAAAACTTTCCCCCTTCAGATGTTGTAGTAACAGTATTAAAAGATATTAAATGCTGCTATATAGTTAGGTTGTGCCCTGATTGTGTGCAACCGCTATGTTTTAAAGCCTAAAATAAATAGCAAATTTTTTCCCCGAGACCTCAGGATGGAAGATTGCTGCTGCCACCAGAGGGACTCAGAAATACAACGGTAGGAGCCAAGCATCCCCAAACCAGCCAAACTTCCCAGCAAAGACGTCTGACTTTCGGGGGCTGCTGTCAGGATTTCTCAGGTGCTGCTTTATCTCCTCCCAGGCCTTGAGTGCTGGGCTAGGACTGGGATAGGAGGTTTATGCACGTTTTTTCATCATGCTGATGGGGGAAGAGATTATGGACTTCGTCATCCTGCCTGTTCTCCTCGGTTAATGCAACTGGGAAGCAAGGCGTGTGTTTCGTACTGCGCAAGGTACAAAATGCTCATAAAATCACCTCTATTTCACTGCCTTTCCTGGTGTTTAATCACACAGTAAGCAACAAAAATGACTGCTAAAATGGGAGTTAAAACGTTAATGATTTGCTTGCACTCATGATTAAACTGTAATGTGGCACTTTTGAGCATTTACTGCAAATTTGGTTTTAAAAAATGGGATGATAAAAAAAAGTGTGACTGAAGGTAAAGTCTGGAAAAATTCAGTAAGGTTCAAATGGGTTCTCCTGTGTCTTGGGAAAGCAACCATTCTCACTTGTCCCACAAAGACCCAGCATTTTCTCTTTTCAAGTGAAAGCAGAAGAATTGCCATTGCTGCAGTAGATGGTACCTTAGATTAAAGGAAGGAAAGAGCACTCAGGATGAAACTGCATTTCTTTCACAGTCTGGTTTTTTTTTCCTGTGTGTCATAAAAACCTAAACCCTAGAGGGTGTTGGAAAAGATTTTCTAGTGACTAAACTATTTTCTTTTGTGTAAAGCAACTATGGAGTTTTGCAGTGCCAACCTCTGGCCCAACAACAAAACTGCTGTTGCCTTTCCTAAGATGACCATTTCCCATTTAGCTGACGGACTAGCTGTGTCGCTAAACCTGCACCGACATTTCATGTGTAATAAACCCCCCCACACACATTAAAACCCACAGGATTACAATGATTTGGGTATGATAAATGATCCCAGGGTACGCATAGCTTGCCTTCTCGGAATGTAGGAGAATAGCCAAAGTAAAATTGTTTTCAAGGAAATCGCCACATTTTGCTGAGTTACAGCCCGGCTGACTTTCCTGTTGTTACTTCAGCCCTGGCCTGAGACGCTTCAGATTTACCATCAGTGACAAGATACGTAGAGTTTGCAAAGTCCCAGTATCTGGATTCTGGTTATGTATCCATGGCAATTTTGATCCTCTTGTGTAGCCTCTGTGGCTGCGGAGACAAGATGTGGTTTTAATCTCATGGGTTTGGGAGTCCTGAGTTACCCTTTTTAGTGTTGAGGACAGGTAATACCTCTCCCTCATGCAGAAAAGAGCCCAAGCTGCTTTACGGCAGCTTTGTGTGGCCTGCACTGACTTCAGGGAGATGTGCTTAGGAGTACCAAGGTCCTACCACACCCAAAACAGCACCCTGCCCAAAATACTCTGCGTGAGCTGCAGGCAAAGCTACCCCTTACGGGTAACTTAAAGGTTGTGTGAGCCCTGGGCAGGACTCTGTGCTAGAGACAGGCAGCAGCAATCCCCTTCCAGAGCTAACTATCAGATTAACTTTGTCATTAAAGGAAGATATGCGAAGACTGTTTCCTTGTTTCCAAAACATGAGCACACCCGGAAGAGTCAAGGCTTGCCCAATTACAGACAAGAGGAACTCAGTTAAAACATCTGCTCTTGTGGGATATTTATGAAGTGGGTCAAACCTACTGACTTTTGGCAGTTTAACTGGTCCGATGGGACATTAAGAGGGACATTGTTTCTGTAATTCATCTTTTAAATTGAGCTCTGATACCCGGGAGTACAAGAGCCTCCCAAGGAGTCGTGTTTGCGAAGGTCGGCTCTGCATCATGCTTCCTGTGCTGCCAAAGAGCCGTCATTCATCACGCACAGCAGCATCGTCCGATTGCTGGCCAGGTTGGCGTGTTGAACAGGCTCTCCTCTGCCCCAAGGGCATGCTTCGTGGGTGTCATCAAATTTACCGGTTCTCTTGTTAGAGTAACCTCGTCTGGGTTTATCAGAGCCTGATGGGAGGGAGGAGCAGTGCTGGGATGGGGCTGGGCTGAAGAACATACTGGTTGAAAAACCCAACAAGCGACAAATATCCAGTATTTTGCATTTCATCTGGGTGCTCCTCCATCGACCCTTTGATGTTTAATGCTCTGACGATGTGGCACAGCGAGCACATCCCCTACGCACTGTTCGTGATGCTGGGCAGGATCCCTTCTGGGGACTGATGGGACGTCATGGGAAGCGTACCCCGAACCAAACCCTTCTGTTTGCTTATCCCCACGTGAGGTTGAGTGTAGATCTCACCTGCTCTCCATTTTCATCCCTTTTTTTCTAGGCACGATCCCTTTTCTGCTTCCCCTTCTTATTAATAACTATGGGTTTAGACTATTTGGCTTTAGATGTTTTCTTTTTGGCTCTAGATGTTTTAACGTGCTTTTTTAAAAGCAGAAAGTGTATTCCCTCATACTCTTTTGATACCTATACAGATCTTCCATCATCTGCTTCCCCTTATATACCTTTGAACAGATATACACTATACCTTGCCACTATTTCATACAGGGTAATCATCCATCCTATAGCAGCCTTGTAACGCTGTGGTGGGTAAGTGGCCTTCTGAGGACCTCATCCTCAGGCCAGGCAATGGAAATCAAGACACATTCGCACTTTGTCAGTTCAGGATCCAAATCAGGGTGGGTTTTTCTTTCTACAGGCCTAAAGGAATTTTTTTTTTTCTTTCTCAGAGGTGGGCAAACAGCACGTGCGACACCTGGAAGGGATGCAGCCATGCTTGTCTCTGCCAGGATGTCTGTCCGGCTGCACCGTTACGCCCCGAGAGCAGGACGGGGCAGCACACCTCACAGATGATGCACGTACTCCAGCCTTCCTACGCTGCCTTTTGAGCTAAGTCTTATCTTTGTTATTATATGTGAGCGACTTCCAGCCTTGGAAATGGGAAGCAAAGGAAAAGTTACAATGACTTCAGAATGAATAATTAAATGAACTAGTTCCTGAAAAGGTGTTCCAAAAAACTGTCGGAGCCCGCTCTCCCTGTCGGTTCCCAACATGAACTGCGTGTTAGTCCCCCTGTTTCGTACGGAAATGGGCACCATTGGGTCTATTTACACTATACAATACTGGAACATGACGAAGCTGTCAGCAGCGTTTCGCCGTCAGCAGCGTTTCAAAGACCGCCCTGTGGTTAAAAGCAATACAAGCAGTTCTAAGGTGAGTTACTTATTTCCCCCTCCCTGAAAAGCACCCCAGCAACCACGTCTGTAAGCAGAATGTCTGACTCCTGGCACAGGAACGTGCTGGGCTGCATCCAACATGTGCCCTGAAGGGGTTGTTTTTCTGCTGTTAGTTGAGTGCATAAAATGCAGCGTGTTGCTGTGTTCTCTGCTCCCAGTCCTTGGCTACGGTGTCGGCACTTCGTGTCTCTGCTTTCGCACAAACGTACCCTAAAGTTTTTGGCATGTGACACGAGAGGATCACCCAAGGACACAGGAACCCAGTAACACTGCAGGGCTGGAGTGGGACTCCTCTCAAGTGGATGGGAGTCGGAGTATGCCATAGGAAAGTGGAAATGACTGTTCCTTAAGCAACTGCCTGCTATTTTAGAAGTCCCTGGGCATTGCTAGCTGCTGACAATAGTTTATGCAACTCATACCGTGCTTTCCTTATCCCCAGAGTCTGTCCCAGAACAGGAAAGAGGAATATTGAACCCAACTTCATCCCCACGTACTTCAGAGAACAGCTGGGAACGGCAGACTCCCCCCTGAGCTGGGTGAAGAGACCATGCCGGGGGAAACCCGATGATGGTCCACTTTTTAATCAGCATTTATTTTGTAAACTGAGGTTTTACAATTATTTAGATGCTTACAGGCATCTCTAGTATCCATGGGGAAGGTTTACTACGAGACGCCAAGTGGGAGAAAACGAGCAGAATACATCGAGGCAAAATGCTTTTGATGAAATGTCATGAATAAATTTGTCCCTTTTATGATAAGTCTCATGATATAGGATTCAGTCATTTTTCTTAGAGCCTCAGGTCTTTGCGTGATAGGATTACAAGGCATTTTTCTTTTTTTCCAAGGTAAAGTTTCAGTTTTTCAAGCCCTGTTGACTGTTGAGAAAGGGACCAACTTTAAAAAAAAAATCAGTGGCAAATTCAAATCACCTTAGGTAGAAACCTTAAAAAATTACAAGCTTTTTTTTAGGTAATCCTGTGGTTTCTGACAGCTTACCTTGTGGTTTTTGAATGCTTGGAGTTTGAAGTGCTGCTGCAATGAATTATAAAATAGAGACTTTAAGCTTGATGAAACTGTAGTGCACTATAATGTAACAGGAAAGACGAAAAGGGGCTTAAAGGTCTCTTTACACACTCTAGAAACAGAGAATGGTAATATATAGGGCAAACCCAAGGCTTGCAGCTAAATTAAGCAACACCAGGACAATTTCAGACTTTTGCAGATCTGCCCCAGCTGTAGCCTGAGGATAGCACTGAGAAACCACACAGGAGAAAGCGGTGCAGAGCTGGCGCTGGGCAAAACTCAGCAAAGTGGGAAAAGAGTTTGTGGCAGAACTGCACAAAGTATCCACCTCATCTGCTGCACCCGAAACTCTGAAGGATTTGTCCCGGATGGCTGCTGGCTGCCGGCAGGACCCCCCGGACAGCCCTAAGCCAGACGGAAATTCAAACGCATCTCATAGTACTTGAGTTCACGCACTTTCTTGCCCCTAACTAGCGTGACCACTAGAAAAGAGTTTTTAGGACCCTTCAGGGCCAACGGGTCCCAAAGCCCTACCTTGGCCAGACGCTCTGCTGGTCCTGGTGTCCCCGGAGCGCCTCTTCTTCCTCACTTGTCCTTCAGTGTGGCCATGCCCAGGGCCTCCGAGCTGTAGTCGTACTGGTTGCTAGAGGACATGGACCGTCCCCAGGAGCACTGCAGGTTGGAGCCCCTCTTGCGAAAGGAGGATGTGAACCTGTAGAAGTTGCGGTGCCGGTTGCGCAGGTATTCCCGGTAGTTTTTGGTGAGCAGGGTGTAGAGGAAGGGGTTGATGCAGCTGTTGCTGTAGGTCAGGCAGGTCACCAGGTAGTTAATGCACTTTTGGGTTTGGGTGGTGAGCTGCAGGGAGCTGCTGTAGAGCCGCACCAGCTGCCAGATCCAGAACGGCAGGAAGCAGGCCCAGAAGACCAGCACAATGCTGAAAATCATGATGAGGACCTTCTGCCGGGGGGATCTCTTGCTCTTCTCCTTGTGGGGGGGGTTCCTCTGGGACTCCAGGTAGGTCCTGGCCAGGCGCGTGTAGAGGAAGCCAATGATGATTCCCGGGGCCATGATGCTGGTGCTGAAGAGCACCGTCAGGTAGGTCCGGTAGGCGTCCACACTCCAGGTGGGCGCACACATCCTCTTCACCTTGCCCTCTGCCTTGCCCCCCTCGGTCAGGGTGACCATCAGCCACATGGGCAGAGTCAGGAGCAGCGAGACCGACCAGACGGCCCCCGCCGTGACCTTCCGGTAGCCGCGTGACCGCTTCAGGGTGTCCAGGGGCCGGGTGACGGCCAGGTAGCGCTCGGTGCACATGAGGGTGAGGGTGAAGATGCTGGCGTGCATGGTGAGCAGGTCCAGGCTGAGCAGGATGCGGCACCCCAGGTCCCCGAAGTACCAGTCCTGGGCCAGGTAGGTGCAGACGATGAAGGGGATGGTGGAGAGGTAGAGCAGGTCGGCCAGGGCCAGGCTGACGATGGAGCTGTACATGGGGGCGGCGCAGCGCGCCGAGTGGCACATCACCACCA
>NW_009259586.1:2158989-2170949 GCF_000687185.1 Egretta garzetta
CCCCCCAGCCAGAACCTGCCCGGCCGGCGCGGCCCTGGGAGCTTCCTAAAAAGTTTTCCCGGCCACTCCGCTGTAATTTGGCTTTTCCGTCCCGGGCTGGTATCGCCGGCGATGGGAACTCGTTGTTTTGCTTCGAGTCATCGGTCAAAGAAATCCCTGCCGGCAATAGGGAGAGCCAGAGGCACCCCGTGTTCCTCGGGTAGGCAGCGCATAGCGTTTCGATGTATTCGGAGACAGACTTAGGTGGAGGTGGCTACAAAACCGGAGCTGAAATAGCCTCTTTTTGTCGCTTGCATTTTGAGTTTTACTCTGAATAGCATGGCCACGCTATAGCAAGACTTAAATTGGAGCTTTGGTGCCAGCTGATTCACCTGGAGGGGGTGAGGAACACAGTGTGATGAATGAGGTTTACAGGGACAACTTTGCTGGTTAGACAGGAAATCTGGGGACAGTTGCAAAATCAATGAGTGCCTTACATTTCGATCTTATTTTAGAGAAAGCAGAAATCAGGGCAATCCATAGCCAAAGGACAGCTTTCCAAGGATATGGGAGAGCTGTATTTCCTCAGTGCCCATTGATTTCCAACAGGAATTAACTGCCTTTTATGCCTTCAAACACTCCTGCTTGCATCCAGAGTGCTAAAATGACTGCTATGTGTTTATTTGTTTGTTTTAATCCCTCCTCGAAGTGCTTTTGTGCAAACTGTCATCTAACTCTCTGTGGCATGCTACACAGTGGTGCAACTCCTGTTGACTCATAGGAGCAGGATTTAGCCCTATAAAAATACTGTATTGAATATTCAGTTGTGATTTGCTGTACAGTTAACACACACACACACACGTGTAACTCTGCTTTCCTTCCTGGTATTGCTCATCAGTGTACATCTGTCTTTCCAAAGCTTTCCAAATGCTTAAAACTATATTGAATAGAGCCGCTGGCTCAAACATGATTTGAATGCTGGTGAGGGAGAAGAATCTAAATTGAATTATCGTCAGGCAGGGATTTGCTTTATCAGATTCAGCCACCGCACTGACAAAGTTTAGATCCAGGCGCTGAGATGGAGAATTTTTTTTTCGCTGGAAGTTAGGACACCATCCCATGCCAGCGCCCTCGGCAGCTCCGCATTCCTCTGTGGCAGCTGAACCCAGCAGCTGGGAATGCAGGCGGATACTTTACCGGGGCCAAATCCTGCCTGCATGGCAGTCAAGGGGATTGACTGCCACAGACTTCAAGTAAGATCCGGATTTGGCATAAATAGATCATCTCTGAGAATTAGGTTGCACGCAACTTTTGCAGTCCTGTTTCCTTTGTGTTTTGAAGCTGTTCTCTGCGCTGTTTTGTTCCCTGTTTTCATTTAGCGGCTGGGACAGAGGGCCAAAAGAGAACAGAATAGGTATTTTGTTGTCTGCCGTGTTACCTGATCTGTTTTGAGTGATCGCACGAGATGATAGCCGTAAGCAGAGCCATACATTTTTCTAAACAGAGAGTTGCTTAATCTGTTTAGTAAATACCTAATTTCAACGTTCCTTTTTTCCTTCCGGCAGAAGACTATTTCATTGAGCAATGCTAACCGTTGGTGAGCCTGCGAGACACTTGTTTTCTTAAACATGTAGGACGCTCACATGTATCCATGGGAACTTACTCTTATTGAACTCTTAAAAAATAGTTTGCTGCCTGAAGTCGTTCTGCAGCAGAGCAAAGCCTGTTCTCTGAGCACGAGGCACTTCTCCCCTCCGATACTCCGCTCCTGCAATGCACCGAGTCCCTTCTGCACACCCGCGTGAATTGACAGAGCACTCGATGCCCAGTGGAATTGGGTCTGGAGCATATGACAACCCTGATCAATCAGAATTAGAAAGGGGTCGATGCAGGAGTCCGGAATACTGATGTTTCCCCTTTGTCTGGGTACACAAGATACACATTTTTCAGCTGTGTGGGTGACAAGCTACCAGAAGAAGTGGCGAATTTTCCATTTCTCCAGATGCCTAAGCAAGAACTGCAAAGCGCCTTTCTGGAAGACATATTTTAATCAAGTAGAAATATGGAGCTCAGTGCAGAATTACTGTCAGAGTGAGTCCTCAGGGACATATTGCACACAAACCCAAGTCATCAAGGATCAAATTGTCTTTTATGAACATCAAAATCTGTTAATCCCCGTGTGTTTTTTCTTGTTATATCCTAAAAACTATTGATACGAAAATGCTTAATAATGTACCTCATGTACAGAAGTTCCCCTCTGGAGATATTTGTGCTAATGCACAAATACATACCCAGCCATCTTGAAATATAGCTCCATTTGGCATTTTGCTCTCTGTTTTCAATAGGAAATTTTTTTCAGGTGCTCAGTGCCTAATTTTAGAATTTCCTAACAAAATTGCCTGCTTATTAGGTAGTGGACAATAGCAGTCTAGATGATGAGGGCTGCTTGAATAGCCACATCCAATGTGGTTTCTATAAACCCTTTGGTTTACTCAGTGAATAGCTGGTGCTCCTCTGGTTGGTTACGAAGCTCAGAGTATATATGGTGGGCAGCTGAAAGCTGTAGTCCCGGCAGGTTGAAGGGTGGCCCTCGTTGCTCCATTCAGCTGTGGCAGGCTTCAAAACTAAGCACTGGCCAGGCAAAAGGAGGGCAGCGAGTGTACGTTGGGAAGCAGAGGCTCCCCGTTCTGGGCTGTTGCTGTCAGCTGATGGCCTCCTGAAGCGCCATCCTAGTGGGATTTTATTGGTGAGAGTGAATTTTGCAGATCAGGGTAAGGAACATGGGAAATGCCACCTTTGCCTCCTCAGCATCCATCAGCTCTGAGCATACCGATGCCGTGGTGCGCAGGTCCAGCCCTGTTGATCCGGTTGTACTAATTCTGCCTGGCCAGGTGAGCACTGCTGTTTCTTGCGATGCTTCTTGTGTGCTGTCACCACGTGGCCACTGCTCTTCCCGTCGGATTCCAGGAAGTGAAAATACTTAACCGATCACTTGGCAAAGCATCAGGGAAGTGTTTAGCCTTTGCCAAGCTCAGAGCGGTTTCGGTACAGCACCCACATGAGAAAGGCAGAGATTGAGAAGGCTCTGGAGAAGCCCAAGGGTGAGGTTGGTTTGATCCCAAACACATGCTGTCAGATGAGATCCATACATTCATTTCTTAATCCTGAACTTAGAGGCTCAAAGTTATCATCTGTTAGTTTAGAGCCTGTAAATGGAATGTAATGTTGTAGTGGAAGTGGATGACAAAGAGGTATCGAAAGCAACTGCAGCATAAAATCCCACAGGATGCCCAGAGACTGACTTGGCCACATTGCTTAACTCAATAGCGTGCGCCATACAGAACCTTTTCTCAAGTTACTAACACACTAATATAGAATCTCTGCAGCTTGGCAATTGAATCTCATTGGAACAATGTTTACGCTCTGCAATAATATGCACAGGTCTTCATCTGTCTTTGAAATTGTTTCTGAACCGGAATCGTCACTCAGGTGCAAAGGATTATTTAAAACCATGGACCGTGCACAGTATAACCCACTGATCTCAGCAGAGTCACTCCTGATCTGCAAAGCTATAAGCGAAAGCAAATTTGATCCACCATGTCTGAAAGCTTGTTGTTAATGCTTCTGTTTGTATCTGTCTTATACAGCTGAATGTGCCTTTAATTTTAAATTTATAGGTATAATTTAAAGTTAGATCTTGCTCTCCCCACTCAGATGTTTGAGAGACAAGTGTCCTAGTGCTGGAGGAGTCACTGGAGAGAACCCGAGCCCTCTCCAAGCTGTCTGAAGAAGACGGCATAACAGGTTTCAGGCAGCATTATTTCAGGAATGTAATTGAGTGGGGGTTTAAGAGCCGTCCCAGATATAAAGAACATGGGAGGGGCTTGCTTTTGTACCTCTTAATCACAGCGCTCATGAGCAAGTGCATTGCACTCACGGTCCCGCTGCCACGTGCAAAGAGTGGAGTCACTGGCAGCGTAAGGTCTGAGGCGCTGCATGGATTTGCACCCGTGGAGAATTTGGCGGGTGGTGCTTGCTACCTTTGGAGGCACGCTGCAGGCTTTCTATAGGAGGGCACAATCAGGGTCGCTGAGTCCAAGTCCATATAATTGCAAGCAACCACATAATAGATTTGAGTCCAGAAAATCTGCTCCTCGTCTCTCGTACGTCCAAAGCCATCAAAAGTTCTTCAGAGTGCTGCAATAAGCCTGAGATCTTCGGTAGCTGGCAGAGACTACAACAGGCCACCAGGAAAGATGAGAGATCAAAGGCTTTGTCCTTGATTTTTGCAGTAGAGTGTAAATTGTGTGCTATTATAGTGACTTTGAGCAGTAAGGGCTCTGGCAGGGGTTTTAGGATCTTCTCCTTGTGTTAGAGCATTTGAGACGAGATCATTTTACAATGGCAAAAATACATGTTCATAATCCCAAGTAATTTCCTGTGGAAACTCAAACCACTGTTACCCTTAGATTTGAACTCTTTCTCCCCCACCTAAAAGACGCTGAAAATCATCCTCCTTCACCATGCCCACGGGTACAAAGGAGACAGTACTGGCTCCCAGAGAGGTTTTTTGTGATTATACAATGCAGCGTCTGCACAGCCCGGTGGGCTGCAGCGGTGGTGCCAAACAGCTGGCAGGGATCCGGCCCACAGAGCACGGGCAATTGCCGGGGACAGCAGCAGGTTTGATTTGGCAACCTGAGTTACCTTTTACGTAGCTGAAGAAGCTCTTGGAAGTCACATGCTTAGTGCGGTGTTGCTTTTGGTACTCGATTTGTTTTTGTTCAAGGTAGGAAGGCTTTTAGTTCCATTAAATACCCCATTCTACTGATGGAAAAATTGTAGCATTTGTATCTGCAAATTTCTCCCTGAAAGAAGGATCAGCTCTTTCTGCAGTCTGACCTCCACTCAAAGGAGCAGGCAAAACCTGTGGCAAGCTTTCATCACTGCAACTCAACCTCTTGTTAATAAAGGGCTTCAGATACTGGAAAGTCTCTTTTATTTCCTGGCTTAATATTTCTCTGTCCGCACCAAGGAGTTGCCTTCAGGTGAATAGTCTGCATTTCATAAAGGCGACTGCAAGGGGAGCTGATGGGGAGCAGCCGGCTGCTGCCAGGACAGTGCGCCCTGCACGGTGGAGAGGGAAACTCCCGCTCCCTTTTGGAGGAACGGTTAGTAGGAAAATGGATCTTTTCTCATCTTGGTTTTATTAGAATGATATAAAAACTCTTGACAGATGTGAGAAAAGGGTGGCAGCCCAAGGAATCTCCTTTTGCCAGAGAAACAATTCCTAGTCAAGCCTCGTGTTTGGTGTCTGGGTCAGGGCTCACTTGAGTCAGCGAAGCTTTTCCCTGAATTTTAGTGGGCTTTGGAGGAAGCCAGTGATTAAAAACCAAATGAGAACTTTCGTCCCTTCCTCTACACAGAGGTTCAGACCAGACCTGGGCCCAGCTTTGAGGATATTTGAACTGAGCGGTGATTCTACCTTGGAGGTCGGCAGCGCAGCATCCTTTTTAGGGTGGTTTATTTAAACCTCTTCCAGCAGCAGCCGTGCTCAGAGCATCGCAAAGCAGGACCGAGGGCTCTTGGGTAGCGCTTTGACTCCTGGCACAGCTCTCGGGGTGAGGGTGATAGCTCTGTGTGTGACTCAAACCCACTCGCCTCCGCTTAGTCATTTCTCTCCTCGTTATTTACCTCCTCCTATAGATTTCTTCCTCCTGAATTCCTCGGAGAGACACTCCATGCAGGTGTGTGTGTTTTGCAGAAAAGGCGGCTGTGCAGCAGCCTGGCAGCACCAGGCAGGGACTCTCTTATCTGCAAGCTGACTTTTGCCTCCAGATTTTTGTGCCTCTGAGGAAGCTGAGAACCATTTGTTATATTTTTATTCTAATGTTTCTCTGGCTTAATTGTTCAAGGGTATGTGTCAGAGTCTGTCACTGTCAGATGTTGCTGCTGAAAGGGGATTTCAGCCAGTGAAAACTCCAGCTGAGCGGGTACTTACATAGGTTTTAGTGAGAGCAATGAAGTCCTCTTTGTTCCGGTTTTTTCCATTGCCTTTGGATCAGACTTTGTCTCCCCTAAGATTTGCATTAAACTTGATTTTAAAAAGGCTTGGCCAAATGGAGCAGAGGATTTACTCCGTGTGCTCTACTTCCAGTCCTGAAATTATCTTCAAAACAGCGTTGCTCCAGTCATTTTTCCGCCCAGGGCTGCTGCAAGGATGTGCTGTCTGAGCCCCTGTGGGCTGCTAGCTGGGCTCCCTGGGCAGGGGGGTTTGTTCAGACCGTGCCTGGAGGAGCTGCACGATGCCATGGCCATGTGCCACCAGCTGCTCCGGCGCCTCCCATCCCTGGGGGTATTTTAAAAGCCAGGCAGACGAGGTGCTTAGGGACAGGGTTTAGTGGTGGGATGGCAGGGTTAGGGGAATGGTTGGACTTGATGATCTTAAAGGGCTTTTCCAACCTAAATGATTCTGTGATTCTATGATTCTCCTCGGTCACACCAGCCCGGAGAGGTTTGTTCCCCAGGCACTCTCTCCTGTGTGTCACCGTGCTGTCTGGTGGGTGATGAGGATAAACAGAAGCACCCGAGAGGAATGATGAAAAGGAACCACAGGGATCTGGTTTTTAGTTTATCAGAGAGGAGGCTGGACCCATTTTTTTATTTCATGGCAACTTGTAGACAATCAGAAAATCAGTGTTCAGAAACTCAGAGACTTAAGAACTAACCACTAGGAGCATGGCTTTTTCCCTGCAGGCTGTGGATAGCCAGGGACATTTATAATCCTTTACTAATCAGCCCGGGACTAGGGCAGCATATTTATGTAAAAACACTAATACTTTTATTACTGAAGACAGCCCAGAGCTCAGGCCCCTACACTTTGTCTAGAAAATGGAATATTTGATTTTCCCCCAGTAATAGTATGTTTTTCTTGTCTCCTGGCAGTTTGCATAAAAGCTCTGAAGTACGTGACATACAGCAAAGAGAACATCAAAATCTGCTGTGCCATATGATCAGCTCACATTGCAGTGGGCATGTTCCTGGCGCCACAAAGCTTCACAGCCATAAAACTATTCCTTGCTTCCTGATGGGAATTTGTGCCTTTGCTTCAACTGTCTGCAATAATTCATATGTATTTGCTCTCAAAACATGCAATGTTAATGCTTCCTTTAAATATAGAATGCACCTAGGGTTGGTGAAGGGGAAGGTTGGAAGTCCTGGTCACAGCTATTGCCTAGGCATCTCCAGAAGAGACGCTCTGTTGATATACGCTTCCCCCGGCAGTGGGTTTGATGCCAAGAGCATATCTCCAAGGGTAAGTCGGTATTTGCAGAGACAGTTGCATTCATGCAGCCATGCCAAAATAAGGTGAAACATTTTTTTTCCCCATTTGAGTGGCTGGTATGGTACTAGTGTGGGACCCAGAAAGAGCTCTCCTACCTTTTGTCAGCCTTCCCTTGGTAAATTTGCTACTGCTTATGGTGGTCAGGCATTTCTTTGGGTAATGACCATCAGGACGACTCCGGCAGTGATGATACAGAGATGTATGCCTGCACTGAACAGGCACAATCAAATGGTTCTTTTGAGCAATAACAGGCAGAAGCCACTTCAGTAACCTCTGCAAGGTAAAGAGCGAGGCATGACAAAAGGAGAGCCTAGATGATACCAGTGCAACCGTTTGTAAACCAAAGGCTTTATTATTCGCCATGAGTGGTCAGCAAATCTTCGACTAAAAACTACTTCCATTAAAATTAAATGTTTAAAAAAAGAGGGGATTTATCTTCAGTAGGATTTTCCTGCACTGGGCTCAACAGGAGAAATGAAAGATAAACATCTCACAGGCAGAGTCCGGGGAGGGAAAGCCTGGTCAGTGCAGCTGAATAGCTTTGGGCTTTTTGTTCCTGCTGGTGGGAAGCTGAGAGATCCAGATAAAGGGCTGCGGGAGTGATGCTAGGGGGAGAGGAATCTCTGCGTGGGGAGTCTCTGAACTCAGAGAAAATGCTGCATTTTGGTTTTTTTTTTTTGTCAGGCTGACAAATGCAGCCTTTTCCCTGCCGTTAACTGCAGCTGTAGGATGCTCTGAGGTGCACTGAGGCCAGCGGCTTGGGTACCCTCTTCCTCCCAGCGAGCTGTGAGCTCACACCTAGCAGCGGGGAGGTTGAAAGGAGGCTGGGTGTCTCTGGCCTAAGGCACAGAAATTTATTTTTGTAGGCTTCTGATTAGAGACACAGAGAGCATATTCCTCTTCTTAACAGCCTTACCTGGATTTGGAAGCAGGACTGTTGTTTAGTCCTGCAAAGTGTTGCAGGAGAGTTCCTGTACCTTGAGCTACAAGTAGAAATAGAAATATCTGTAAGTTGGCAAAAACAGGGCCAGAAGCATGTGTATGTGAGGTGTGGGACTTTGGAAAGAAAGGATGGGAGGTGGTGGTGAAGTAGAAAACTGGACCTGACATTTTTTCTTCACAGCCAGCAATTAGAGGGCGGAATTTTTTGCTGAAGTGTGGAAAAGGGGCTGGGATTTCTCTGCTTTCCTCGGTGCTCAGAGGGAGGACGTGCGGGGACACTAGCAGTTTTACCTGTCAGCATCAGAGGAGATTCGACTGCTGAAAAAGAGTCTTACATTGCACCCCAAATAGCTTGGATGAGAGATAGGTAAAAGATAGGGGTACTCTGCTAGGGGGGGATAATCAAGTGTTCTTTCAGGGTCCAGGCTGGTGAGCTGTGAGCTGGAGCACCTACCCTAAGTGGGAGAAACAGCAGCAGCTGTGTTGTTCTTCACTTCCCAAAGAGCTCTCTGTTCCCCCCTACCCCATCCTAACCTTTTCAGAAGCGTCTCTGTGTTGGTAGCATGGAGTTGAAAGACGGTAGGAGGGAATCTGACAGAACCACCGGAATTCGGGGTGGATTTTAGAGACCTTTCTTCGATATTGGTAAAATGATGTACGCAAGCACAGAGTGCTGTTACTTGTTTCACCTAGTCTTGATGCTGCCGGCCACCCCAGGGTTGTTCTCTGCACTGCCACTTTGAATGAGAACACCACCAAAGGGAAGGCGACTGTAGCAGTGTTTTGTCTCCCGCAGAAGTGCTGTGACATCGGCTCATGTTTGCCAGTTGTCCTGGCATGTCTTTGAAGGTGCCACCTCTGCTCAGTCCTTGAGGTGTCACAGCGCTGCCACTCAGCTGGAATTCAAACACACAGCTCCAGAACCTCACACATTACTTGAGCATTTGAAAGAAGTAGCTGCCTTACAAGTGGTGTGTCAAGGGCTTATCTAAGCGAAGGGAAGAGCCTCTTCCAATCCCTGTGCTGGTCCTCAGATAGGCAATTTCATTACTCCTAGAAAGGGTACCAATATAAAGGTCTTTCCAAGCCACCTAACATGCTTTTAGAAGCCTATCTTTTTTTTTTAAGGGATGTAGAAATGTAGGATCACACATTTGATTGAAAAATCACTGGGATTTAGGCACTGAAACAGCTTTGAGGGTCCAAGCTGCAGAGCGCAACCCTCCGGTGTCCCTGTGCAGCTCCCAGCTCCTTGTTCAGAGCTCAGGCTCATTAGACAACCTCCACATGGGTGGAGGTTTATGTGTGTATTGCAGAAAACAGCTGAAAAAGGAGCTGCCAAGGACAGGGAAGGAAAGGGCTGAACATTATTGTAGTGATCTTGTCAGTGACGAGTCCTGACTTGTGGTAGTTCCCTCTGCTCAGGCTCGGCAGCTGTGAAACCCCTTGTTATTTGCTGTCAAAGCTAGAGCTGCTGCGGCGATCCCACATCTTAGTTTCCCATTGCCGTTATGAGGACCCGGAGGGGAGCGAGCAGAATGGCAAAGCACCTAAGGAAGCGTGTGGTCCAGGTGGGCTGGATGGTCCGACCTGCCCCGGGCTGCACTCGCTCACCTGGAAACTGCTGGCAGGAGTGCTCGGAGGAGGAATCCCACCTTGGATCCTCATGGGATCAGCTTGAGGTACAGCACCGACCAACCCATCAGCTGTCTGCTGGTCTTACGTGGCCTTGCACGTGCCAACCCGCAGGAACAAAAATGCTTGTGGGGTTGTGTAGCAGGGTTCGAGAATGGCAGTGGCGCATAAATTTTGCACTCGAGCACTAGAAAGTCTAAGAATTCTTGATTTAGACCCAAGTCCATTTTGCAAAGAGGATTTAAGCATTTTTTAAATGTTACTCTGTATGCGTTACGTTCTATTTTTCTCCGGCAAGGGAAGCTGTCTGCACTGCATTATGTATTAGGCTCTTGAAAGCATAACTAGTTATGTAATTATTAGAATTATATTTGCATTCACAACTAGGATGTATATAACTAGTATGGTAATGCATGCTAATTAAATACCAATTAATCATTTTAAAAAATGAGGTTGGAATCTATACAGCTATCACAGATGTAGTAAATACTCATTGCTTATGAAGAATAAATCAGGTGTGTTTTAATATGCAACCCTAGTCCTATATAAACACATAGTGCCAATTATTTAGAACAGATTTAAGTGTGTTTCTTATTCATATTACACAGCTACTGCTGACTGAGTGACAGTCATTATAATGTATTTGACTGCTTTTACATTATTGCACATTAATGCTTCCAGCTGTTCACACTGGGCTGGCTCATGTTTCAACCATCAGAAAATGTGCAAATTTATTAAGTTTTACCCTGCAAGGTAGAGGGGTTTGCTCATGCTTAATCCAGCCAGGCGATCCAGATAGGCTGCTGAAAACCAGTCTTCTTTCTGTGTATAGTTTGAAGCTTTATGGCTCCGGCAGGATATCTTACATCGCTTTATCTGCAGGCTTCAGAAACTCTGTGGAAGAGAATGAAAGTCCGCATAGAACTGAGAGGATTTGATGCTTCTGAGTTAAGAAACATTCAAAGTTGCTGCTGCCAGCGAGGGAAACAGGGTTTTGTGCATTCTGTCTCTGCTACGCGCTTCTGCTGCATGTTTAGAGTTGTGTTATAGGGCTGGGGGGAACAAGTCTAAGCAAAATTAGCTGAACGTGCTGGCTGCTGCCTTCTGTAATATTGAACAAATGGAAAGGCGTGTAGCGTGCAGCCAAGCAGGGCATTGAAGTGAGGGTGTCGCGGGTCCCCCTTACAGCAGGCAGGCTGGCACAGTGGTGGCTGTGCTCACCGAGGACAGCATGTGTGTCCTCCTGTGCCTGAGGACATCTGGGGTAGCAGAGGGCAGCGGCACGACGAAGCTGTGGAAGTGGGGAAGTAGAGAGGAGCGCAGCTACAGGTGGAGGTGAGATGGCTGAGACGGCTCAGCAATTCCCACGAGATCCGGGGTTTGGCTTGCGGGGGTCTTTTCCAGACCTTGGCCATGCTGGGTGTTGCTTTTGATTGTGTTTGCCTTGGAAACCACTTCCTCCATGAAGAAACAGGCTAATTAAAGAGTTGCTTTGGCCAGGCAGGATTTGGCCAGGACACCCTGTGGTGCAGGAGGTGCATCCCTGTTCCTGTGCCTGCTCGCTCGTGCTGGGCTCCACTGTGCCGGACACCTCCGTCATACACACCAGGAAGGTTTTGCCTGCATCGAGGCTAGGACAGGACTAGGGCTGAGAGACCTGCCTGGGAACTTCCCCAAATCACCTCACCTTGCTCCCTGGAAGCATCCACCATATCGGGCTCTTGGTGCTGCTCTGCCATCCCCAACAGAAAGGAGGGCGAAGCCAGCTGAGGTGCTGGGGACCAGGGCACACAGAGGAAGAGCAGGAGGAATGAGGGAAGTAATTAAGGACTGGAGTGCTGTGCAGTTAGGATTGAGATAACGAGGTCTGGGGTAGCATTAGTGCCTACCCCAACAGCTCCCCAAAAGGGTCTGCAGCTCCTGAAGCACGTTCACTCCCAGTGTCTGGCTCCCTGGGCTTCAACTAGAGCTTCCCTGGCTTGGGATGGCAGGGGCTGGGTCCTGCAGACAGCCAGTATTGGGGTCCCTGTGGCGGGTTGCCTAATTATTCACTCCATTT
>NW_009259586.1:2171074-2178244 GCF_000687185.1 Egretta garzetta
GTCCCTGGGGGGGGTTGCCTAATTTTTCCCCCCTTTTTTTTTTTTTTTTTTTTTTTTAAGTTAAGAAATAAAATCTGTTTTACACTAATTCTATGAGTTCCCCAGTCAAAAGTTAGGTGGTGAGAGAATTAAGGGTTTTCCTGCAGCCTCTGTTGTGTATATGGAAATTTCTTTAATACTTCTCTCACGTAGTTTCAGCAGTTACTAAGCCCTGATGTGTTTGGTCTCACTAGAAATGTCCCCAAACTCCATACAACCCAGAATTGGGCTGAAACTTATTAGAAATATGTACATTCGTGCTTTGCTAAACTATCACCTTTTTAAAGCACCTGTAACTTCTCTAGTTACTCGGTGCACCCTGTCAGGGGTCCAGCATCAGGATAATTCAAGTTTTACTTCTTCCTCTCCTGCTTGCTTTGTTCATCCTCACTTTTAGGAATCGGGCCCACTGATTTGCAGGCTCTTTACCTTTAATTTCTGGAGCTGGTGACACCTTAAATGGATGATTTCAGCTCATTGGGTTTCATTCAGGAATCAATCAACCCAAATCATCTTCAATGCTAAGTAATGAAACTAAGTTCAAGCCCTTCTCAAGTGTTTTCCTAAGGTACTTGTCTGAGCTCAAGCCATGCTGCATTTATAGGACAATTTAGGTCTGAAGCTCACTTGAGACTTCATCAACAAGGTAAGAGAGTGCTAGTAATTATTCTAATTTTTCAAGTCAAGACGTTTGTTTGGCAGAATGGCTCCATGCTTCCTTTAAAGTTACTGCATCTCTCTTTTTCATTTTTTTTCCCCTTAATAACTAGGATCACGAAGGCCAGATATTCTGTTTGGTGTTATTTGCTTTCCTGATTGTGTTATTTCTCAACAGAGAAATACAAATTTGCTATTCCCAGCAGCAAGATTTATTGCTGTACATTAACAAGAAAAACATGCCCTTTAGTAAAAGTTCAATTTAGATAGCCCTGAACAAAGCCCACTCTGGGTGGTAGATTCAGGAGCAGCAGCAAGTGTAACGTTCACCTAAGTAATACAAATGTAAAAACGATGAGGGTGTTAAAATAGTTGACCGCTGTAGAAGCCAAACATAATTCTGCATCCTCAGTAGGTTTTTGGCTTAGAGACGTTAGGCTGGCTGCTTGCATTCCGCCAGGCTCAGAAAACATAGTGATGATATAGTAAAGAATTGTATTTTTATGTGTGTCAAGCAGGCAGGTCTCTCCCTGACAGCAGCAACCTCTCTCCCATTGAAGCATAATTCTGGCGTGTGCCTGTGTCGGGGTCTGCCAGCTTGTACTACGTATTAATCACTGCAAATTACTTTAAGGCAGTCTCCGTGTGGATGTATTGGGAAAATGGATGTGGAGCCTTTAACCTTTGAATCACTTGCTCATTTGTGATCCCAGCTGATGTTAACCCTGAGTTAATTACCGTCCCATGGCTCTCAGGTGCAAGCTGTTGGTGGATCTCAAACTGATTGCCAGGGAACAACCAAGCACACTATAAAACCACCAAAGTCAAAGCTAATGGAGCTGGTCTGGGATTAAATTCATCATAGAGAACAAACTTGAAGAAAATTTGTAAATGGGTATGGGGAATGTACTTAATGCTCTTTATTTTCAAAAGGCAAATGTATGATTTTAAGTGTCATTGCGGACTTCTCTCATCAGGCTAAATTCGCTTGAGAGTGCTTTTCTATTCAGGAGAACGTCATGTGGAATAGAAAGTGCTCAGCCACAAAGCAAGCTATAAAAAGGTTAATGATTTTAAGGCAAAGTTAGATATAAGCACTGATAATGTTACAAGTGGTGTTATTCCATTTTCTGTGGCAACGCACATCTGTTTCTTACATTTCAATGGAAGTTTTTGTCTCGTAAAAGCTCTGAGTTTGGAGTACTTGACTCTGCTTTTCTGCTGGACATTTTAAAGGCCTGCAACCTGGTACTAGCACTTAGGTATCGAAGCTTTCGCCTTCTAGCTTTAAGAATAATGAGCAACTTCACTGATTCCTAGGTGGAATTACTCACAAATTAAAAAACCCAAACAACCAAACCCAGATCCTGATTCTGTCCCTTTTAGACCTCTGGGTTCAAAACACCTCCCACTGCCTTTTTAGTGTCAATGGAGGTGGTGATAATGGAGAAGAGTAATGATAGGTGAAGATAAAAGTGATGATAAGGAGAAGAGTAGATTGTTACAGCAGTCTCCAGGCCTGATAAGCTGAGGGGGGAAGAAGAAACTCTACATTAATTCTGTCCAGAGGCCTCTTTCATAGGGATTTTTATTATGTGCAGTTTGTATTGAGGGAACTGAGGCAGAAGACAGACACATGACTGTCACGGTTGTAAAGAAACGCGAGTTTGGGCTGGCAATCAGCCTCTAAATGCAGCTCCTGTCGCTCCATATGCAATGAGTCCTGCGCTGAGCATTTTCCATGCTGCCCGTTGAGGTGAGTTATTTCAGGATAGGTGGTTCCATCAACGGGACTATGACGCTTGTTCAAGGCTCCCAACAAAAGATAGTGGGGTGGAGCTGCGGAGTTTTACAACGGATGAGCCGGAACCGAGGTTGGGGCCTCTCTGGTGTCGGTGGCTTTTTCTGGAGTAGGAAGTGCCATGAGCAGGAAGGAAGAGTTTACCGAGGATAAATTCGACACAGTGGAACACAGTGTTCCCCTTAAATGTGTTCTACAGCCAGAATAGCAGCAGCGTTTCTGCCAAGTAAGGGGCCTGCTGCAGGAACAGTTTGGCAAGGGAAAAAGTCTAGCCAAATTTGCGCTGAACAGCCTGATAGTGGGTGGCTGGATTATGCCATCTTCCTGATATTCAAAATTATCCCTTGCAAAGTCCCTCTGAATGAAACGGAATGGTAGAGCAAAGAACTATTTTTATTTTGTTTTCTTCCTCTCCATCCCGTTGTAAAAGTTGTGCATTTAAACACCTCCATTCAAATTCTTGAAACTTGAGAAAACTGGGAGGACAGAGCTTGTAATGAAACCCTCATCAGGAACCTGAGGGCAGGGCTAGAAAATGAGCTATTGCACTGTCAGAGAGTCTGGGATTTGTTGAAACTTGGTCCTGGAAGGGAAGAGCCAGAAAGGAATCCTAAGAAAAAGGAAAAATACGATATCCTTTTGCTTCAGCGTGATCTTTTGTAAGTGTAGTCATTTCTGGGAGAAGTATCAAGATTTACAGCTATTCTCAAAGCTGCCATGTGGGCTCCCATGAATGGAAGAATCATCATCGTGTAGAAATCGGTGTGGTTTTGCCTTGGAAAGAGCGATCGTAGTTCAGCAGTTGTGCTTGACTGCTTCTGGTGTTTCGCTGTGTACAAACAAGAATCGTCTTCTAATTGTCTGGCTTGCAAATGAAGGAAATCTGGAAGATTTATTCTCACTGGGAGTAATTTTGACCTCACAAGGTTGAATTTTAATACCAGTTAAGGTATATTTAAGAACACATCTGTCTTGTCCCTCTTGCGTTCTTATTCTAGGAACAAGGGAGGTCTGAGCTTGGGTTACAGGTGCCACAAAGATGTCAGAGCTGAAAGAAAAAGGTTGTTGCCTGTAATGCTCTCTCCTGTTGAGTTAGCCAGTGCATTCTGGAGCCCATGAGAGGTGATAAACAAAGGCAGCCCATGGAGATGTTTTGTGTTCTGGTGCTTTTCAAAGCACATCCCTACTTTGAAGCAGACTGTTCCCATGAACAGTCTTGGGAAGTGCAGTCTAGTGCGGAGCCAGAGGCTTGACTCTTCATTGACCAAGCTCAGTAATGATATCCAGCATAAATGAACCCCCAAAGAAATGAGTAAGAAGAAACTGCAGCCAGATCTGAATATTTTCTGTATTGCTGCCTCTGAGCATTAAGGAGTCTGTGTGGACTAAAGGCTGGTATTGGTGCACTTTGCCCCCTCACCTTTCATTTTGGGCTTTAAAACCATCATGAAATTTTAATCCCAACTTGAATGAGTGTTCACAGCTGGGGGGACGTGTGGGACACCACCACTAGGACAGAGTCCATGACTGTAAGTTTTGATGTGAAACAGTCCCACTTGGCGTCGGAGAAACCACTTTTGGCTCCAAACTTGTGCTGTTCTGAAGCCGGTTCCTTCTGGTGGCTGTTGCCAGAGGAGGGGAGCTATGAAAGGTCGGAGCTGAGCCTTCCCAGGTTTTGATCCTCTGACTTACTGTGTAAACTTGGACCAACTGCTTCCACCTTTTGCGCTTCCCGGAGCAGTTCCTAAACAAAAGCACGCTTGCTATAAATTCCCAGTGCCACTTTGTCAGTGCACGTGTGGAGTTTTCCATTTTCCTTCTCTGGATTTTGTTTCCTTTCACCTTTTAAGTTTCTTCCCTTTTCCCCAAGGTAGTGCATATGTTCTCAGATTAAAAACAGAAGTTTGTTCAGTTTTCCATGAAAGTTAATTTATTAAAAATACAGTTTTAGTATCCTTTCAAATGGTATTTTCCATATAAAAATATTTATTTTACTAAAACCACATCTTTCTGATGGAAAAATGTCTGGGCATTAAAAAAAGTCAACCACTGTCTAGCAGCTTCAGTATATAAATGTTTCTACGGTACAACTATGGTTTTATGGAGTAAAACTTGAGAGATAAGTGGTAAGTTTTTCATTTTAACTAAAGTTAATTATAAAATTATTTTTAGCTGAGGTATGAAAGCTTCATGTACCAGAACCTTACTGTGACCTTCTGAACCCTAGAAATGTAAATGTTTATGCTGTAAAACATGGGTGTTTTCAAATTTTTATTGATGCAGTAAAGGAGTAGTGGAAGCTGGGTAAAAGCTTCCTCAGGTTTTGTGGCAAACGGCCCCCAGACAGCTAAGCTGCAGTTTGGAATTGCTCGCTGTTAGATAATGCAGCTCTGGTGGCCTGAACTGGAGGATTTTAGACCTTGGGTCTAGGGAGCCAATCTCTCAGTCACCGCAGGCTTCCACAGCACCGGCCACAAATGGGCATAAAAACCTGTGGTAAAAGCTCTGAAACCAGCCTGTTGGGTTGTGATGCCCTTTGACACTTGAAATGCTTTGAGAAGGAAATTTGTTTTGGAAGGAAAGAAAAAAAAAAACCACATTGTTTTGAAATTATTTTTTGTTGTTTTGTGTTGAAGAAAGGGAGATGTGTTGTTAAGGGGGTACAAAATCTCACCTCTTTTGGAGTCCACTCTGAAGGCCAAATCCAATCTGAGCTGATAGCAGGGTGTTTTTATTACAGGGCTAGCAGCGTTTTAACCTCCCTCTCCTGGAAGAGTATTTGGAAACTGCCCCTCACATGTTGAATTAGGCAATTAAATCCCGTAGTTCTCTCCTTGTTTCATGAGTCTATTGGCAAGAGCCAGACAACCCGTTGAAAGCCAAAATATTATTGAGAGAGAAGGACTAGAAAGTAAGAGAAATGATAACCTTAAGTCTTATGGGAACACCCCTTCTCTCTTGGTGGCTTCCTCCAGCACTCTCTGTGCCTTTGTCTTCCTGGAATGACTGGCACCCCTTTTGGGGCACAAAATCCTTTCTCTGCTGGAGTCTCTTGGTCTCCCACATGCCTGTCTCCTTGCAGCGCTACTGTGGATATAAGAGGGTACTCACCTCCTCTTTTGCTCCTAGTTTTTTCCCTTACAGACATTTTAAACACAAAGAATATATTTATGTGATGCGGTGCTCAGTGACCAGTGCAGGGGGTTCCGATGCGAGTGCAGATCTGCTCCATTTCTGTGTCAAACCCCAGTGTGACCATCATGGCAGAGAGGTGGTGGGATCTTTCAGACGATGGGGAATGATTTTGGAGCTGATCTGGTGGTGGCACGTGAAATGATACTTAGGTGCTGCGTCCTTTGCATTTTTAAGCAATGGAACAGGTGAATAAGCCAACATAGTGCAGCTGATTCCCAAATAACTGGATTAGTCAACATACATGAACAAACAAAACCAAGTCCACAGCCTGCAGACCTTTGTGTTCTTCTATCCCTGTGCGTTGTGTTAAGTAACTGAGGGAGAAAGTGATTTTAATTGGCTGCATACAGATCTCTAGTGAAATAGATTTAAATTTTTGAAAATCAATGGGTAGAATCAATCTACAGTAAAAATAAAGTTTTTTGCTGAGTAAATATCACTTCATCCTTCTTTGAGGACAAAATGCCTACCTCTTTAACTGCTTGAACTCTTCTTCCAGGGGGAAAGAAAAAACAGTGAAAAAAATCTTTATTTCCTTGGTATTTGTAGCAGTAATCCTATATCTTGGCTCTCCAGTGTATATCCTGATTAAAAAGCTCAACCTTCCAGATCTTTCCAGATCTGTATGGAACATGAACTGATGTTTGGTTTTTTTGGGTTTTTTTATGCTTTCTGGGTTGCTGGAGTGATGTTTCCAAGCAGCTGTAGGCACAGAGGAGTCGTGGGTTGCAAGGTCTGAAACGTCCTTCATCTCGATGGACTGCCTTTTGATACATGAGCACGAATGTTTCCTTTTTGGCAGTGGCATTATTTGTTTTGCAGAAAACAATACTGAGAGAGAGAGAATAGGATGTTTTTTCCCAGGGCCATGTCGCCAAAGGCCAGATTAGAGCTTGAAGCAGGGTTATAAAGGTATCAGCCTGTCTTTAACCTGTTGTCCCTGCTCCACCACACAATGTGGAGACCTTGTCACAAACAAAGACTGCAAAGTGTTGCGTGATGTACAAAGCTAGAACCGAAGAGCCTCTCTTGCACAGATCTTATGCTCCCTCCCATAACCCATGCCTAGAAATTTAAAAGCCTCCTAGCAGTGCCAAGAGGGAAATATCTGCCTGAGCACAATAGAAAGCTTTGCTGGGGGGCTGGTTACAACCTTCTAGGTGGTGCAAAAAGCTTCATGCCAACCTATTTTTAATTGCAGCCCATGAGGAGTCTCCCAAAACTCAAGGTAGATCTCAAGCCAGATGCTGTCCTGCTGGCTGGCACTGTGCTGGCGATGCTGGAGACAGGACAAAGGACAACTCTTCCGGCTGATGCGGCCCACCCGGCAGCAGCCACTGGTGAGTGAAAGCTGCTCCTGACCCCCTCTCCTTGCAGAGGACACCCACATGTTGTGGGAAACGCAGCGGATAATATCTGGAAGTGTAAAAGCAATTCGAGCATCTTGCTGATGCAGAAACCAGCTCCCTCCTTTCTCT
>NW_009259586.1:2178285-2211401 GCF_000687185.1 Egretta garzetta
GGTCTCTCTCTGTGCTAATTAGACCAGACTTTGAGGGATCAGGCCTTTACACTGGTGATGTTAGCATATAATTTCTAGTAATTTAGCCAATGTTTTAAAAATTAACCTTTAGCACTGTGAGCTCCTCTTTTGGAGAAATGGTGTCAATTCCTGATCAGAGCAGTCAAAAAGCCGCTGCAAGTTAGTTCTACCAGGCTGATGAATTTAGGGCATTTGTTCCTGTTGCAATTAAAACACAGGACCTGAAATATTGTTGTACCAGTGGCAGCAGCATGTAAACAGACGTATTGATGCAGCAGTTTTACAAGCATCACGAATGTCTTCTGGATTGATGTTTCTTCTGCCTGTCGTGTATCTTAAAAAGAGAGCGATAAAATTTTGTAAAGTTTGGGATTTTCCCTTACCTCTCAGTGTGATAAAACTAAGAACTTAGCTCAGGGATATTGCTTTGTTCGTGGCTCTTGAAAGCAGAGAATCTGGACTATTTATTTAATTGAAATGTAAGCTTATGACGCTTCACGTGTTACATTGGTAGACAAGTTGTGGGCTCGGAACAGGGCCATGTGTTTGCACTAGCAGGAAACTACAACTGCCAGCTACAGGCTGATCCTGTGTGCTGGTGAGTCAAGATGTGATGACAATAGAAGCTGTGTTTCAGAAATGAAATGTTAGCACTGATTCTGTTTTTCCCTGTCAGCAAAAGAGGGTGCCAGTTGCTGAGAAATGCGATCCATTTTAGGTTATAGCTCCTTAATGAATTTTTTAAATACATATGATGTACATTTTCATATATAAGAGCCCATGCTAATTATTTTGAAGGGCCGCAGAGAGCTCTGTGCTATCGTTGCACAGTGGTGCGTGGAGATAGATGAACCAGTACCCTGTGTGGTCACCACCACTGATCCATCTGAAAGTGTCGTGATCTTTAATTTGCTGAAAATATATATATTTTTTTTTTTTTTAATTCTCTGTCCTTGACAGCTGTGTGCAACCGTGTGTGTGTTGTGCTTGGAATTTAAACAGATATTTTGGAAGTGGCTATTGGGTGTTATGTTTCTAGACATCAGTGTCAAGAAACATTATGTGATCATCAAATTGGGGATTTTTTGGGGGGGAAGGCGGATGTATTGTGGTGGAACAGGAATAGTTGTTTTTTAATCTTTCCACTCTAGCAGTGATCACAGTAATTGGGGAAAAATGACAAAGAATTGCTTAATTTCTCACTGTCCCTCCTTCTCTTTTTGTCATCACGGAATATTAAGAGAATCTGCCTGAGAAAGTTCACTGTCAGCAGTGCTTCTAGAGCAACCTGCAAAGACGGGATTTGCACTCGCTTTATTTATTGAGGGCAAGACGGGTTCCAGGTGGATATGCTGATGGTAGGGTTGCTCTGGTAGGAAATCTTGAAGGAGGAGGAAAAAAACCAGTCATGCCAGGAGCATGCTGCCTCTACTAGGGGTAAAGTTTTGCTGGTGTAAGTACATCTGTTAGGAGTTGGAAGAGCAGAGGATCTTGGTACCAGCTGAAGGTTTGCAAACTCTTCCTGTGCCCGTGGCTGCAGTGGCAAAAAAAATGTTGTGAGCCTGACAGATTTTATTTGGCACCCTGGTATAAGTCATCGCTTACTGCCACATGCTGCCTCTGCAGGATGAGAGATTGCTGTATATTTAAAGCAGCAGTAGGAAAGCTTTTCTGAGGCAGATGAGGCCAAGAACTAAATTTCAGGCTTTGGGCTGGATTGGGCCAGGTCCTTGGTTCTCCTGAGGACATAAGGTGGGCTTGGAGCAAGGTGGCACCCCTATGGAGACTGTGGTGGTTTATGCTCACTACTCCTTTGCTAGGATGTGCTGCAGAGCAACTTGGCTCAGCATGAAATTCGCTGTAGGAATAATTGAAATGATGTGTAATTCTCACTACTAATTTATTTAAAGTACTGCTTATTGTAGTGGGAATACTACAAGCATAACACGCCAATACACTGATAATCTCTTGAATCCAATTCTCCCTCTGATCTAATGGATCATTTTTGATGGACATGTTCTTTTTTTAACAGCTGAAAGAATCAAAATGACTTCTTGTATTCCCATTCCAGGCAGCGAGATTCCTCGGAAATGTGTTGAATTTTCTCTTCACTGATCAGATAAAAAGAGTGAATGAAGACAGAAATTATACTACGACATCATTGGCTTTAATCTGATTTTTAATAAGTGGAGGAGTAGATTTAACAGTTTTGTTCTTGTGAGAAATCTTATTCCGTTTACTTTTATTTCACACTTCAGACTTGCCTGGGTTATTCTGTTCACTGTACAGCAGCTTCTAATACAGTGACAGGATCGATAAGGGAGGGAAGTTTGGTATATGCCACTGCTTGCCCAAATGTAAAAAAAGTGTCTAGAGATTTTGCATTCTTGTTTATAGGTGGTAAATTTGAAAGATCTTGAAAGTCTGATTGAAAATTATCTGAAGAAAGTGTTTTCTTTCAGGAAATGCTTGCTCAGAAAAATCCAAGTATTTTGCAGGAGCACAGATTTTTATTGGGTTTCTGCAGGAATTTTTCAGAGTAATTAGTTCAGACAACATCATTTTGATCTGATGTGCTAGCAGGAAACTTCAAAGTCAATCTCTCTTTAGGAAAGTTAAAATATTGCAAGAAATTGTAGCTTTGTTGTCTTTTTTTTTTTTTTTTTCCCAGTTCAGGAGAACAAATAGAAGTTTACTACGCCTGAAAGTCTGTATTTTGGCCAGTCCAAATTTAAAGGGTTGTCCTCAGAAGATGTGCAGTACTGACATTTAGAAATTCCTTATTTTAATAGGCATTTCAGAGCAGTCATCAAAAACTTCAGGCACATAGTGAGGGTTGTGAAATGCTGAAAGCTGGCTGTTTTCATTACCTGCAGCATTAGATTGCCACTTAAATATTACTGGGTATCCATGTTGCAGTTTGCGGAGCTCCACTAGGATACCATTAAGGCAAGATTCTCTGGTCAGAGAAAGGAACTATAAATACCAAAGCCAATAAGCACATATTTTGCTGAAACTGCTTTTCGGAATGCTTTGAGATTTGCATGAAGAGCCTGTGGAATTCGCACTGGGCCAGCTTCGCTTTTCCTACCTGAAGATGCTGCGATTGCCTTCATCTACTGCAGCGTGCAGAGCTGCCGTTCCCTCGTCCTGTGGAGGGTAGGATCTGTGCCTTAGGTTCTTTTTATTTTCTTTTACTTTAATTTAATCTTCTTTCTCTCTTCCACCAGTTTTGGACTCGGGTTTGGGGAACAAAACATCTTTTAAAAATTACTCCGTTCTGGAGGGATCTTGCAGGGAAGCCAGCAGGAGTTACCAGCTCAGTGCTTCACTTCTGCATTAAAATTCACTCTGAAACTGGAGGAAAAGTACTCCATCCCTTTTCTGTGCAGAAAGCCCAGAATCTCAGTGTGTCCTTGTGGTGCCAATGTTTTTCCCCTGGGAAACTTCAGTACAGGCTCTGGGTAAAGACTAACTCAGCCTGGTTTAGGGTAGGACAAAACCAAGCAGGAGAGCTGGGGTGTGGGAATAACACCTGCCCCAGCATGTGAAGTGCCCTGCAATCCCTTTGCGTGTTCCTTGTCTAATAAGATACCATTTTTTGCAGAAATTGCTGATTCCCCTTAACTCCCCCTGTTGCTATGACACAGATGCATATCATGGATGCTATATAAATGCTCAGCTATTCATAAATGAAGCAACAAACTCCCACGTTTCCTTGGCGCTGAGTTGCTTTTAGTATAATTTTTGTTCTTATGATGTTTTAGTACCAAAATATCTTACTAAAGGATATGGAGAGCTATCAGCTCTTTTTTTTGGTTCTCTTACGTTTGAAGATGGTTCAACACAGCCTGTGTTTCGCTATTGCTGACAGTCCTGCTATGGCTACAACCTTAAATTCACAGCTGGAATGGAGGGACGGGGAGAAGACTTCTCAGTGATAAGTGGTGCAAAGTAGAGATTTGTGTATTCTGGAAGAAGCTTAGGGATTCTGAGTCCTAAGAAAAATAATAAAAAACTTCTGGCACAGGCAGGAGGCAGCATACCCAGGGCAGATCACTCCTTGTCACGTTCTCTGTCTGAAGCTATCCAGACTTGCAGCCCTGAAGGAAAAGAACCAGAATGGAGAATATCAAAGTGTTCTGATCATTAATTGTGCATCTCGTCCTTGAAATGACACTTCCTCACAACTGCCAGAAAAATGGCACATTTTAGCCTTTTTAATAAGAAAATGAAAATCTTATGATCACATGCTTTGTGTGCATCAGCCCTTCTGACAGTTCCCCCTGTAAATTTTGAGCGCCTTGGCCAATTTCAGCTAAAGTGAACAAAAATTTCAGAAGTGCAAGGCTTGTAAAAATAGGCAGCATTTAAGGACAACCCAATGAGAGGACCCATGGAGGGGAAGAAGGGGCGAGTCCAGGATTTTTAGTAGGCTTGCAGGAATCTGCAAAGGATGGAGGTGTCAGGAATCCCCCAGCTGCAGAAAAACTTCAGTAGGAGTTTGTTGCAGCAGAAGGCACAGAACACTGTCTGGCACAAGGTAGGGACTGGCTCCTCTTTGGGTTCTCTGGTGGGTAGTAAGGAGGACCCTGACACAGCACCTGCAGCATAATTCTGTATAAATGCTCTCATATATGACTGAGGTTCACTGCAAATGGGGATTTATAACTTTTGGCAATATTGGAAATACTTGTTTACTCTAGCAGTATAGATAATTTATTCTCCAAACAATACTTTTTTTTTTTTGCTTAGTCTTTTCTCCTGATTTTAGGACTGCACTGCTTCCCTAGCCCTTCACTTATGCTGTTCCCAGTGCCTGTCCAGCTCACTAATTGCATTTCTTCCTGTGCCTGTATCTTCTGTGCCAGCCAGAATCCAAGCTCCAGCAGTCTGAAATCAGAGAATTGTAAACATGTACATGCGATTAAGGGCTCGCTCTAGCTCTTGATGATATTTGAACAGGTTTGCCCGCATGCATTCCTACTGCTTATAGGATGTGTCTTATAGCTATGCACAGGACAGCTTGACAGCTTTTTCTCTATCTGTGCCTATAGGAGCTGATTTGAGCCATGTTATCTCTACCTGTAGTCTTCAATTCTTGCCCTGACTCTTCTGTGAGAGGAAAGAAAAATCACTGACATGAAACAAATCACAAAGAATGAAAATTGGGAGATCTTGTATTGTTAAAGTTCGTGCTGTTCCTGGATTTACTGATGTACGATCTTGAGGAAGTCACATCAAGCTGAAAATGATCTCCTTGTATGCATCTTCAAGAACAAGAGAGAAAAAAAAATCACTGTGTACAGTCATCACCGGAAAGGGGGTGATATGGACACGGGCAGGGTTGGCTTCTTACTGCCTTTTGGGCACATCATGCCCAGGCAGACCGTTCTCCGGTTTAATTGCACAATTGTGGGTAAAAGGATTTCCATGTCTTTGTTTAAAACCTGCTGCCTTATAGTTTCACTTGATGTTCTCTAGTTCATGAATTGCAGGAAATGGCGAATAGTTGGGCAAGGTAGTGGTTTGTGGAAAACCACTTATCCCACTGACATGAAGTTATCCCCTCTATATCCTTCACCTGTCAGCTTTAATACAAGGGAGCACACAGTCCTTAGTGGAAGAAATGCTCCTTCGCACCATCTGAGCTCAGAAATGAATGCAACATTCAGCTGATACTGGACATCTGACCACCAGCCTGTTCTCTGGCAGTCATTTGAGGTTTGGGTGGCTTAAGCTGCTGTCAGAAAAGATTTGTCTCTCTTATCACCTACACAGCAACTTCTTTCCTCCAGGTGCTGGGTGGATGTGAGGGCAGGGGGTGGCTTCCTGGCACTTCTACTCAGTGCTATATAATTGTAATATATATCATGCAGGTTTATGAGATGTGGCGAGGGATTATCTCTTCTCAGATGCCATGGTTGCATTCTATAAAAGCCTTACTGCATGTTGCCTTACTGCGTTTGCAAAACACCCACAGGTCATAAGAAACATGAATTTTATTCTGACTAGGACAAAGGTGATTAATAAAGTTCACACTGGTGCTGGCTCACAAGCAAGGAGCTCAATTTGCTCAGCTTTTGAAGTCCAGTGAAGTTTCTGTGGTCTTCAGTGGAAAAATTGGGACGCTGAAATGTTGTGGCAACCTCAGTAAGTCATTGATTTTCTAATTGAGACCTTAATCGAGGAAAAATGAGGAAGCTTCAATTCACTCCTCACCCTCACAACAAATGAGGATGCTAACTGCCAGAAAAATGTTCTAATGATTGTATCGTGTTGGTCCTCTTAAGAGGCAAGTGCTTTAAATGGAATTATGATAATGATGTGATCATTGTCTGGGCTGGCTTAATGGGTTTAGCGGCTGTTGCAATATTAAATACTGTGCACTTAAGAAAAACGCCTCCAGTTCCATTCCAGAAACATCAGAAAAAGCTGATAGAGCTTTTGCTCTTGTGCTGGATACGTCACATGTAGTTCTATACATTGCCAAAAGAACGGCTAGTTTGGACACTGCAGTCCTCTGTGGATTTGGCAGCTTTGGTGCTTCAACATGAACAGGCTCTTGGAGGCTGTACCCTGAACTGATTAATAAATTATATGAAAGTGTGACATCTCCGATAGGGTGGGAAAGTGGTTGGGGTGTGCATTGTATGCCTGTATGTGTACTAAAAAGTGAGTTGAGAGTGTCAGGGAAGAGAGGGTTTTGTGTCAGTCTTGAATAATCTGGGCATTGGGGGGGTGTTGCAAAGATAAAAACAAGGTGTAATGTGGAGAGAGGAAGCAAGGAGGCTCCATACGAGACCCTGTCCCTGGTCTGGTTCTGCTAAGCCATCTCCAGTTGCTCTGTTAGACGGCAGCGATGGCCACAAGGACACTGTCAGTGATGCTACTTGCCCTCCTCTTGGCAGCGCTGCCCTGGGGATCAGGAGCTCTGGGGATAACTTTCTGTGTCTCTGCTGGTGTCCTGCATAGGCCAGGGAGAGGCAGGTGGTGATGGAGAAAGCTTGCGTGGCTTTGCTGGAGGGTTCTTCTTGACCAGTCCCAGTCCAACTGGGCATCACAGGGCCTGCTGAAAATGCCAGGCAAGGGTCAGAAAACATTATGTGCAAGAAAGTCCAATTTCAGCGGAGTTTTTGTCTGAAAGCAAAATAGTTACGTAACTCGGACTGTGGAAAGGCTCCTTTTTGCCTTGAATGGTTTTAAACTGACATTGGGGTGCCTCTAAATTACATGGATCATTGCTAACTTTGGGGTTCTAATATGTGACATCCTGCAGAATGAGGTATCTGCTGTCATTGTACCCTGGTTTGAAGGGGGGTGTTCAGTCCATGTGCCTGACCGCTGCTCTTCACCACTGGTTGGAACGGGCTGCCCAGGGAAGGGGTTGAGTCCCCATCCCTGGGGGTATTTAAAAGCCGTGAAGAGGAGGTGCTTAGGGACAGGGTTTAGTGGTGGCATGGCAGGGTTAGGGGAACGGTTGGGCTTGATCATCTTAAAGGTCTTTTCCAACCTAAACGATTCTATGATTCTATGATTTTTCGCTTTAGAAGTGCGTAATGCAAATGCTCCCACCCTCTGTTGCTTCAGTGTGAAGGAGCCAGCTCAGGACTGAAAATGGTATCTTTGGGAATTAACATTTTTTTTATACTGGAAATCTGAAATGATTTTCCAGGCTGTTGAAATTTAATTAGTTTTACTGCTTAATAACAATGCTTTGTATCTTCTGTTAATCCCTAACAAAAATTAATTTAAACATCCGTGACTTCTGCTGGGAGATGTGAGTAAATAAGAGCTACTCACAATTTCTGGGTATGGTGAGAGAAGCAGTAATTTGGCCTTCATGATTGGAAACTCATTCACAGTCCCTGAAAATTTTGAATTAAAGAAAATTTTAAGACTTGCCTGGAGCGTTAAAGATACTTGGAGTATTAATACAGTAATACACTTCATGCTGTGGTTTGCATGATAAAGATATTAAAGGGTTAAGGAGTATACAAGAAGTCAAAGATGTGTAACAGATCATGGCTTGGTTCGGAGAGTCCCACCGGTCAGGTGGCAGTGGTCTGGTTCACAGTGTGTGTCTGCCTAAACACGCTCTTTTTCTGCACGCCAGAAAAAAATGTCAGGTTTCATCGGTACCTGGGTAGAGATCCAGGCATAAAACCTGTAGCTACTTTGCTGAGTTTTGGCACAAAAGATTTGTTGATTTGTTCAGGTATTTATTCTTACCCTAATGTATTTGCTTGGAAATGTGGCAGGAGGCACAGAAAATATATACTTATTTGTTCTGTGGAGCAAATGCTCTGCTTTTTTCATTTAGTCAATTAAGATGTTGTTTGCAAGTACAAAATGTTTGTTCTAGACAAACTGATATATGAAGTCGAGCTGGGGCTGCATTTTCCAGGAACAAACAGTCCCGTGGAATGTGTGCTTGCCGTTTGGAGCTGGGAGAAATGTCAAATGCAAGTAGACTTTGTAAAATCTCACCGGTTTCTCAGTGTGAATATCAATGATGGTGGTTTGTTTTTTCTTGATAAACTCATTCAGCTATTAAATTACTGGAAAGAAACCTACCACGTCAACAAAGATGCCCGAATGAGTCATGTGCATTTATAAATATAAAGGATGTCATTATGACTGGCTTCTGACCCTAAAAAAAAAAAAAAAAAGCCATTTCACCATTTCCCTGTGGTTTTCATTTAAAAACACACACCACTTTTTTAACATAATAAATAAATAGCACTGGTATTAAAATTCTGCACATGCAACTGTGAACCTCCGTTGCTTGTCTCAGTTTAAAACTTTATATTAACTTTTTTTTTGGTGGGCTTTTTAGTGTATTGGAGGTATTGAGGGGAGTGTGTGTGTATATAGCTGAGCATAGTAAGCACAAGGTAACGGTGCTTATACCTAGGGCAATAGGGTAATATCATACACAGTACCTCTTGTTTTCACCTGCACATAAAACTGGAGTAGCTAAACCCTGTGTAACTCCTGAAATTATTTAAATGCCTAATGGAAATACATCTATAAACCCATCTTATTGGGAAGACATCAGGGAAGAAAAAAAAAATTGGATGGCTTCTGCCAGTAGCCCTGTATGATAAATCCCTGAGGCTGGGAGAGAAATGCTGTTTTTTTGCTGGGTGCTTCTCCAGTGGCTGGGAACAGAGGGTTCCTTTGCATGACGGGCTAAGGGATGTCCACCTGGCTGCAGATGCACAACTCCAGTTAAAACCCTCTAACCTCCAGCTGTGGAGGCATGCCCTAAAGCCGCAGGTGCTCCAGTAGCTCATTTTTTGGCTCTCTAGCCAGGGTCTGATTAAAAAACAATCCTGACTCCTTCTCCTCTCTCCCATCAGCTTTTTGAAAACCAGTTTTAAATGCTGCTTTGTGAAACTCTCCAGAGGGATGCAAAAAAGCATGCTGAAACTGTATGAATAAAACATCCTTTTCCAAAGGAAAGCAGCCTGGAAAAATGTGCTTTACGGAGTAGCAAAGGGATGATTCCTGACAACTTCAACCTGGAGTGATTCCCGGTGAGCTCCCTGGCTTGGATAACATGGGAAGCCAAAGCAGATGAGCACAACAGTTCCTCATCCCTTATAATTGGTGAAGGCAGAAGCAGTTTTGGCCCTGTTATGTGACATTTATAAATCATGACACTATGTCATCTGCTGCTGATCTTGCCTGGAGGGAATTCAAGGGTGAGGTGTCCTGGCTTGAGTGGGACTGATTTGTTTTGGTTTTGGATGAATACCAAATAATTTTTCATCACGACATTTAGCCCTTGGAGATCCTTCCCCAAATGACTGATGCAGGTTTGTAAACACAAGAGTTGGTCCAGGCTTGCTGCTGCCACGCAGGTGCCGCTGAACCTGGCCCTTGGACAATCAAGTGCAGAGGAGATGCATGAGGCAGAGTGGGCACCCCTTGCTCATCCCTCACCGGCTCATGGCCAAGGCAAGGGCTGCAGATCTGTGCTATTTTGGTAACGTATCTCTCTATAGCATGAGAGTTGTGGGATGTGGAGAGAGGTTGAAGTCTGAACAGTTGCAGAGACAACATACCCTAAAGGTCGACCCTGTTGATGTTAAAACTGAGGTTCTTGGCCAGTTATGCAGCTACAACTGCCCGAATCATATAAGTCAGTTTGACTAGGGCACCCTTCATCAACCGTGAATCTGTTTGAAAGCAGGTTGTTTCCAAGTTCAGTCTATCACTAACAACAAAAACCTGTGTGGGATGTTTTGGTCCGGCGCCCTGGGAGTGAGCGCTGGCGGACCAGCAGCCAGGAGCCGTTTGCCTGAGAGGTGCTGCGGGTTTCATCAGCCCGAGGTGCTGCAAGAGCTTGTGCTTTCTGCTTGTCTGAATAAATGAAATCAGAAAGCATCACAGAGCAGCGAGGGGACATCACGTGGCTGCGTCGTGCTGGCTTGCTGTTGTTTTCAGCTCTTAGTATTATTTAAGAAAATAAACTTCATGTATGTGACAAAGGCGCTGAACGGGAATAGTGCTTTCTTTCTTTTTAGTTTTGACAAAAGAATGAAGTCACATGCCAAGATGGCACGAAATTACATTTTTATTTTTATTTTATTTTATTTTTTAAAAATAAAGTGCAATGGTGCGATGCTAAAATCCCAGGAAACCTTGAAGGTAGTGAAGGGAGGGAGTGTAATACAAAGCGCCCCATAGCCTGGAAGTTTATGAGGCATTAAAACAGTGCCTGGAGCCCTTTGGTGCCGTATGAACTGTTCTGTTACATAAGCACATCTTCTTATGGCTTAACTCATGGATATAAATTCCCTCCAGGCTGATAACAGGACTGTGCCTCACCCTAGAAATGTCTGCTATTTATTTACTTTACAGGTTCGGGGGCAGTGAGAAAGCTTAGCTGTGTTTAACTCTTTCTGGGCTTAGTGGTTGCCCCATAGCAAAAGTTGCCGGGGTATTGGCCATAAAGCTGTGTTGGTGTTTACTTCCCTACTGAGCCATTACTCAAATTGTATTTGTAGCCTCAAATGGCTGCTATCCCACTAAGGATTTTTCTACAAATTGTAAAAAATCTGGCACAAATTTCGTACGATAGGATAAGGGTGTCCAGGAATGATCAGCCTAGGTCTGGACCTGACAAAATCACGGGGATGCTGCCAGCGTCTCTGGAGGAAGCAGAGCTGGGAAAGGTTTGTGGCAGCTGGCCGTGCCGCTGAATTTGGGTCAGCCTGGAGAGCATCCTCAGCGTCCGGTCGGCCTCGCTGCCCGAGTGAAATAATCATCCGGGCAGTTGCTACAGCTGGAACCATTTGTGTGAACAGCTTTTTGCCTTGAATGGGCTTAAAACAGTTTAATCAATGTGATCCCAAGGAAAAAGTAAAGTGATACTTTACAGAGCTTCCTCTACGCTTCTCGTACAGGCGTGAAAGCAGGCTTGGAAGTGTCTTGAAGTAATCTTTGTATCAAGCCGGTTTGCATATTCTGGCACGCTCTCTGGTGATGAAGTTGGAGCGACTGAAGCTCAGTGATGCCCAAGAGATGAGTCACTTGTTTGTCAGAGTCTCTGTGCTTCTGACTCCTCAGTGACACTGGCTGGCAGGACATCACCCATGTGCCTTAGGTTGCTTGGGGGGGGCTAGCATTTTGGGTTGGCGTAAGCTTGCAGTGCTCTGCACAATGCTATGTATACACTGCAAAACAAAGAGCTTTTAATACTTAGAGGGTCTTGTGTGTGTGTGTGTATATATATATATTTTTTTTTTTAAAATGTCCATGTTGCTGCGTATTTGCACTGAAAAGAAAGGCAGGAGAACAGATGGTTGCCTATGGAGAAGATTAGGTTGGACATTAGGAAAAATTTCTTCCCCAAAAGGGCTGTCAAGCACTGGAAGGAGCTGCCCAGGGAAGGGGTTGAGTCTCCATCCCTGGAGGTATTTAAAAGACGGGTAGACAAGGTGCTTAGGGCCAGGGTTTAGTGGCGGGATGGCAGGGTTAGGGGAACGATTGGGCTTGGTGATCTTAAAGGGCTTTTCCAACCTAAACGATTCTATGATTCAAAGAAGTTGGTGATGTTTCTTCATACCGTGGGCATGCTCTGGACCCCGGACAACTGCGTGTCCAGCCTAGCTGTGGTGTGACCTGCTGTAAGGGCCACCTCCAGCCCATCTTTGTCCCACTTTTCTTCCCAGCACAGCACTGTGGGAAGGCAGCGTGTGGCATGCGCTTCTCTGAATTAGGGCTGTTGACACTTTCTGATGGAATGCTGGATTTTTTTATTTTTTAAAAATAAAAAAAATATCCCCCAGCCCTTCTAGCTTCTCTCAGACAATTGGGAGCAATCTGCTTTTGGCCAAACACGAACTTTTGTATAGGGTTTAGCTTAAAAGTATCTATTTTCAATGTTTTATTTCCAAAAGTAACTTTGGCTGATAGGAACCAGAGAAAGAAGATTTTTTTTTTTTTTTCCTTCTATAGTGATCCCTCTTTTTACTGTTGAAATTGTTCTTATGAAAAGGATACCTGCTGGATGTAATATGAATGTTTAGGAGTTAGAGCCTGGAGAAATACTTGCCTCGTTCCCTGTCTCAAAAGGGATGACTTTGAGAAATATATTCATTGTCTTGGTATTATTATTGCACAGGGAAATACACAGAGGTCTGGCGCAGAACTCTTCCCCCAGAGAAGTTTAAACGCTTGCCGTGTCAATGTCTGCGTCAGTCTGGCTCTTCAGATAACTTGCATTGAAAATGAGGGCAGAAAAAAAGGCACTTCTTGGACTTGATTCATCAGGTTCTGAATAGGGCTGATGAAGATGTATGTACTGCAGTTATTTAAAGCTGGCGGAATTGAATGTCATGCAGGGTAACCGAACAATACAAATCTCTCTTTTATACCTCTTCATTCCCAGTGTTTCAATATTCTTAGTCACCTGTCCGTTATTTGATGTCCTTGGATGATGCAGCGTTGGGCATGGGCATGCAGGGGGGTGGGTGCAATTCCTGATGCTGTCACTGTTTTGCTGGATTTTCGATAACTTCTTTGCTGTCCCTCAGTCTCTCTGCTGTAAACAGGTTGCAATGTTTATCACCATTCTGAAGTGCTTTGATTTCTACAGGTAAAATGCTAAGAATAAATTCTTTTTATTATGTTGTTACACAGTATGCCTTTCTTACCTCTTCAGCCCCATAGTTCCTACTTTGATGATCTCTTTATTTTCTGCTTGTCCTTTATTTTCGATTGGATGTGATGCTAGATCCCAAGGTGCAATTTTCAAACAGAATTCAGAAGGGAGGGGGTTACGTTAATATATTTTCAGGAAATAAATTTGGGCTCTGAAAGACAGGGTTAGGGGAACGATTGGGCTTGGTGATCTTAAAGGGCTTTTCCAACCTAAACGATTCTATGATTCAAAGAAGTTGGTGATGTTTCTTCATACCGTGGGCATGCTCTGGACCCCGGACAACTGCGTGTCCAGCCTAGCTGTGGTGTGACCTGCTGTAAGGGCCACCTCCAGCCCATCTTTGTCCCACTTTTCTTCCCAGCACAGCACTGTGGGAAGGCAGCGTGTGGCATGTGCTTCTCTGAATTAGGGCTGTTGACACTTTCTGATGGAATGCTGGATTTTTTTATTTTTTAAAAATAAAAAAAAATATCCCCCAGCCCTCCTAGCTTCTCTCAGACAATTGGGAGCAATCTGCTTTTGGCCAAACACGAACTTTTGTATAGGGTTTAGCTTAAAAGTATCTATTTTCAATGTTTTATTTCCAAAAGTAACTTTGGCTGATAGGAACCAGAGAAAGAAGATTTTTTTTTTTTCCTTCTATAGTGATCCCTCTTTTTACTGTTGAAATTGTTCTTATGAAAAGGATACCTGCTGGATGTAATATGAATGTTTAGGAGTTAGAGCCTGGAGAAATACTTGCCTCATTCCCTGTCTCAAAAGGGATGACTTTGAGAAATATATTCATTGTCTTGGTATTATTATTGCACAGGGAAATACACAGAGGTCTGGCGCAGAACTCTTCCCCCAGAGAAGTTTAAACGCTTGCCGTGTCAATGTCTGCGTCAGTCTGGCTCTTCAGATAACTTGCATTGAAAATGAGGGCAGAAAAAAAGGCACTTCTTGGACTTGATTCATCAGGTTCTGAATAGGGCTGATGAAGATGTATGTACTGCAGTTATTTAAAGCTGGCGGAATTGAATGTCATGCAGGGTAACCGAACAATACAAATCTCTCTTTTATACCTCTTCATTCCCAGTGTTTCAATATTCTTAGTCACCTGTCCGTTATTTGATGTCCTTGGATGATGCAGCGTTGGGCATGGGCATGCAGGGGGGTGGGTGCAATTCCTGATGCTGTCACTGTTTTGCTGGATTTTCGATAACTTCTTTGCTGTCCTTCAGTCTCTCTGCTGTAAACAGGTTGCAATGTTTATCACCATTCTGAAGTGCTTTGATTTCTACAGGTAAAATGCTAAGAATAAATTCTTTTTATTATGTTGTTACACAGTATGCCTTTCTTACCTCTTCAGCCCCATAGTTCCTACTTTGATGATCTCTTTATTTTCTGCTTGTCCTTTATTTTCGATTGGATGTGATGCTAGATCCCAAGGTGCAATTTTCAAACAGAATTCAGAAGGGAGGGGGTTACGTTAATATATTTTCAGGAAATAAATTTGGGCTCTGAAAGATGGAGTGGGAAGGGAGAAAATTTCCACCCGTGTCCTGGTTGCATGACTCCACGGGGTGCCTGGGCTTTGGATAAAAGCTCCGTTGTGCATCAGGGCTGGTGGAGGAAGAGATCAGGTTTTTTGGTTGTAATCAGCTGGCTAAGGTGTAGGACCCCTGAGATCTGGCACTATGGGGGTCTATCAGCCAGCCAGGAGCTACTACTGCAAGCCATGCTTGGAGGTACCAGCCCTGGCAGCCTGTGGGTGCAGGCTGCAACGTGGGTTCTGCTTCAGCTCTGTGGGATCTCCTTGCTATTGTGGATATTTGACTTTGTTTTCAAAGAAACCTTATGGGATACCTGCAAAAGAGCCTTCCGAGCTTGAGCCAGCCATTTGCTGGGTTATCTAAGCTAAGCAAGGCCTGAATAACAAGTTTAGCCTCTGACTGACCTTCGTTTGCTTTCCAACAACCTCCCAGATCTTAGTAAGTAAACACCTTACGCACTAATTTTCCCAGCAATATGCACATGTAGTTGCCACTAATATTAATAGCAGCTATTATTTGCTAAATAGACTTCTTGGTTAACTGTGTATTTATTGTAGGTTGTTTGAATAAAGTCAAAGTGGGATCTCTGTTATGTAGCAGCTGCAGGCTTGAGGATCGGGGAAAGAGAAGAAATAATTAGTTGGCAGGTAGCCTATAGTTCCTGGATAGCACGGTCTTGCTATGCAATTAAATGCTCAGCACTTGCCATGTAAATGAAGTGACCTGCTTGGCTAATATGTCTTATGTCAGTGAGGCAGTAGGCTTACGTGCAGTGCATTTCCATCGGCAAATCTTTGCACAAAGTTGAGGTCCTTCCTGAGCTTAATTCCTGACTGGTGTAAATTTTGCACGAGTCTTGCTAGGGAAGCTGAGTACTATGGGCAAAAGTCACACTTTGGGTCACTTTGCAGGCTTTCCTAGTTGATTAATATGGCAGGGATTTATGTTAATGAGTTGGAGCTTTGCAAAATGGAGTTCTCTTATTTTGGCAGCCGGAGTCATTCTGAGTTGTAATTTAAATGTCTGTTTAATAATCAGAAATGGGTTTTTGTCAGTGAGTCTGATTAATATTTTATGGGAGGTAAAATCTCCTATTTCTCTCATGCTTCTTCACACCGGAGCATTTTAATTTACTTTTCCGTCATTAGAATGGTAAACGGGGAGGAAGGGCAAGGATTAAGGATGCTATTTTCTAGGCTGCTGTTCACCTTAAAGAGATGGAGCTAATTATAAAATGCCTTCAGCTCCAAGAAAGGCCCAATGGCTGTGAGGGCATGCAATCTGCTTGTCAGAGCTGAACTGTGTTAGTTTATTCTGAATACGTGTGGCCAGAGGAGACTTCTTCAACCTCAGCCATTAATGCCTCTAAAATTCTGCCCTTAAGGCTATTTGAGTGTTTTGTGGCTCTTATTATGGGCTAGATGGCCCATGGGCCATCCCCGCAGGATGACTCGAGGGCGTTTTTTTGCAGGGAGCTCCTGTGCTGGTTCAGTTCCCCTCCAAATTATATTGACTTCTGATGTGATGCTGGGGAAGTTGCTTAAATGATGGCTTTCCCAAATGGTTTTCAGTGATATGGTCCTTATTTTGAATATTCTGTCTGATATTCTGGTGTCTTATTTGCTGATGTTCCTTCAGCACTAGCCCGTGGGGGACATTCACAAATACTCGGCGCAGTCAGGTTAGACCTTGAACCTGCTTGTAGGCAATGGAGAGAGGCAGGCATGTTCAGGGTGCCTAAATTATGCTCAGTGGGTGCAGTTCTGAGCATAAAATACTCAGAGCACTCAAAGGCAGATCTTATTATAAAGTTAGTGTCATAACGTATACATGCTGGGAGCCAAACCTGAATTCTTGCATTTCCTGTCTTTTGAGTGCTTGACTTGGAAGCTGTAATAATGTTTAATAATAAGGTATATTTTACTGGTGTTCTCACTGGGATGGTGGAAAACACAGTTATGCCACAATGATAAGAGGAAAAACAAAACCCAGTGTAACATTTAAATGAATTCCCTTTGCAAATGAATAGGATGGAAACCCCTTTCCTTCGTGGTCCATTAATATTCTAGTCCAAAGAGAAGCAAGCAATCTTAAATGAGCAGAATTGTTATTGTTAGTGGGAGTAAAATACATGGTTTAAGATTCTGTCAGTGTATGCGTGCACTTACCATTATCCATGCTTTACATTGTAAAATAATTTGAAAGAATAATTCCTGCTTTTTGTGCATCTGCCTAAGATGCAGTCCAAAATTGATATATTGAAGAAAAAAGAAAGTGTCAAACTGTTTCTGGAAAAATAATAAGCACAGTGCTTTGGGGAAGAGGAGAATTACTATGAGAAAGAGATTCTAGGAAATACCTGATGTTACAATGGCTGAAGCACGATATCTAATTACTTGTTTTTCTTTCAGCACAGGAATGCTGTAAATCAAATGTTTAATTCATTGAAAGAGTAGTATTGTGTCAGGTCAGAACTGAAAGGCGTTGCACCAGTGTGATTTGTATTGCTGGAGAGATGTATAGGAATCCTTCAAACCTTCTGATTAAATGCTGTTTGGGAAGGGACTCAAATTATTCATCACTTAGTTGTCCATGCATGATAGCATTTTCTTTTGATCCTGTCTTGGTTATCCATCATGCTCTGACTTACCAGAACTGAAGCGCAGATAAAAATTCTGTTGTGTCAAGACAGCAACAGGACAAAGCTCCAGAGGCACTTTCAAGCTGTACTTTATGCAGTTGTTTTGCATTCATCCTTGGAGGTGGGAGAGGATAACAGAACAAAAGTTTCACGTTATAAATACCTAACTCTTCAGCTCGTGGTTTAGATTTGTATGTTAGCAGCGTGAATTGCTTTGACTACATGTTCTCTGAATGTGCCTGTTTAATAATTTGATCTAGATCTGCCTTTGCCTCCTCTGGTCTGCTTTTTTTATAGCCTGGGTGTGGATTGATGGAAAATATTTCCCAGGTCACTGCACAAATTGGAAAAAAGATTATGGTTTTCTTTCACCCTTTTCTTAAGCCTTTCCTTCGGTGATCTTTCCATATGATTTGAGCCCTGTCTTAGGATCCTGAAAATCACAGAAGACATTTGCTGTGTGGAATATATAACGAGTATTAACTGTTGGATGCTGTAGCACGAGTATAGACTGCAGGGAATCCTCCCGGCCACTGAGTGTCATTGTTAACTCAGGAGAAATGGGGTGATGAGAAAAATCTTTAATGGGGGAAGAGGGGGAGATGAATCTGTGCAGGGAGCTTGCGAGGGCATTGCAGTCACTGAAATGGTTTGCTGAATGTCAAGGTTAGTCTTCCTAAAAAGTGCTGCATGTTTGTGAGCATGCTGTAGGCTAGATGTGGTCCAACCTTGCAAAATATGCTACCATGTTTCTATGGGAGAATGGACTCCTTGGCCGAATTGAGTTTAATCCTAGGAGTTTCTGGGATCCTCTCATCTGGGCATCTAAGATCGCTCCGCGTTGCCTCTGCTCATCTCCTAGTCAATCCAGGTCATGGGCCACTGAGTTTTCCCCAGAACTGCTGGCACTTCTGACATCTCTCTGGGCCCTCTTCCTTGGGGCTTGTGCCCACTGAAGTAATCTCTTGTGTGGGGTGAAACCCAGCAACTGTTTGTTGCCCGTGTAGGGCTCTAGCTGGTGCAGTGGGTGAGGGATTGGGGCTAGTGCTTCTTCAGCTCACAAAGCCTTGAAATGCAATAGTCCAGAAGAGAGCCATCACCATCAGAGGCAAAATTATTTCCATAGTAGGAAAAATACTTTAAGCGAAATAGTTCAAATAGTAGTTTGTGCAGCTGTTTTCAAATAGCAAGTGAGTTTTATTACCTGTAAGTATCGCCACTTTTCTTTATGGCCACGTGTATTATGTGAGCAGAGCGCAATTTCCTCCTATCTAAACTTGTGAATTAATACTCTTACTGAATGCATTATTCATAGGGTTGATTGGGAGCCTTGAAATTCCCATGCTATGCAGGGTAAACTTGCCTTCATAATAATCATCAACACTGGAACTAAGACAAGGATTCTGTTTTCAGGAGTTTGGGCTTAAAATGTGCCCTGCGTTAGCCTTCATGTTAATAACATTGACTTCAACGATGGCAAGAGGAAAGGATGTGGCTGGAAGGAATGAGCATGGGGTTGCAAGAAGGAAACTATCACAGGTAGGAAGGAATGTGATTGCTGGGGTTGCCAAACGAGTAAGTGTTACTTCTAACTCTTCTTGTGAAAAACATCTTATTCGTACATCTTTGTGCTACCTCTCAAAGAGCAGTTGCTCTGCAGGTTTGCCTTCAACTCTGGAAAAAATGCTTTTTTTCTCCGCAGAATGGTAAATCTGTCTTAAGGCCCCTATATTATTGGAAATAAGATACTGGTGTTTTAGTGACAAAGCAGGAGAGGAAACCTTCTCCGGCTGCCTTTGCTTCACTAGGATTTAACAGCAAGATTGCTATTGCCTAGTAGTTACGTTGCCATGAAAACACCACCTTTCTGGCCTTAAAACCTACTTAAACTGGGTGGCTTAGACTGGAGCGGGGCAGCCAGGAGGAATTCCACAGTCTGCCCATGTCTCGCCGTCTCGGTGAGAGCAGAGAGGGCCGGTGTGGAGGGAGAGGCTGGTGCTTTGCCAGAAACCACCTCCTTCCTTTGCTCTTTTCCTTCGGTAGCCCCATAGCTGTGGTTTAGCTCCTTGCAATCCCAAAGTTACAGTGGTTCTCTCCTGTTTGCATTAAATCACTTTCCTTGTGGCGGGCATTGGTTAAAGCGGTGGAAGAGCTTGCTACATTGAGTTTGAGGCCATTGTTTTCATTCCCATGCTGTGGGGCTTCTGTGATTTCTGGGGGTCTCTGCTGCATTTGGGCAGAGTCTTAAGTGCTCTCAGGTGCTAGAGGAGTGGCTGAGAAGTTTTTCTGCCCAAACAGCTTTGCTATAATTTTTTTTGCTTGTTTGGTTGGTTTGGTATTGCTCAAAGTCACTTTTCTACTATGGGTGAAGACGTAATTCAACTCTTGCTTTGATTTGTGACCATTCAGGGCCCTCTGGGAACAGGCATATTTTTGCTCCGCTCTCTGAATAGTTCCCTGCCCACTCGATTCAGAACGGCTTATCTCCAATGTCTCTTGTGCAGCTTTAGTCAATACAGGCTGCAAGGAGACCTTATCTGTCCTGGGCAAGGGGTAGCATTAGCATCACACCAGCGTGTCCACATGACGGCTGGGGAAGCACCACATGGAGACGAAGTGGAACGGGCATTAGGGCAGGAAAGGAAGATAATGTTGAAAAAATATAGAAACAATGTATTTTCTCTTTCTTGTCAATGCTTGGTTTTATGCATAGCCAATTAAAGTCCTTTACTGCGACCTCTATCTCTGTCAACACCAGCTATTGATACTCAGAAAAAAAAAAAAAAAAGAGAGCGCCACTTGGAAAGAGTAAATATAAGTGACATAAAATTACAACATCTGACCCCAAATCAGCATCACTTCTAGGTTTGGATGTCTTGTTTCCTATGAAAATAATTCTAAAATATCTTTAAATGTCCATCTTTCCCAGAAAATTCTGTTTTGAAACAACCCCCTGTTGCTCTAGAGCAGCTGTATGGTGGAGTGCTTTCAAGGAATTGAATGTTCTTTGGTCCTTTGTGTTTTCCCTGATATTTTGAAGGTGGTGATGGTGTTATTTACTTTTAAAAGGTTTCCGTGTCTTTCACTGTTGCTTTGGGCGTAATACGTCTGTCAAATGTAGTATCAGTTCTTTAATAAGAATGATCCTCTCTATGCTATGTCTACTTTCGGACAGGTGCTTTATTAAGAAGGACATGAGCGGGGGAGAGACTTTATGCTCAGAGTCCTCAGATAGGTGAGACGTGACCGAGCCTTTCCTCAGAGTCTCGGCCCACACACCGCAGGGATATAATGCGAGTATTTCTGGAAGACTGGCCCCAGTGGGTGCCCTCCTGTTTTTAACTTTGCAGCAGCGTCAGCTTCCTCCCAGTGTGCCCTCGTGGGGCTGGAAGCTCCTGGAAGATGAGAGGTTTCTTGCACGCTGCTTTGCTTCTCATTCAATTTCTTTTTTTTCATGATTGATGGTTGGCATGGAGCTTTTAAAATAGGGTTTGTTTCAACATGCAAAAATGCAAAGTGTCCCAATTCAGCTGACAAAAGGCAGTTTATGACTTGGTTGCACTTTGAAACGAACTGCTGGTTCCTTAGTGAAATTTTTCTTACATCAGAGAAGCCTGAAAAGGCACCTGTGAAATGTGCTTCAGGGTGAGATGTTCTCTGTTGATCATTTCTATCAGGTATGCCTGTGAAATGTGCTTCAGGGTGAGGAGATGTTCTCTGTTGATCATTTCTATCAGGTATCTGTCACTAACCTTTAGCTTTTCTCATTCTCTTCTCAAAATACTCCAAATGTCCTGATACCAGCGTATCTAGTCTGGGGGACAATTATTTGGTCCCCTGCTTTACTCCCTGCCCCAGGAGGCATCAGGAAGGGTTTCCACGGGGTCTTTCATCCCTCATCAGACAAGTGGATGGGGCAGGACCAGCCTCAAACTGAGACAGCAAGAATCAGGGATCATTTCTGCATCCACCGAAATCAGCCATGCTTGATTCTAGGAAAAGTGCCTGTGGACCAGGTGTAAAAGGTGACTTACTTTGGATAAGACTGAATTTGTCATCTCCCCATGCCTTCCAGAGCTGCTGCTGATTAGTAAGGTTGTCTCAGTGCGTAGTCACCAATGTACTGGATAGTAAAGATTAGACAAAGGCTGTTACTTCTAAATAGAAGTGCGTTTCTTAGTGGTTAAAAAAAAAAAGAAGAAATAAGGCATTAAATGGGAATACTGAAGTGAATATACTTAATTAAAATGACTCATTCTATAGAAAGGCTGATGCATAACATGTTGAGGTGATCATGGTAGCCAATTAACTTTAAAGCAGGGCTTGATGCATCTTCTCTGTTTTCATTTGGATTCAGTTCTGTCCTGATTCACAACAATCCCCACAAAAAACCCCAAGGTTTTTTCATTCCACCTAATGAAATGAAATATGTCACAGCTTTGGACTTGGCGCTTTGCTCTTTCTTTATGAAATAGCGTTTGGGTGACCTTTGTGTTTGTGAGGCTGAAGGGGGCTAACGGCCGTGACTAAGACTTGGCAAGGCAAGGATCGGCTCTGCCAGCTTTTTCCCCAGCAGTTCTGCCAGAGACCTGTGGGGAAGCTGCTTTTGCAGACTGCTCTCCGTGGGCTGTGCCAACGCTTATTTGTGGTCTGCGAGTGACCACCTGAGCCGCAGGGCGTTCCCTTGGACCAAAACTCTTGATTTTTCTCTGCTTGTTTCTAAAAGCCTTGGGGTTAACGCTTCCAGCGTGAAGGTTTATGTGGCCATGTGCTAGATTTGCATATATTTCCATCTTTCGCAAACCTTTTTGCAAACAAAAATTGCAATTTGTATGCAGCTTTACCAAGGCCAGCAAATGATGAGTGTGACCCCTGCCATAGCAAACGCAAACTGCTGTGTGTTGGGGCGGTGCTTTCAGGAGGTACTTTGGCGTCAGCCCAAGCTGGGAAGCAGACTAAAATAGTGGCATACAGGGGCTCTTTTCTTTTCCACACTAATATTTCTGAAATCCCATTTCAGCCTCAAAAAAATATGCCTTTTTTAAATAATTACATGCTTCCAAACTCTGGTGCGTTCAGCCTCATAATAATTGTTGCATTTTTTCTGATATTTTCCCTCTGTGAGAAGGCAGTGGCTTTTTTTTTTTTTCTCTCCATTTTACATTTGGGGAGCAAAGCAGTGAAGTGACTTAGCTAAAGCCTGAGCAGAAGTTACCACTGCACTGGGAACCGAAAGCATGTCTGCATTCCCCGTTTGCATTCCCGGCTCGTGCCTTTTCCCTCGCACCATCAGTTGTCTCCAGCAGCTGCGTGTGTGCTCACGCTCTCCTCGCTGTGCTTATTTTTGCACGCACATCTGGCCACAGCTCAGTTGCTATTTCACATCCAGGTGCTGGTTTGCGTATCCTGACCTGGGTCTCCCCAGACCAAATCTCCCGTAGGAGGGGATAGCCCCAAGCGGCGGGGGCTTGAGGCAATAGGTGCTAATTTGAAGTTAGGGCTCAGTCCTTGACCCTCTCTTATTTAGCAGTACAGGGCTGAAGGCTGCACCTCCCTTTAACCCGCTGGAGCCTTTGGGAGGTCTCGGTGCCGCGGGAAGGGGCAGCCTGTGGGAGGTGCAGGGGATTCGGGAGCGGTGGGCTCTCCTGCGCTTATTCCTTGGCTCCAGTGATGTTACATCCATCAGCCTTACAGCAACATACAACACCCTCGACAGGGGCTGCGATGCACCCAAGATAAATGCATGATGCAATCGGAGAGAGCGACCTGCAGTTCGCATGGGGACGGCTGTCCTGGTGGTGAAGGGAAGGGGCATGGCAGGTCCATCAGCTGCTTTCCTGTCTTGTTCCTAAAGCAGGTGAAACAATGTGGGGAAAATTATATCTGTCTGGGTTTTTTCACAGCAAAAACTGAATATAAATATATCCATGCTTGCTAGCAGTTCCCACCCCTGCCATCTACCCCTGTGTTTATACTGTTGTCTGCTGCTCCCATGTCAAAGGCTTTATATTTTGTGAGATAAAAGGCATCTTTAGTTCTAATCTAGAGCTTAAGTACTCTTCATTTTGACTGAGAAAGATCCTCTGTTGTCAGTGAAACTTCATTTCTCTGCTGTGCTCCCGGGGGAGCAGGCAGTTAATTGAATAGTGTGGGTGGTGGGACGCAGCCCCGTGCGCCAGCTTTCAGCCGGGCTCAGAGCCTCCTCCGTGGGCTCCCGCTATGTCCCTGCGACATGCCGGGGGTGGCTGCTCTCTGCTTCTGTCCCTCTGGATCAGCCATCAAAGGAACTGTAATCACCTTTAGTTATTCCCGGGGCAGAGGGAGTTATTTGCTCCCCCTCTCATCTGCATTTACACCACGTGCCCTGGGCTGGACCTCAAGCTCTCCATCTCCAGTCCTGTGGATGGGTCTCTGGTGGGTGGCAGTGGTGTAACCCAGTTCCCCAGTATTGAAGAGAGGGGGATAACGCACTCCTTATCAAGTGCGTGACCTGGAAAAGTGCTTATTTGGGTTAGTCTCATGATCAGGTTGTGCTGCCTGTAAACTGTTCGCTGCCTCAATGTAAGGATGTACCTTTGTTACTGGGTGTCATTTGCCTTGGTCAATGACAGAACAGTATTTGTATTTTATTATTATATTATTTCACGCTGAATCAGTAGTATTTATTTAATGAATAAAAATGAAAGAAAGTTGAAAAAAAGTGGGAGGGTTTTTTGGTTTTTTCTTTGTTTTTTTTTTTTTGATTGGCTCTTTCTCCTTTCCACTGGAAAGGCTTTCACATCATGACTTTGAGCTGTCCTATACTCTCCCCTTTGCCTCTGGTCAGCTGGGAAATTTTGGTTAAGTCAGACCCTTTCTCTGGGCAAAGCTCTGCTCTTGAACTCAAGAGTAACACAAAACCCAGCCAGGGTTGAACTTAGCAGGAGAGCTAAAAATTCCAGCGTGCTGCGATCATGCTGGCACCTGTATGCCCGGGTAACTTGATAACCTGCTGACAACATGAATTCTTCTCACCCATCCCCTTCCTTACTGAGGGCTTCCCAGATGCAGAACAATAAAGCCCATGGGGAATTGTGTGGCAGTTGCAGCACGGCTGAAGACCAGCAACACTTGTTTGAAAACACACTGTTAGTACTGGGGGAACGCATTTGTGCCATTGGCTTGATCTGCCCTTGAGGAACTGAGTTGCTGATGGATGTTGTTAACAACACACACACGTACATGAAATCGCAGTGGGACCGGGGACCCTGCCATGCTTGGCTTCTCTTTCCCGTCAGAGAGGAGTTAAATCCATTTCCCACCTGATACTTAAGATTGCTTTGCAGCACAAAGGGAGGACATTGCTAGTAGCATCTCAAGCTTTGCTGCTAAGTCTTAATTATGAGTTAGAAGTCAATGACCATCTTCATTTGCTAACTTTCCTTCTTAGACTGCTGACAAACTACTGATGCTTTCTATAACAGCTCCAAGGCCATAGCTGGCTGTTAGAGGCGGGGTGCTGCACCGCTTGCTTCTTTGCAGGTGTCCTGGTTTCAGCTGGGATAGAGTTAATTTTCTTCATAGTAGCTAGCATAGTGCTGTGTTTTGGATTTGGTACTACAAGAATGTTGATAACACACTGGTGTTTTTAGTAGTTGCTAAGTAGTGCTTAGACTACTTAAGGACTTTTTGAGCTTCTCCTGCTCAGCCAGGTGCATAACAAGCTGGGAGGGAGCACAGCAAGGACAGCTAACCCAAACTGACCAAAGAGCTATTCCATACTATAGAGCATCATGCTCGGGGGGGGTTAGTCGGTCGGTTGTGGGGAGAGTGATCACTGCTTGGGACGGGCTGGGCATCGGTCAGCGGGTGGTGAGCAATTGCATTGTGCATCATTCGTTTTGTATATTCTGTATATTCTCTTACCATTCTCATTATTACTATTATTATTCTTTTCTCTTATTAAACTGTCTCTATCTCAACCCACAGCTCTTACCTTTTTTTTTCCTTCCCAATTCTCTCCCCCATCCCACTGAGGGAGGGGGGAAGTGAGCAAGCGGCTGCGTGGTGCTTAGTTGCCAGCTGGGTTAAACCACGACAGCAGGGTGTGTGCAGTGCACTCCTCGTCGCGTATTGCCATGGTGCTGCTTGCTAAGAACTTCGTTATGTTTGTCAGAAAAATGCATCCTGTTCCCATGCAGAACTCACAAGCTGTCGGGGCATGGGTAGCTCAGGGCCTCCAATTTGCTTAGAAGAGATAGTTATTAAAACAACACAACAGCAATTGTGAGAGGAAATAGGAAGGGGTTTGACAACCTGTTGGAGAGAATAATTAGTCTAAGTTGGGGGGTGGTAAAGGATGAAAACATGAATTGGAGAAAACAATGAACAGATTTTCATTTCCTGTAAACTGGCTTTGAAGTCAAAGGAGCTATTCTACACAGAAGATTTGCCTTGTTATACTTCATTTTTTATTATTTTAATTTCTTTTATTCTAAAATACAGTCCCTCTCCCAAGGACTGGATATCTCTGAGTGATAGTCTAGTTTGTTAGCTGTGCTGAATTCCAAGCCTGAAGTCAGTCTGTGCGGGACTTCAGATGCTGGAGCCTCCAACTGTTCTTTGAATAGTGAACCAAAAAGAAAAAGAAACTCTGATATTTCAAATTGGCTTCCTTTCTTCTCTTTACAGGCTTAAATTTTCATGATTTGAACTCCTTTAAGAGACTAATATGACTTTATTACTTGAGCAGCTTATAGGTAATAAAAAGCTTAAGAGTCTAAAATGGTGTATCTTCTTATAAAGTGCCTTAAGGTCTTTTAAAAAAGCTTTGCAAAATTCTGCTAATGAACTTACTAGTGGCAAGCAGTCAAAATGGTAAAGGGCAACCAGGTGTCTTCCGAATTTGGGCTGTTCCCTGTCTGTGTTTTGCAGTGCAGCTTTAAAGGGGTTGGTGAACGGAGCAGGAGCATCCACCACAGATCTTGTACCCGATCAGGCATCTCCGTGTAGAAATGGATCCAGCTGCAGCTTCTGGGCACAGACCAGATAAAACTGAAGACCTTTCCTTTATATCAGTAGCAGAAATAAGAGCAGGTTAACAGGGAGCTGCTGTGTGAGTCTGAGTGACGTGGTGGGGGAAGAATAATAAGAAAATGCAATAGGACTGGTGCCCATCGATGGGAGACAGAAAGAAGGAAGGAGAGGTTAGAAGATCCAAGTGATCCCACCATCGCTCAAACAGAGTAGAAGTGTAAAACAAAATGAATACATTCAAAAGAATTACTGAAGCTCCATCCCTCTGGTCAGAGAACAGGAATAGACAGAGGAAACACAGAAAATATTATTTTCACGCATAGAAAAGTAAGAGATGTGGCAGAGCAGAAGAGCTTGATTTGTTAGAGGCTGTCTCACCTGGTTAAGGAGAGAGAGTTTTGGTAGGCAGAGGAAATGGCTCCAAATACTCTACAAAAAATAGGAGACAAAAACTTCAGAAGAGATACATCCCCTTAAGTTTAAAAACTCTTATGGATATCAGCAAACTTTCTAAATGCAGAAAATTATATTTAGCTTTGTTTTAGACATGAGGGAAACTGAGGCATGGGGCAGCTTGATCGGAGGCTCTGTACCCTAAGTCCCAGGTGCTACAGGACATGAGGTCTTCTGTCTGCATCCCTGCTCGCTTGCAAACAGGCGGCCTCGTGGCTTCACCCACTGGTCACGTTCTCGAGGAGGTACCCATCATGTAAACCCCTTCTTTTCCTCTCCCCTGCTCCTGTGCAGAAGCAATCAGGTGCCCACAGGCTCCTGTTGCAGCCCCTCAGGAAAAAAAAACCACATTTATGTCCCTGAATTCCTGTGCTGTCCATTTCTGGGAAGCCTTTTTGGGAAGGAGTTAATGATTTTAATGCCTGTGAATCACAGGGCTTGGTCAGAAAGGCTGCTCAGAGAGGTGTCTGAGGAACATTTAGATATTCCTTCAATAATCCTGTTTTTTGTTTTTTTTTCTCCTGGCCTCTGTAAAGAGCACAGCCTGCATCTATGTAAGCTGTTAAGAACAGAAGAGGCTCTATTAGGAGACAGGGACCCAACTGGGAGCATCCCAGGTGATGCCAGCTAATGCCCTCTCAAGCGTGCACCAGGAGTTCAGCCCACATATGCCTAATTAATCACAGTGTGAGGCACCTGCAGCAGTGGGTTGGTGTTAATCAGGCCAGGCTGGGGACCAGCACGCTGCCCCGGGCTGCACATGGTGATGGGAAGGATTTCTTAGCTGCGGATGCTCATCTATTTATTAGCAACAAGTTCATCACTCTGCCCTCCCTTCCCCGTTTCCTGGCGCAGATTAACTAAGAGACAAAAGGTTGCTTCTGACAGCTTTCTGGGCAGCTATTGTGGCCAAAAAAAGTCTCTGTGACAGTGTTTTGTTCTTCCAGAATAAATGATGCGGTGCTTTCTCTTCTTGTAACAACAAAACAAAGCGTTGCCAGCAGCCTGGAGTTTCTGAGGAGCCTTGCGATAATGAATGGGGAAAATGAAGCTTGGCTCTTGTGAGCAATCTTGTGCGTTAAATAACCAGAACAGCAAGATGTCGAGACTATTAGGATGAACACACGTTTCTCATTGGTAAGAGGCTCTGGAATAAAAATAGAGAATTGTTACATTTGCTATGTTTAGATACTGATCAGTAAACATCACCACCTCCCCCCTGAGATGGGCCATGTTTGAATTCTCAACTCAGCTGGTTTTAAGGAGGGAGAATAAAGAAGAGAAGCTCAGCTCAATTCATACAGCTGTTGCTTACCCCAGGGCTGTGCTGAGCAGCTCACCCACGCATCTCATCCCTTTGCTGGTTCTTCAGATCCTCTTGAAACCTCTCGCCAGGTACTGTTCCTCCTCCTGGGACCATGGTTCTCTTTGGTTCCAGTCCTGTAGCAAAAAAATATGGTGTGAAGAACTGAGCAAAGAGGACAGAGGCTGTTAATGGGGTATTTTCCTTTGGCTCATAGTAGCCCAAGTTTGTTAGCACTCAAGATAAGCTTTGAAGTTCCTATTTTCTCTGTATTCAGCGGGGAGAAGGATAAATATGTGGAACTTGAGTGATATTTCTTATGAGATGTATAGTATGATGTTGATTAAGTCACTCTGTCTATTGTCTATTTTGTTTCATAAATATATATATATTTCTGGTGGCACAGGTATAGTTCTGTGCCTCCAGATATTGGAATAAGAGTGATGGGAGCCATCTAAGCGTATTAGAAAGGAAGTCTGGGGGTGACTTTATATGAATCTATTGCTGTTGGTTGGATTTAATCGGATCTGCAAACCGCTTTGAATTTGGGGGCTTCCATGAGTGGAACAGCTCATTAATACTAGAAGAGCTTGCAAATTTTTACCAAGTTGGTTAATATTGGAGTTTCTGGCATTGTAGGTGCATTGCTGCTTGTACATTGATGCTTAATCTGTAATGGAGCTTTTTTCAGTCCTTCTTTTCACATATGCTGTACTATTTTCCTAAACCTTTCACCCTTAAATTAACATTAGGGTGTGGAGGACACTTTTTGTTTTTTCTTTTCATTCCTGTGGTAATGTTCTGTTGCATGGCTTTCTTCTGCATATTTCATTAAAAAAATAACGCTTAACCACTTTCCTCCAGCTGACACTCATCACTGTAAAATTAATCCTGTTTTCCTGTTTACTCCCAGAATCAAGTTTCCTTATTCTCTTGATGATGGTAGTTTACAGATCTATCAAGTCCAGAGCTGTGTGTTGAGGCTTTGCTGCAATACAGGCGGCTCTGAGCTTTATTTCAGAGATCATCTCACTCCACAAAGCTAAGGGCCCAAAGGGTCTTGTTGATGTGTATTGAAAGAGTCTTGTTGACTTGAATGGGAAGGGGAGTTTCCTCCAGAGATGCTCTGGGAAGAAAGTCAGCTGGGATCGGAAAACAAATGGGGATTTCTTGTAGTTTGTTGCTTTATTGGTTTCCTGTTGTCAAAGATTTTGATTTCCTTTATTCCCCTAAAGGCTCAATTCTGGCTTTAATGAAGCTGTGGGTAAGGTGTGTTATCTAATCAGGCTAAAGCTCATGTTGCCAGAAAGAGCATCTAATCTGTTAAAGCCTCTCTGCCATCTAAACACTTCACTTTCCTTTTCAAACCTCCTCCCAGCTCTGCCAGGTATTTATTTTTTTTTTTGTTCTCCTGTCAGGTTAGGTCTTTGGTCTTTTTTCCTTCTCTTTTCTGGATCTCCTCCAATTTGTCATTGCATAATTTTTTTCTCCTTTATCTTCAAATATGACTCTTAATGTACAATCCCTGGAGAGTCCCTGCTGAGAGAACAAGAAGTTTTTCAAGTGCTATATTGTTTGTTACTGGTGTTGAATTGTCTGCTAATTAGAGAACAGGATTATTGTATGGCTTCTGGGGAGTAGCCATAAAGGTGGTGGGTTTTTCTTTTCCCTCTTAATCTGCAGCTCTACAGTAGCAGCTGCTTTAATTGCCATATGGTTCTTCCTTGTATGTCCCATGGTGTGCAGATCTCTGTGCTGGAGGACCTCTGTTGGCCAAAGTACTTTTGAAATAACATGAGGGGTATTTAAATATCATCATATTGTGGTTATGCAGTTCCTTATGCTGAAGTATAATCCATCTTCTCTGGCTGGAATGCATTTGCTTTTTGTCTGGCTTTGGCTGCTCAAATGCTCTCCCTGTGCTCCATGATAAAATGTTAATGGGACAAAACACAGGAAATGCAGATCACGTGGCAAAGGAATTAGGCATGAAATGATGATGAAGGACTACTCTGATTTTGGGTGTGTGTTCAAATAAATTGTGACTCCAAGTTCAGTGGAACAGGGCTGGGTGTGTGTTTGAACATGTCCAACAGAGAGGACCTCTAGGATATATTACAGAAAGGTGTTGGTAGTAATTTATTTACTTTGCATAAGTAGCTCTTTTCCTTGCTCAGGAGTGGTGCTAGCAGCAGCCTGTGGTTGCCTCTCCAGATCTGCATAGGGGAGGAGGGACAGCGAGGAGAAAGGCTGATTTGAAAAGAGGGTACTTTGGTTTTATTGATAGGGAACCAAGATCTATCTGACAGCAAGGGCTTGTGAAGATTTGAAACTGTGCCGTGTATTTTTAACATTGTCAGCCTTCCCTGTATAAGTAGAGAACTTTTTTGCTGTCAGTATTCCCTATGGGGAATGGCAAAGAGCAATTACAAACGGGAATCTTTTTAGCAAAGAGCTGTTAAAAAGAAAAAGTCTGTGATTTTGAGTGTCTGGAAGATCTATGGCAGCATCTTGTCCAAAGTCTAGGGCTGTCCTCCAAAGCACTTGTGTACCTCATCAGGCACTGGGAAAAGGTCCCCGTAAGAGCCAAGCTCCCCTTATCTTCCTCTGATGATTTATCCTGCCTGTTCTCTGCAGGTTTTGGTAGGTCTCTGGAGGTTTTAAGGGTGAAGGCTTCTTCAGGACTCATGGTAAAAATAGTTCCTCAGCTCTAGCAACTCTTGTAGGGCTGTTAATCTTCCATATGCACTTTAGACAGTCATAAATACATTTCTTGTCAACATTATGGGCTGGTTAGCACAAATTGAATTCTCAGCTAAATATATTGATCTAATGGTCAGACTAGAAATTTCCAGAGGAAAAAAAAAAAAAATATATATATATGTCCACAGATGTGCATGTGGACACATATATAGAATTTCTGCAATATATTGCTGGAAAACCCTAAATGTATTCAAGTGGTTTCAGTAACCAAATCTAAGATGTAAGGGTTATCAATTACACTGTGAGAGAAGCAGTAGTTTTCCAGATTGAAGATCCCTCTGTAATTATGAATGCTTCCCTTGCACCTGCTTTCCACTGATAAGGGATAGGAGTAATAAATTCCTCTAAGATTGCTTTTCCCTGGCCAGGTAGTCATGCGGATGACTGTGCAAGCTTCGATCTGTAATGCCACCTGTTGGGCTATATATAGTGAGCAGCAATAGGGAAGAAGGAAGGGGAAAATTGGAGTGGAATGATGATTTTTAAAAACAAAACCCAAATGCTTCTGCAGAAACAGTCAGATCAATTAGAGAAATATGTTCCTTTCAGCATTATAAGCTTCAAAAGCTACGTAGCTCTGGCTAAGAGAGAATCCAGACTCGTAGACTGATTTCCCTGTGCTGGTGTGAAGGCCATGTGGTATGAGACCATCAGCACATGCTGCTCCAGACCGATTTGGAAACTGATTTTTTTTCTTTTTTCTGGTGAGGGTCTGGACTGTGCCCCATGCTGCTCTGCAGCGTTTCCTCAAACTTCTGGGTTCAATGGGGTATGGAGCCGTGTGAGGATACTGAGCCACCTCCAAAGGTGGAAAAATACCTTTTGGTTTTACAAATCTCTAATTTGTGTAGGCATTTCTGCAAATCTTCCTGGGTACACCTTTGCCTGAATATGTCTATTCATTTGGTTGTTTGGCTTCCTGGGACTTCTTTAGGAGCGGCTGCTTGACCACAGCATTCTTGTGGTCTGTGTCTGACCTCTTTATCCTCCTTTCTTTTATTCCATGGCAATGGCAATAAAAAGGGCAGGTTAATGCTGTGCGCTTTCCTTCTACAGGTTTTCGTAACAGCTGTCTTGTACAGAAAGCCTGTAATAATGAATGGAAACTTATTGATGACTACAGTAGGATAATTAATCTGGCCAAGCTTTAAAGGAATTTTTACTTGGGAATAAGCTACGCTCACAGACCCATTTTCTTTGTCCTTTATATTTTATTCACCTGCCAGTTTATTTTCTCTGTCTTTTGTCTATGAGGTGCTTTTGGTAAAAGATTAGACTTGCAAAGATGAAAAATTTTCCATTCCTCAAAATCTGAAAGTGCGAAGTATTATTGCAGAACTCTTTGAAATGAATTTCCACTGAATGGAAAGGCCTGTTGAAAAAAAATTCATAAGGCAGCAAAAGATACTGGCAACTGACAACTGAGCTGATATAAGAGCAGCTCTGTGAATGTAATACTTATTCATGGTATAGCATCAAACCGTGTCTTTACAGAGCACCATAGCTGTGTTGCATGAAACTTTAATAAGAAAAAAGGCCCTGATAAGTGATGAAAGAATAATGTTTTTGAGAAACAAAATGATTTTGTTAGTAATTCAGCTAAAATATTTGCTTAGGGGCCTTTGGTCTATTCCTTGGGTGACATACATTCTAATTTGCTGCTGCCGGTAAGCACTGCTTGGTTGATGTAGACCAGTAAGAACCAGCTGCAGAGCAGCTACTGCCCCAACGCTGCACTCAGTGGGGGTGAGGTGGAGGTGAGTAGGTTGCATCTCCAAAGAGGAGTTGGAGGATGAAGCAGAGAATCAGCAGCTAGAGAAGCTTTGGGTAGAGTTGTCTTTTGGGAATGAGACTCTGATATCTGCCCTTTTCTTTCTGCACCCTTGAGTGCTGTGACTTTGACCCAACCAGTTATGGAGCAGCATTAATAGTACCAGGCACAGGCATATCTTAAGAGAACAGGTATAAATCATCAAATATGTTGATTACATGGCTATATAGGGAATGATCTCATATCTGCACATGGCCTCAAGTGTTGGAGGAGTTTTGGACCTGGCTATAAACAGGGACAGAAGCCTGTGGAGTTGTAAAAAAAAAAAATGCTCTGGGCCTCATTATAGCTTCTTCTGCCTCTTGTATGTGCTGCACAGCCACAGCTATCTAGGAGACCAGATGGCTTGTGGGGGGACTAAATCTTTCACTAGCTTG
>NW_009259586.1:2211426-2225479 GCF_000687185.1 Egretta garzetta
GTGGTGGCGGCCCATGGCACAATGCTCATTTTTTTCCTGGGGCCAGCCTGATATTACAGCTAAAGAAATGCTCAGCCTGTAACATCTCGGCAGAGCGTGCTACCCATGATGTGGGAACACTCCAAGTGCCCCGATGGCGTTGTGCATCCATTGCATCCTCTCTTTGTGGTGTTTCCCCAGATGTGCTTTCAGCCCATGCATCGCCTTTTCCCGCTCCTCCTGCCGAGCGTGTGGAAGAGGCGTCTGCCTGTGGCCGGCAGCTCCGTGAGCTCCACGGCTGGTGCAGGCAAAGGAAGCTTGTCCTGTAAGAGGCTTTTTGAGTAACTTTTCACCACCACTTGCTGAATGTTCCTGAGGATGACATGATGAAAACTAGGTTGATTAAACCACAAGATGCAGAGAAATTCATTTTGTAGCTGTTCACTTACAACTTTTTGTTTTTATGCTTTATTGCTGGCTGGAAAATGATCTTTTATTCTATTTTTTTTCTCCTTCCTCACCCTTTTTCTGGCAGGAAGTGTTGACTTCTTCCAAAAACCACAATGAGAAACCACAGTTTTTCAACCAAGTGCAGGCATCTTTGTGGAAAAAAATGTCAACTGGATTCAAACCCAACTTCCTAGCAAAAGGCAATTTTGCTCAAAAATGCGGGTAGCCTTATTTTTGTTGAGACAGATGAAAGTTCCTACATTGAGCTAAAACGTCGTGTCTAACTCTGGACAAAACTCTCTGAATGGGATGGAAATTTTGACTAAATAAGGGCAGTGATATTTGGACTGTGTAAAGCTCCTTGCTCTGATCTGCTTTTCAGCGTGTAGCTCTAACATTAGCTGTCACCTGCCAAAACTTTTCAGACAAAGAATTTCTTTTTTTTTCCCCCCTGAAATTCTGAAAAGACAACTGCTTCTTCTCACTTAATGCTGATTTAGGTGTGTTTTGTTTATAGCTAGGTTTAGACAGAATAAAAGTTTGTCTTGTTTTGCTGCTTCTCATCCTGGCTTCCATTTCTAATTTGCAATTTGTCCCCTTGTCCCAGTGGCCAGTCCGTATGTCCATCGATGGAAGTTGGTATTTCTCCACTGTGTATCTTGCGTGTATGAAACCTTTTTATGTTCTTTCCTGAGACCTTGTGCATCTTGGGAAAACATGGAAACATGAGAGCTTGCAAAGCCTCTAGGTTGTTCTTGTCCCATTACTAATTAGTTGTGATGGAGACACAAAATCTTTCTTTAGGTCAGTGGTTGCAATGGGAGCAGAAGCCACAGAAATGCAGCAGAAATCGCAGTTAATGACTGTTTAATAACTGAAAGCTAGGGCTTGATTTCTGCCTTTGCCTTATGAGAAATGTAGCAGCATGAATGTCACCCTGGGGCCTGGGAGCTTTGATCCCGGGTGGGCAATGCAAGCATTTGGCTGTGTACAAATGCTGTTGGAAAATCCACAGGACAAATGCAGCCATTTCACGCGCCATTTCCCAATGTTTATGCTTTTCTCATTTTTGCCTGATTAAGGGTTTCTACAAAATGTGAAAATTGCTGTTGATTTTTTCCAGTTGGAGCTGGTAAATCACCTATTTGAAGCTGGACTGTGTTGCAAAACGTTTGCCTATTTGAGTGGTTTATCTTTTAATGAGCTGCTATGATCCTTATTTCAGTCATCCTGGCTCAGTGCCATGTCCACCTTGTGGGAATCTAGGAATTCCCTGCTTGTCTCTGCTACAGCTTTTTGGGATTGTTCCTGAAGGAGGATGTGTCCTTCCAGATGTTGCTGGAGAGATCAGTCCTGAAGCTTTCAATGCCAACTAGGGGGTTCAGATTCCTTTTGTGTTATGGTATCACCTGAGCATGGAATTACCTCTTATGGGCCAGGATGACTTTGTGCTAAGTAACTTGAAACAGAAAAGAAGGGAATGAGAGTCTGAGAGTCCCTAATTCTCAATTTAATAGATGTACAGGTTCTTTAGATGTCTCTGCAATGCCATTCTGAGTTTCGGGGGCATTAAAGTAGTACATATTGGAGCAGGCAGGGTGGAAGTACAATATGCAGATGGTTGCCCTTCTGGGATTTGCACGTGGTCGACAGCTTTGCTCCTGAAGCAAAGGTAGCTCCTGTCACCAGGAGCATAGGCTATTGCAATCCCTTGAGTTAAAACTGAGCAGGCAGGAGGTGTGGGGTTTCTCAAGCTCATCCTTGCATATGGCAATTGCTGTTTCCCACTTATGGTTGGTTGGGACAAACAGTCTGTCCTCCTTCCCCAGCCTGCATTTCAGAAAGATACCGATACAAGCAAGCTCCTCTTTGGTGGGACTTTCAATGTCATGAGCTCTTTGGAAGGCCACAACAGTGCAGTTGCTCCCCAGAGTCTTTCTCAAACAGTCTGGAGTCTGTCATGGTGTTAGCAGGCCTCTTCTACGTGTCTGTTTTATCACAGCTTCCAGCAGTGCATTTGGTTCACTACATCTTTCAGATAGCATTGATTTCAGATGAATGTTTCTTATTTCAGTTCTTTTCTCCATTTCTATGTGATAAGGAAAACTTTCTTTTTTTTTTTTTTCTTATGAGATTAGGTAGCATGCCTTCATTGGAGTGTAATTTCCCTAATTCTCATTGGGTACACTGACAGCACAATTATCATCTCACTTGACAGCTGTTCCCTTGAATTTTAAACATCCAAAACACATCCAAGGGCTTTGGAGGAATTTGGTGGTATTACTGTCTGTTGCTAAGAAGTGTTTAGCTTTTTGGGAGGAGAAAGAGTATTTCTGCAATCCCAGAGAAGACATATGGAAATGTGTAGATGCTAGTTATCTGATGAGAAGGAATTTGGGAAATATTATCAGATTTACGAACGAGAAATACAACCAGCGAGTTCCTGGAGGCAGTGATTTTGATCAAACACTTGAGCAAAGGAGGTAAACCAGAAAAATAAGAAATACTCATGTGGTAAAATGTGGCAGCATTTAATCAAGTTTCTGGCAGAGTGAATGGGAGAGGCAGCTGCCTGTGATATTTGCTTTGACTTTCCTTCATAGCACGAGCTGGTTCTGCCGTGCGTTGTTCAATTCAAGTACGATGTGGGAAAAGGAGCTGGAGCATAATCACGTCCTGCTGGTGATCCTGTGAGTGTTCCCAGCGACATTGATGTCTATTGGAATTGGAGCCCTAGAGCAAATCTTTAAAATACAAACGGCAATGTGAATGAGACAAACGTCAGTTAGAGATTCTCCATAAGTAAATGAAACCTGGTTTTTGACAACTGAAACTCGGTAGCTTGGAGGTATCAGAGTTTGGCCATGTTCATTCACGGGATGGGGCTGAAACCCTGGCAGTAGGCAGATGATGAGGTGAGGCTTCGGCATCTTCTAGGAGTTGTTTCTCTGTCATCTGTCAGTTCTTTTCTCTTCGCTCTTGCTTGAATCCTGCTTAGTTTGTTTAGCTGAAAAGGGGAAAAAATGGTCAAAACTTTCAGAAGGAGCCATAGATACAAATCTCATTGTTTTAGTCATTTGGGTGTCCCTGAGATAGGACACCTGGAGAACTCTAAACCTCTGGTAGTTTTTGCTAGTCAAACTATTTAAAATAAAAAGTACAGAGAATCATTAAACAGGTATGAAAATCTTGATGCCTTATGGCGAGTTGTACTTTCTGCATTTTTATCTCTCTCCTCACTGCAGGCCAGGATGCTCCGCCAGAGCTTTGGGGAAGAGCAGCTTGGGGGTCCCTTCTTCCCTGCTTGACATGTTTCCCCATTCCAAATGGACCAGAGGATCTTTTTGTCTGATGGCTGGAGTGTCTTCTGTATTAACCAGTGAAACAGTAAACCAGGAAATAAAAGTTAATGAGATAATTTCATTTAATGCACTGCTGAGGTCTGCCTCTTGTTTCCTTGGAGACAACACCACTATTATCTGGCAGGGAAGTGAATGGGCCATATAGGGTTTGTGCGAAAGGCGCACTTGAATTTTCTGTTCTGCACCTTTCAAGCAGCTTGTATAGCTTCTGTTTTAGGAGCAGAGCAGTGGTTCTCCATGTCCTTCCCGTGTCAGAAATAGAGATACATTTGTCAATAAATAGGTTTTCCTTCCTATTTATATTTGACTAAAAGCTGAGGTCAGAAAGCTAGGTTTTATGGTACCTTCATAGCAGAATAGATGGTTTAGGATGGTGAAGCATTTTAAATTGTGCTAGTCTCAGATGGGGAGCTTAGGGCAGAGTTCACCTCGATGCAGAGCACCTGTACTCAAAACCACAGACTGCCCCTGAAGAGACCGGCTGGGCTCCTGCAGCCCTTCCTGGGAGGTGTTCAGCAGCTGCAGCAATTAACACTCGTGCAGTGGAAATTTTGGTTATTATCTGTGTCGCTGTAGAAGGATCACTCCGTACAATTACAGACTTTGCCTTTTTATGCATTCTGTTGAACACTTCTGCAGAAAGCACTGCTGGGCAGCTTAAGTATTCACGGACTAGACAGGATTAATTCATGGATGCTTTCTAACCAGTATTCACCAAATTTGGCAACAGTTTCCCATCATTACATAAAATTAATGTAATTTGTTCCTCATTCCTATTGCCAAGGAGGGAGCTTGTGTCCTGATCAGCCCTTCCGATTTCCAGTCGCTTATTTGATTTTCCCCTGCTCCTGATAAAAAAGTGAAACTGCTAAGATCTGTCACCTTCCTTCTTGGCTGATTTAATGACATTACTTTTGCTCTCAAACCTTTGCCCTAGCTTCACCCTTTGCTCCCCAAGGACATCTGCAAAGGCTTCCCAGGTCTCCTCTTGTGGATGTTTTTGTCCTCGTCTCCTGTAGATGTTTCCATTTCCCCTCTGTACTCCATATTCTTCCCAGCAGCATCAGTTGTTCCCTCTTCATCTGGTCCTGCCTCCACAGCATTAGGCAAGAACAGTTTCCTAATGGGTGCACACTAATACCTTTCCCTTTAGAACACAATCTTTTTTGTAATATTAATTACGGTGATTGCTCAGGCCTGTGTTTGCCATTGTACGCGTTGTACTGATTGTGCTTTCTGTCTGTGCAATCAGCAGGATATGGGAGGGATTCTTTGGCACCTTTGCTTAGTAATTAGTATTTGTATAGAACTTTGAAAACTTAAAATGCTATAAGGGGGTTAAGTGGTATTATTAATAATGACATGCTCTACTATAAAGAATGGAGCTTATGCGTATTTGTGGTGCTAACCCCCAGTCTCCTCCTTTCCAAATGCTGTTGTCTGTGTGATCTGCCTCTAGCTTATCTTCCTCACACCGCTCAGAGTGCTTTTCAAACAGCTTTTCTTCCTCTTCTGACTAAAGGGCCCATGGGGAAAAAAAAAAAAAAAGGATTCTTCTTCACATAGAATTCAGCCTTCAGGTTTTGGTGATCTTGCCCAGATGTGGTGGTCACCAAACCATGTTTGGGGACTTTGATCTAATTGGTTTTCCGCTAATCTCTCTGATTATTGCTGGCCTAAGATCTGCCATTCATGAAAACCCATTTGGTTTTCAGCAGTATCTGGGGTTTGATCTGCCTGGGGGAGTGCTTTCCTGTTTCCAGGTAATGTTTCATCTGTGCTTTTTACAAATTAATTTATTTTTAAGTCACTCCCTGTAGCTTCTCCTTGGAATATCAGCTTTGTGACTGAGGAAAAAATTAATAGAGACATGGAGAACATCTGAATCTTTTGTTCCCTTTTGGCTGAAGCAGAGTTAATGCAAAGTTTTCCCTCTCCTTTTTCAAGCTAAGAAAGCTGGGTGAACTTTGCAAGTTTACTTCTCAGCTGTGTGCTTCTAAAGCAGTGGGTTACTGCCGGGGCTTGGTTCAGGGAGAGCTGAAAGCTCCTGGAGGAACCTGTGTGCTTGGGATTGCCCAGGCTGAGTTGGTCAGCCCTTTCTTCTGACCAGGACGTTCAGTGTTTTGACCTCCAGTTTTTGCACCGGTAGAGCTCTTTCTGATGGTTTCCTGTACTCTGGAGCTCCAACCCCGAGCGCAGCCTTCTGCTAAGCACTCTGACCTGCCTTGGGCTTATAAGAGCAGTATTTAACTCTCCATGAGCACTTCAGACCTCTGTTTTTGTGGGTGCTCTGCCACAGAAACCTTCAGGATGAGGTGAGACGTTATTTTAAGCATGTGCCAAGACCCCTCTTTATTACTGCTCTTAATCTCGTCATAAAGTGATGATGCCAGCCTTACAGGTCTAAATCCAGATCTTCTCTGGATTTAGTTAAAACTGCTTTTGGAACATTTGGTTTGGGTGGCAGCAGCAAGGCTGTCATCAGCAATTCTCTCTCTTCCAGGCTGAATAATGTGTGTCATAGTGTGGCTTCACGTGTGTACTTCTGTGCCTGAGTTTTGAGGAGGTTAAGGCAGAAGGGATGGGTTTTGATGGAGTCAGAGGAGTTGTACACTGGCTAGGTGACTGTTGTTCTGTTTTTGGCAGGACCCCTTTCAGCACAAAAATAGATGTGTGCTCAGTAGCACATTGGCATCACCAGACTTCAAAGAGTGTGCTTTAAAACTTATAGGAGCCAGCGGCTCCATTCATTGCCAGCTGACTGACCTTGGGTATTTTTACAATACCCACTCAGGTTTCTAGTGCCGGTAGCAAAATTTTGGCGCAGCTGTAATCTTTCTGCTGCTTTACCAGGAGACAAGAAATAGTATTTCTTCAGGAAAGGGAGGCACGAAAAGAATAATCTGGGTAGTATGGCATTTATATAGAGTTTATAAACACGAATTCGAGGAAGGGTTAATTCAGAGACATCTGTGCTCCTGAGGTGCCATTGAAGGAGTTTTTTTGGTGAGCTCTTAAGTGTGCTGTCTGGGGATAATGGGAGGAAAGGAGCTGAAGATAGAAAACAGTGAGCCAAGACCGAATCCCCAGAGAAGAGACACATAAGTGCTCTCAAGTGATGCTTTGCAAGTATTTTTTTTTCCCCTATGTGACTAGAACAGGTTTTGAAGTTGTGAGTCAAAACTCGAATGTGTACTTCAGTTTTGTTGGCTTTTAAAAATGATAGCTAGGGCATTTAGGCTGTGGAGGTGTCTTTTCAATGATTTTTGACTGTATTTCCCAGCTCATGTGGTGAGAGAACCAAGGCGGTGCAGGGGTCAGCCTCAGCACAGAGCAAGAATTAAATAATTGAGGCTCCCCCCTCCAACCTGGGTCACCCCATGAACCAGACCACCCATTTTCATAGGGCAGAGAGTCCAGAGCACAGACGCTGGTAAGCAGAAGGGAGAAGAGACTCATTTCAGGGATAGATCAGAAGCCAAAGCCATCAGTCCTTACTGTGGGATGGAGATTCTGGTTGCCTACTTTGAGGCAAATCTTGCTTCTTTAAGTGTCCATGATAAATATTTCACCCTGATGGTTAGAGGTGCTGAGCACTTCTTGTTCTTCTGTGCTTAAATGGAAACTGAGGATATTCAGAACTTGCAAAAATTGATTGCCTCCAGTTGATTGTCCAGAGTGGGAGCACAACAAATGAGGCCCCTGTTCTAGTAGGGGTCTGCTTGGCTGCACACTAGGACTAGTGGCTGGAAATCAGGTCTACAAAGACCCTCAAGAAAGAAAAGGTGAATATTATCAGGGAAGTGTTATTTGGACTGCCAGTCAGGTATACCCTCCACTAGGTTAGGGAGTAAGAGGGGAAAAGGGACTGGTACTTGGGAACCGCAGCCTTTAAAAGAGACTGAAATCATAGATGCATGGTGGAGGCACAGAACTTACTGTGCCCATTAGCCAGGAAGGCACAGAAGAACTGGGGTGCGCTGCATCTTCTCTGTCTGTGAAGTAGTGGTAAATTATTCCAACCTTGGAGTTTTTTTGGGTAAAATTCTGTGCAAGTGAGTTGCCAAATCTGTGCCTCCCTCCCATTCTGGCTGCGGTCCTGGGGTGTGTACACCTTGGGTAGGCACCTGCTGCCAGTGGTCTGCAATGCAGAATTTCAGAATTTTCCCCTACAGACATGAGATTTTTTGGTATATCATCTCCTTTCTGACCCGATTCCCTTGGAACTTCCAAGCATCGGTATGGTAGCAGTCACAGAAACATAGAAATAACTTAGTGGAGTGTGCTGAAGGGGAGAATGAAGCCTGCAGAGGAAAGTCATTTTTTTATTTTTAGAAATATGTGATGACCAAAATCAAATTATCAAACCCTTGCCAATAAAAAAATCAACAATATTGGGTTGATGCTTCTCTTTCAATTACCTGCAGCATGTTCAGAGACTTGAGTGTAAACAGCAATTCAAAGCTGCCTACTGCATAGAGGCTTTAATTAACTCTAATGATAATTGCAGAGCATGCGTTGCCATTTTAGGCAACAATTACCCAGCTTATGTGGGGAATCTTGTGTGGGTGAAAAGTGGTGGGAAAAAAAGCTGGTATCTGAATATATATGCTCATTGCTGACTCTTAGACTTTGTTAGAAAGAGGAATATGCCTTCAGCCCCGAGAGAGCTGAAAAATGCATGGTCCTTGCTGCGTGCGCTCCTCCTGCCACGCAAACTCAGGAGAAATGGAGCCTGGCTTAGTGTTTGTTTTTACTCTGAAAAGGCAGAACTGATCTCCTTGTTCACCTTTCAGCATTTCAAGGATCTTTCTGAATGGGGACAAAAAGACAGTTCTTCCCTAGAAACATAGGTGCTTTGAAAACTGGAATGGATATAGGTTGTCGTAAGAAATCTAGGCTATTTTGAAGGATCCTATGCTAATAAGGTTGGCACCCATGGGATTTAGGCTCCAAGCTTCCTTTGGCTGCCTTGAAAAGTCCAGCCTAAATGTAGCTGTTTTGAGAGCACAACCAACCTCATTCTGTGAACGTTCTTATGTAGACCTATCTTTACTAATTTTGGAAGTTTTCTTGGATGTAAGTGGGACATATCCTTAGTGAACAAACACAATTCCACCAACAACCAACCTCAAGTGACCTTAGTGGCTTTCCTTGAATTACCCTTCTTCTTCATTCTCCTTTTCTATAACTCCATGAGAATTAAAAGTATTAAGACTTGTGGTATGTTAATCTTGCCCTAGAAACAGAGCCCCACCTCCTTGGGATTCCTGTTATTGTGCCTTGTTGTAGGGAAGTTGTCTCCCAAGTCACCTGCTTGGAAGCATCACTTCTTAAAAAGTGAGCATTTCATTTTTATTTCAAGAAGTTGGAAGCTAACTTAGTGGAAAAACTTGTTCAATGTTCATTTTTGTTTGTGGTCTTTTTCTTTCACTGAACATGTTTGATGGACTTTCTTTCAGAATGCTCTCGTTTTTGTAATGAGGCCTGTGAAATGATCTCTAAATGCTGCATTCCACATTTATCAACAATCTAAAGCATAGAAAAGTGGATGAAAAGCTGGATTTTTTACTTTTGGCTAGAAAAGGTTGAAAAAGAACTATTGCCGTGCAGACACAAAAGAACCTCCCTTACAAAGACTGCTGTGAATGTGAAGCTGTATACATAGACATTTTGAAAAGTAATCTAATTGCTTTATTTCAAAAGTCAAAACAACACAGCCAAAATGTTTCTGGTTTTCTGCTTCCTGATGTTGGAAAACATATCAGATTTTTTTTAGAGATAAAAAAATTTTAGCAAATGCTTTGCTCCAAAGGATCAAATGGGATAGTTGTATCAATTGTTTATAAACCCTAAGCTGTACTCATTGCTTGGAAAGGATGAAAAAGAAACAAAGAGAAGCTAATCTTTAAAGAATGTGTTAGAGGTTCTGTATTTGGTAGAAATATTTCCTTAACCTGAAGAGACCATGAAGTGATTTAATAAATCTTTCCATATCTCTGGATATGGAAACTGGACATAACACTGGAACAGGTTGCCCAGAGAGGTAGTGGAGGCCCCATCCCTGGGACCATTCAAGGCCAGGTTGGATGGGGCTCTGAGCAACCTGATCTAGTTAGCAGTGTCCCTGCTCACTGCAGGGGGGTTGGACTAGATGACCACTAGTGGTCCCTTCCAACCCTAAACATTCTATGATTCTATCTATGCTGTGTCCTGGTCTTAGGTGGAATAAGCTTGATGCAAGCTGAGGGGAGGATTGCTTGTTTAATTCATACCTCCCTTGTTAGTTTAGCCTTATTCCTTCAGCCTTAGGGCTCTTTCAGAGGTGACTTCTAGTTCAACTGGCAGTGTCCACCACTTGATCCTTTGGGGGCTTCCCATGGGTCATACTAGTAATTTGGGTGTGAGATGAGGGGGAATCAACAGAGGAAACTCTGAACTAATTGCTATGCTACTATAGCAATAGTAATTTCTGTCATTTTGAGTTCAAAAGGAGATGAAGATCCTTTTGGACATAGACTGCAGTTGCTGGGTGTGATTATAAATTTATTTCTTGGTGTCTATTTCATGCTGAGGGTTTCCCGGAGCATTCAAACTGATAGAAGGTTGGAGCGTCCTCTTTTGCATCAACTCCAGTCAGGCACTGATTCTACAATAAAAGGCCTGGAAATGATGCTGAGAGCATTATACCACCACATGATACATGCTTGCTGAGTATGTACGTGTGCTTATGTGCGTTGTCCATTTGAGGGGAAAGAAACCCAAACCAACTCACTTTTCAAGCTGTGCTTTGTCCTCACTCAATTATGAGTCCTCCGACAGTGCTTATTTTCCTAGAATTTTGGGGAACTGCTCTTGAGTCTTACCATGACATAAAACCATATCTAGTCATGAAGAAGAAGGCCAAACCTGGAAGATAAAAACTAGCTTTTAAGTTCTGCCAGTACTGCTGACAGAGAATGGGGCTCTAAGTAGTGCAATTTAAAGTAACACAGCAAGGTGAGTGTTTCCCAAGGTTATAATATATGTGGGAACTTTGCAATTATTCCTAGCTATTGTATGATAATCAGAAGTGCAGACTTGCAAATGACTGTGCTACTGCTGTGCTACAGCTATTTTTTCTCTGCCAGGAAAAGACCATTAATTAAAGCTTCAGTGCTCGGGCAACCCACCACTCCAGTCTGAAAAGTTGTATTTTATTCTTCTTCTTTTCTTCTTTGTTGACCTCCCAGAATTTATTCATTTTCAAGGTTGTATATTTTACATCTTGGAGTAGTTCAGACACAGTAATAGTGTGAAGCTTGTAGGTCCCCACAGAATGGTCTTTCAGGAAAAATCCCTGTTCATGTGTCCCGCTGACCTTTAGAGGCAAAATGTTTTCACTACAGGACTTTTTGCACTATAAAATGGCTGTGTGCATCAGTGGAGCCGTTACAATAATTGTTTGAGTCATGCTGAGCCTGGGAAATGATGCTGGATGTTGGAGCTGTGTTTTGGATCATGTTGCAATGGGAAGGATATGACTTTTGGGGGGTTTGCGTGTAAAAATACCAGGAACAGGGAATCTATGTTTTTCCTGGTTTGCAGGGTCAAGGTGCTGGTCTTGACAAAGAATGTGTCAAAATGATGTGAGGAAGTTTAGCAGCAAATAAAAAAGGGGGAAAAAAAAAAAAAGGAACTGTTGTATTTCCAGTCTTAAAGCAGTTGATTCCATTATGCCTTACTGAAATTATTGCACGAATGTGTTTATCAGAATGGAATCTCATAATGTAACAGGGGCAAAGAACGCTGTTTTCGTTAGAGCACTGTGGGCACTGTCTGTTTGAGCTCTTTAGCATTTTTATCAGCTTTTGAAAACAAATAGGTTTGGGGCTGATCACTTTTGGGACTAGGTAACCCTAGGGGACTGCAGAAACGTGTCTAGGTCTAGTGCTATGCCAGTCACCAGTGCTATGAACAGCCTCAAGTCTAACTTAAGACCCTGATCTTGAATCTGTACTCTAGTACATATTAGCACTACTAGTAGTAGTAGTAGTCCTAGCATGAGGCTGAACATTATCAGACTAGAAAACCCCAATGTGCTCTCCAGTCACCTGCTCTGTTATTACCACGGAGAACTGTGATGCAGTCAGGAATCAAGCCCCTTTTTTAATCGCAGGGTTTTTTTGGTTTTTTTTTTTTTGTTTTTTTGTTTTTTTTTTTCAAAACCTCCCAGGATCAGAGACTGCCTCTTGGAGAGTTTTGGTGTTGCCGCTATTGTAGTCTATGTCCCAGTTTCTTCTGGCTTTCTCCTTCTCTCTGAGCAGAGGAGCTTTTGTAGTCTTCACTTGACTTCTCTGGCTTCATCTTCCTCACCAGGCCTGTGCCTCCAGAGCCCTGGGCATGTCCTTGAGTATCAGTGGTATCTACTGATATGCAGGAGCCCCACATGGAGACAATTTCTTTGCCATGCCGGGTTGGTAGGCATTTGACTTGGAGGCATAATGGTGGCGGCAGGAGGACTTTCCCTGCTAGTCTTGTTTTCTGGCTGGGCTTGTGCAACCACCACTCTCAAATGTTCCTGATTTTGACTTGGTTCTGTCTCCAATGACAATGGTGATCCTATTCTCGTAGGGGATTCAGGCAGAACATATATTTAATTTCCCATTTCTTGGCATTTTTTGTTGGTGCAATAAGTCCTCTTTTATTTATGAGAATCTGTGTGTCTTGCAATCTGTGGTGTATCGTACTCGGTTTGCCTCTTTGCCCTCATAGAAGGAAAACTAGGTGGGTAGCAGCACAATAAATGTCCTAGAACAAGGTCCTGTGTTTGTGCTAGAAAAAAATCTATAGACTGTGAAAGAAATGAAGGGTAATGGATGGGATGGGAGTTGATGTGAGCGCCTTTATTGGTAGCTGCTGATGAGCACAGAGGAGGATGTTGTCAAATCTCTCTATAAACTGTCATGAATTAGGCTGCCATGGTATAACTTGTCTTGTCACTTCTTGTGCTAATCGTGAAGTATGGGAACAGTCAAAACTAGAGGTGACACCAGTACTTGGGACCATTTCATTAAGATATATGGGGAAAGAGGAACCTGAAGCCTGCAGTGAACAGAGGGTAAGTACTGGAATATGGGCTGTTCTGCTGCACTGCACCTGCCGAGCCATCCTTGCTCACAGCATTTCCCAACTTGTCCTTGCTCACAGGTCTTTGAGGGTGTTAAATTGATGCTTCTGTCAGAGCCTAGCAACCAGGTTAACCAAAGCCATCATATTACTCAGACTGGCCCTTGCCTGAGCTTGTTAAACTGCTCTTTATGGTGCACAATGGACTCCCAAGCGTAAGCTATTGATTGCTTTCACAATAAGTGGCTTCTGAGAAGTCTCGCATCACTACTCTGCAAGAGGGTTGTGTGATGCTAATTGTTCTGACTCAAGGGCAAAGCAAACTTTAATTTATAATTTCATTACTGCACTGTAGTTATAGCCTTTATTGGCTTCTCACAGGTAATTGTGTTGCTGGAAACTCCTCTGGTCAGGAACAAAATTGTTTATAAGATTTAATAGCAACCAATTTTAAAGAAATGGGGATCATTGTCAAAACCAGCAGAGCAAAAACTCTGCACACATTGGTAAATGGAATAATTCATGCAAACTCCAAAAATATTAATCTCTTGGCACAGTCTCCTGTATTAGTGGTAATAGATGCAGCTATGGGTCCAGAGGGAAACAGATCAGAGGCACACCTGGAAATAGGAAATAATGTCCTTTTTGGCAGAAGCTTCCCAGCCCTGTTGTGAACAGAGACCCATCCCCATTTAGAGAATCTACCTGCAGATGTTCCAGACATGCAAGGTTTGTCACGCTTTGCTGGTTCTCTGATTGGAGCTTGGACCACTGAAACGTTTCTGTATTGGAACATATGGAGACCTCAGTAACTTGATGAGTGTATTGGAACCACTGAGCAGTCTGGATTGCCTCTGCAAAATGCAATCGCAAAGTTATGCTGCCACAGACACCCAGCCAAGTTCTCTGGAGTTTTAAATAGGATGCAGTTGAGCTACCTGGGCTTCACTGACACAGAAATAACAATAATGAAGAGTTTCTGGTTCAGAGAGAGAAATACAGAATTTTGTTCTCCTTTTAAAGACTTCAGCTGCCCTTATTTGTAAGATTTTAGGCATGTTTATGCAAGTACTCATGCTCTGGTTGTGCACAGTGCCAGAGCTCCTTTACAGCTGCCTTGAGGATCTGGAGGAACCAGGACACCATTTCCTGCT
>NW_009259586.1:2226310-2228129 GCF_000687185.1 Egretta garzetta
CTGCTGAAAATTTTGTCTGACGTAATTTCTGAAAGAACTGTACTTTCCAATGGAAAGCACTTTCATACCCTTTTGACTAGCATTCATTTTACGATTATGTTGTGTGAAAGTCACATCTAGAGTCACTAATTAGGATTTAGGATCCCATTAGTCAAGCTGATCTAATGACAATGAGACATCTGATAATGATGAGACAGTGGAAAGGAAGCAGTTCTTTTTAAATAGCTCATTTCTGTTTTCCAAATTGCCAATGAACACTAATGAACAAGTCCTCCCCAGGCCTCCTTTGAGGAAAATAACTATGGGTAAGGTGCTGAGTGTTATTATTATTTCTTTCTGTGAGCACCAGAACTAAGAGGTTGGCATTACAGCTGCTGTTGGACATGGTGCACATCAACTGAAACTTTCGCTGTGGTACTTGTGGAGAGGCTTTATGTGGAAATCTTTAATATTACAAGCAAAAAAAAATTCAGGAAGCCTATCACTGTTAACAGCTTCTATGTCCTCAAGACAGTTACCCTTATTGGAGAAGTTTTTAGGTGTTGGATAACACCTTGTGGGAGATGCAGTGGGAAGAAGCTGAGGCTCTGAGGCTCTTCAGCGAGGGGAGGAGAGCACAGACAGGAGAATGTCCTTCTTGTTGGTTGGGTTGGAAAGAATGGAGTCTTACAGGGAAGTGATTTGGGAGAAATGAGGTGCGCTGTTAGCCTCTGTCACATGTAATCTGCAGCAGGCAATTAGCAGCGAGCTCACTAACCGAGCATCAAATGAGGATGGATCTGGGTGAGGGCTGTGAATTCACTGCTAATTCTTGTGCCCGTTGTTCTCTGGGAGAAAGTGTGCGAGCTGAGCCTGCGCACTGATGTCCATGCTGGTCACACCTCTGTCTGGCAGAGTGATTTCATTTTTCTCTCTTGTGAATATTTTTGAAAGATACAACTTGAGGTGAGGGAGGAGCGTTTGTTATCCCAGGGAGCTGCTGCCTGTCCTTTCTGCTAAAGGTCTGTTGGGTACCTTCATGAATTGCTGCATCTTCTCCCACCCACCGGACCTGAACTGCTGTCTGAGCTGGGGGGTGGAGAGCAGCCCTGGCAAGAGGAGGGGCCAGGTCAGTGCTGCCCTGGGCGATGAGGCAGACAGACCCGGGGAAAGTGCTAGAAACCAGAAGCTGAGAAATTGCGGTGTTCTCGTCCCAGGAATAAGCAACTGTATAGCAATCCATAAAGACAGCAATTGCAGGGAAAAGGCACAGTTGCCCCAAGGGTCGGGGGGGAGGTGAACCCCAAGATGTGGATCAAATCTACCATCTCTCAGTATGTGGGAAACTGAGAGTTGGCTTAAATGTTCCTCTCCTGGAGGAATTTAGAGCCATTCAGGATCTTTGGTAATTCACATCCAGAGCTAGACTGAACTCCATGAGTCACAGTTTGAGCTTATTTTGGTTAGAAAACAAACAAATTACAGGTGATGTAAGCTCCCTTTAATAGTGGTGGAGATGTCCTGCAGTGGCCTGTGACCCCTTTCAAAAGGGCGAGCCTGAATCTTGTCTCTCCCTTTCTCACTTTGAACCATGCAGATTAGCTCTTTCCCCTTTAAACTAAGATCTGACTTTGGTCTACAATAAGTGTATTAGTTACTTGGGGAAATGCTGGCAATTCTTAATTTTTTCACAGCCATTAATAAATCTGCCTTTCCAAACAAACAGAAGCAAATTTCCTTTCCTTCTCTAATGAATCCCTGGAGGGAAGTGTGGATTCTGCATGTAAATGTGCTTGGCTCAAATTACCCATTTTTAAGTGTTGTTTTTTTCTCCCTCTCA
>NW_009259586.1:2228146-2249606 GCF_000687185.1 Egretta garzetta
CAGCATAAATACTTTGCCTGCTTCCAAATTCTTCCCTAGCAAGTCTCTCTCCATGTGAAATTACCAGCCGAGCGCTGGGTGGCCCCAGGTATTTAAAAGCCAAGCAAATAGCCCAGTTAAAAGCAGCTGGCAAGCGTCTGAGCAGAGATCAGCCCTGTGCCCTGCTTGCCTGAGGATCCCAGCTATAAAAAAATCTAGCCATCAGCTTTCACTGTAGGAATGGACATATCTGCTCCCACCAAGGTCACTGACCCATGCTCAGCTTTATTCAGTCCCCATCTCGTTCTCATCTTGCAGGCATCCCTGTAAGGTGGGGGCAAACCGCACGGGGGCTTTAGGCATCTCCTTGTCCCTTACGGAAAGCAGCGCTGGCCAGTGAGCCATCTTGCTGAGGAAGATAGCGAGGAGTATCTTGTGTGGTGACCTGAGCCATTTCTGATGTGGCTGTGTTTGAGATGTGTGAGGTTTTTTCCGCCTGCCCCTTGCTCAGGTGGCCCTCATGAGAGCTCCAGGCATGACACCGGCCGTTCTCTGCTCGCAACCCTTACCTGCAGTGAAACCCAGGGATGGAGAAGGGGTCACAGAGAGGGTCTCCATGCTGGTGGGATCAGGGGAAAATCACCAGGAAGCTGTAGGATGCTTTTTTTTTTGGTGTGTGTTTTCAAAAATAACTGTGTCTTTACACTTGCTTGCTTTGTGGCTGTGTTCTGCTCTGTTTTTGTGGACTTAAGAGTGGAATGAAATTGGGAAAGGACTGATGATACTACTCTGTAGGAGGAATATGGAATTTGATTCTTATGTGTTTTTATATGTAACTTCTCGAATTTATGCCATAGCTCTCTACCGCTTGCTAAATGTGGCTTTCAAAGTGGAGGCTTTCAGGTGATTTATGATCTTTCAAAAAAACCCAAGAAACACTGAAACATGTTTAGTCAAATTTTATGAACAGTCTAGACTTTGTTCTTTCTGGGAACAGTAAGGTATCGGAGTTGATGTTAGGTGGGAAGGAGCAATGAAAAGCACGTGCTGTGAGCTGGTTTAAGCTCACTGCTTAAACCTGAAGGTCCATTAGTGGTCACTTGAGTGAACCGTGAAGCTCTTGCTGGGTTCAGCTTTGGGTTGATGTTTGGTGTTCACTGTCACCGTCTAATGTCAAAGTTCATACATTTGCTACTGGAAACTCAGGTCTAAGGACAGAACAAATAGATATTGCGTGATGTTTTTAGAAACAGTCATCAGGGACATACTCTTGTCTTTGCTAAACTGATATACTTCCAGGGCAAATCTACTAACCTTACCACAGTTCACCACGTTTCCATTTTAAAATACACATGATAAATTTTAAAATAGAATAGTAACATTTTAAAGGCACGTTGCTCTGGGGTTTTATGATAAAATCACCCATTCTGTCTCAGATGCAGAAATCATTTGCTATGCATTTAGGGGATAACTTCCCTCAAGGTAGGTAGCAGTTTTATCGTTAGAGAAATAGGTCCTGTGTCTTACAAGAGCATATGTAATCATACTAATGAGATGATTGTGTGTAAAATTACAAGCCAGAAATACCAGCCATGTTTTTTTTTTTTTTTTCTTGCAGTAGTTATTAAACACTTAATGAGAGAGCCACAGCACATCAGATGCTGTGCAGTGGCCAGGTAGTTGTTGGGTGCCTTGTGTTTGCACACCCAGTGCATGCTGATACGTATTATCCACCCTGAGGAGCAAACTTGGTGGTAGTATGTGCTATGAATGCTGGGACAGTGATTCAAGCCCACTTCCAGTTATGTGTCAAGGAACTGAGATCTGGATCTGATGCTGGCATTTGCCCCTCTTTGGTAATTTGAAAAGCTGCCTCCTTGAACATGGACATTCACAAATCTATTTTAGGCTGTCAGATCTCAGGCACTGATCTGTTATTACAGGAGTGAGTTATTTCTTTCACTTGTGTCCAGTGGAAATGCTAGATTTCCTAGCTTTCATTTATGCCATTAACGAGATACAATTTTTTTACTAACAGGCACTTGATCACACAAATTAAAATCTTTAAGATCTAATCTATATGATTGCCAAATAATTAAGTTCTTGACAGTGATGCAGGGAGGGAAGCAGAAACACCGTGTGCCCTTTCAGTACCAAAGTGTTCCTCCCGAGGGAGAGAGCAGCAGCCCAGGAATGGTTGCGCTTCTCTGCCAGAAGCCTCAGAGTGGTTTGAAACTAGACCTTGCGTCTCACCTAGTTTTGCAATGGGGGGAAGCAAGAGCTCAACTGTGGATAGTTCCGGACTCTGGAAGACAGCAGACTATAGCCAGGTCATGTTTCCTGACTAATCTTTCTGAAATGTGTCAATATCTTCTGGCTTCAGACTTCTTCTGATTACATTTCTTTGAAAGCCCATCATCTGCCTGAGGATGGAACCCCCTAGAGAAAACATGGAGATATTTTAATTTAGTTAAAGGTTGAAGAATGGTTCTTTATTGTAAAAATCGATGATTATTGCCAAGGAGTCCTAGCAAATGTTGCACAACTTTTGTAAGAAACATCCCATTCTCTTGAGCTCAACAGCTTCTGTATAACTGAGTCCTCATGGATGGTCTGCTGCTTCATTAGCGCAGAATGAATCATTCCAGCAGTGCCTTCCCCATGCCATCTGGTTCCCTAACACACAGGCCCTGATGCTGTGCTGGCAAACAGTGGGTGCCACTGGAGGGAAAGGGAGAGATTTGCAAAGCTTCTTCCCACCAGCTGGACCCATGCACATTTCAGTCATTAAATGGCTTTTGCAGGGTGGTTTTCTGAACTGAAAAATAGTTCAGATGGCAGTTTGTGGTACCATCTGGGGTAAGGGATGAGCAGGTTTTGGTTTCTTTCATTTAGGTTGGAATCTCTCCTAATCTTTTGCTTAGAAATAATTGGGGATTGCAGTGTCCATTCAGACTATACTGAAATGCAACCGTTCTGTGTTCCCAGTTGGTAGTGGTCCCTCACTGGGGGAATGCCACCGCTTGGGGTGTAGTTTTTTCAAAAAAAAATAGCATCTCATTTGTCATCTGCTCTAGCAGAGTCAAAGGTTCTGAAGTGCTTCAGCCTGACTCCTACATTTCTACTGTCTGACCTAGGTTAGCAAATGCTGAAGATAGTGTCTAATTTTACACAAACAACACAACTGACCCCCTTGAGAGATGAAGGCTGTTCGCAGGCTACTTGGGACCAGCTGAGCTATAAGCCTTCAAAATGTTGGAGGTTATGTGGGTATGGAAAATACTCAGCCATCGTTGATGCTTAGCTGCTCAAAATTGCCCAAAGGTGCACAGGGAGAAAGGAAATACATATTGCAAGTGTGCCTGTAAGCCTCGTTGCTAGGAGGAGAGTAAGATACAGCAAAGAATTCAATCTGTTGCTAATATTTGGTGAATATGTCTTGCATATATCTAACCCTAGAATATCACGATGATTGGCACATCAGACTGAGTGACAGGTAGCCACAGGAAGGTGGGCTGGTGTTGAGGCTGGAGTTTTATTAGTTTCTTTCCTCTTTAAGTGAAGCAACATTGGGCTGTATGTAAGCTATGTCTGTGATGGTTGGTTAGCCAAGCAAGGCATAGGCGTTAAAGTCACTCAGTGCCCTTTCTATCCAAACAGAGGAGGGTTATTGTGTCTGCTGGCGGCTGTGGCTGAGATGCAGTGGCTCATTTCCGTCTTAGTCATTTACAGTGCTCATCCATCAACCCTAATAAGGCGAAGTTAAATAATAGTTTATAAGCCATTTAATTCCAAAAGAGTCAGGAAGTGCATTAATGAGCCTATCATAATGGACGCCTTTATAATGCAGACAAAACATGGTTAATATTAATCACAAGAGGAAGAAAGAAAGCAAAGGCCGGATATCAACAGTTTTGATTTTACAAGTAAGAAATCTTCGAAGACAGCTTATGTGACCTCCATAGCCCAGGAGCCTGCAGGGAGGGCTGGGGAGGACATGTTTTGTGCCAGGGTGGCACCTTGTGAAGGGGTTTGTCTTGGTGGACAAGAGCTTGGGATGCATCTACAGATAAGGAAGAAAATCTGTGAAATTTAGTGGCTCTCTGGTTTACCTGAGAAACTTGCTGCTCAGAGAGAAAACCTGGCTGCTTGGTTTGAAGGAGTGTCTGAGGCCAGTCTTTAAAAGTAGAGAGGTGTGCGGACTACATTTTTGTAACCCATAGTAGGCAGGAATAGAAGGTAGATGTTGTTTCTTTTTGGTCACTCAAACCCTTCCTAGTTGTTTTAAGAGCCATGAGATTAAAAATACATTGGATAATGTTGCTGTCAACACTTAGCATTGTGGAAACGTTCGGTCTGACATCGGAAGTGGCAGTTGTGCTGCACGAGTGTTTCTCCCATGTGGAAAAACTGCAGCTAGTTGTCAGTGATGCTGCTAGAAGTGTGTTCCTCATGGAAGGAATTGTCTGTTAGGAATGGGCCCAAATAACCGGGATAACTGAAAGAGGAGACAGCTCTAGGAGCTACTAGAAGAAGTATCCCTAGATGGGCAGAAATGTTGACCCTATCTTAAACTGATTGAAATACGGAATCTGAAATTATAAGCAAAAAAATATTTTTTTTTTTCCTCTGGTTTTCTGGATGATAGTTTTCCCATACTATGAGATACCTCTACCTTTGCTGGGTAGTGTATCCGCAGCTATCCAAATAAGCACTACTATCCACGTTTGGGATGCCAGAGCAGCATTAACTGGGCAGGCAAAACAATGTTATTGGACCTCATTGGCATTTAAGAAATCACTGACAACTGTTGCAGGAAACCGGAGCTTGCCAGGTACGCGGTGTAACCTCACGTAATATCCCCTGATCTCGGGGCGTTTGTGGTGCTGCCTGCTCCTCTCCCCTCTCTGTGTGCTCCTAGGGAGTTCGGATAATGGGGAGGGGGGGAAACCCTGCAGCAGTTAGTTTTTTCAGAGTCTAGGATGTATTGCACAAGCTGAAATCTTTCACTCAAGACTTATTTTTCATGGCCAAGTAGGTGTTCCTATGCGTGTCTATAAACACACAAAATGTGAATCTCCCCCTCTTGGTACTTGACTTTGAGCCTTCTGTTCTTTGAACTGTTTTCACTTAGCATCCACCTTTTACGTGTGCAGCAATTCAGTGCGTTCCTGTCACGACGTGTGGCACCATCTCACTTTTTGTGCGATGCTGTTAATATACAGCTTGGAAAAATCACATGAGAAAAGACCTTGGACTTGCGCAGCAAGTCAGTGCTGCTGGAGATCTGTCTGCACTGAAAAGCAGTTTTACAAGTGTTTTATGTGGGGCTTAGAGCCTGCAGCACCCAGAGATGTTAAATAATAATGTCAAGTGGTTTATGTGTTGGTTTTTTTGTGGGTTTATTGTTTGGTGTTTTTTTTTTCTTTTTTTTTGTTTGTGTGTGGGTTTTTGGAGGGGGTGTTGTCTGTCTGAGAGAATTTTAAGCTGGGTATCAGCAGCAGAAAGACAGGAGTCCTGGCCTGTCTTTCGTGCCATGGGGAGATTATGCCAAACTGCAAAACTCAACCCATGCGTGGAGGGTTGGCAGAGCAGCATCAACAGGAGGGCTGCAGATTTTTGTTGTATGGGCAGCTCAACATCCCCCAGCAGAGCCTAGCCTTCTGCACAGCCTCCCATGCATTAGAGCCAGGAGCCAGCTCAAACACAATTAATGGAAGAAAGGAAAATTGTTGCTGAGTTTTGGATTGGGTCTATTTCCAGAAAAGACCCTTGGCATCAGACATTTCATCTGAGAGCTCCAGTTTGCTGTTCTGTGGCAAGCTTAATAACTCACTTCTGCCATTTAACTTAACTCAGTTTTATCTCCAGTTTCTGCTGTGGACTTGTACCCCTTCATAACTGGTTATATCAACTTTCCGTAAATTATTCTAAGCTGAACTGGCATAAAATGCTGAGTGCCGAGAGTTGGGCTGGTTTGGCCAGCCTGACATCATATCAAATCTCCGTATGTGCTTTATGGAGATACGCATATGGACATCTCCATATGTGCATAAAGAACAGCGCCTGTGTCCCCAGGCTGCATGCACATGGTCTCTGCCCTGTTGTCCTCAGTGGTGGGAGGGGACATGTCAGCCCTGCTCCCGGACCTTTCTCAAACCCTCACTGGGCAGGAGGGCTTCTGGCATCTCTAGATCTTGGTTTCCGCAGTCCTTGCCTGTCGCCAACTCGATTGTGTGTCTCCAGCTTACTCATTGTCCTTTGTAATTGGCTTTTTGCTAATTTGTTTGGTTATCTCTTGGAATATAATAAATGAGAAAGATGAAGGTGACTTGGCATAATTATTCTCTGGTGGGTTAATGGGGCCCTTCAACAAGCACAGAGTGATTATAAACATTAAGTCGAATTAGGAACATGGATAACTGTTCTGGGGAGAGATACACTTCTATGTTTTCTGAACTGTGATGGATTTCCTCCCTTGCAGAGCTCAGTGTGTTTAGCTTTTCTGTATGAATGCACCTCTTAGGAGGGAAAAATGCCCATAAATACTGGGCAGCATCCCCAGTACTGTAATAAAAAGGATGCATTTTGATGACTTTGACCACTAGCCCTGTGGGTTGCAATAGGATCCTTCAGGAGGAGGGGGAGGAATATATCAACCTCTAGGGAAGTGAAATGGAAAAAATAAAATATAAAGAATGAGGAATAGAGAAATTTGCAAGGCCAAAAAAAGCAAAGGCATTAATAATGAAGGGCTCTGGAGGGGATGTGTAACAAGCAGCTGCTTCACGAGTGCAGGAGGCTGAAACTTACTCTGAAGCCCCCAGCTCAAGAAATCAACGTCGGGTCTAGGAGATCAAGGGGGGGCGGTGATAGCATGGGGTTAGGCTGAGGAGGTTTTGGAGAAGCCACAGTGCGTGAAGAAGAAGAGGGTCTGAATTGTTTTTTAAACATCCATGAAGCATTACAGGGTTTATTAGTTATCCAGACTCCTGGAACACCTTGGGATCTGAGCCGTATGGTCTCTGAATTTACTGGGGAGTTCTAGAGCAAGGAGACAGAGTGACCAGGAGAAGCTGCACGGTGCACAGAGGTGAGGGGGGAGGGTGGCTCCAGTGGTGCTCCTGTGGTAGCAGACCGGAGTGCTTTGCTTTATCGTCTCATTATTGTAGCATTTAATAGCAAGCCTCTTAATGCAGCCTAAGACTGGACTTCTCAGACGCTGAAAATCTGCAAGTTGTTTTGCCTCTTTTTGTTTTGTTGGCCCTAACCATAAAATCATGCTGACTGCTATGTATTGCTGCCTTAAAAAAAGAAGTGCTCGGACATCTATGGACAAAAAGCACTAGACAGGAATATACTGAAAAAAATCTCCTCTGTACTTTATTTGCGGTGCTTACCAAGAAATGGGCTATGAAAGTGATTATGTACTTCAGATGATGGAGCCTGTTATTGATGTGAAGGATTCACTGTCAGACATAAAATATTGCAAAAAGTATAAATCTAAGTACCATGTGAGTCTTTGATGTAAATGAGACAAAAAGGGCAGCAATGGGAAAGGCGCAGGGTCATACTCTGATAGTTTTGCACAAAGCAGATGCTGCTGACAGTGAGGCAAGGCAGAGCTGTAAGACGGCAACTGATTTACCTGCCAGGTATTTGCTACCAAGAAAAATACTCTTCTCTATGCCAGGCTGGTCAGGCTGAGGACATGGCTCCGGCTGCTTGGTTAAATACTCCCCTGCATTGTTGGCTCATGTCATTTGTGCAGCAAGGAGTGATAAAATGCTGGGAGCCGTGATGAGTCTCCTTAAGGTCGTGATCATAAAATTTGCTAAGTAAACTGTTAACAGCATACATGAAAAGGGGTCCCAGGCTGGGCTTTGGGAGGTGAACCAACAGGCAGTGGGTCGTTTTGGCTGGGAAAATGCCAAGCTCTTGAGTAGTCTGCAAGAAATACGCTTGTGGGGTAAGGCCTCTTGCAAAAATAAGCCTGGGGTCCAAAGAAAATGACTGTGTGGTAGTTTGCCTAAAGCAGAGGCTGTGGCTGGGATCTGCCTGCCAGCTGCCTGCGGCGAGAAGGCATGAGGCAAGGTGGAGGGCTCGTGCCAAAGCCCATTCTCATTTTCTTTGGGAGGGGTGGACGTGCTGACCGCGTTGTTGTGAAGAAGGGAGTGAATCCTGGGTAGGAAAGGGAAGGACAGAAGGTGTAGAGAAGCTGGTGTGGACAGGCTGTGGTTTGTAATCTAGGCTGGAGGTGAGCTGTCATGTGGAGCTCCCAGGTAACGAGCATCGTAAGGTCGTGCTGCTCTAAGACCATCCCAGCAGGAACACTGCAACACAGTTCTAAAGGTTGAAGATGTACAAAGATGAAAGGTGTCCCCAGGGTAGGTGAGGAAGGGGCACAAACTCTCCAACTTTCATGCTAAGAAGAATTTAATAGCAGTGTAAGTCTCTGTGGTCAGGGCTCTTCTGTCTGCCATGGGATTGACTTGGAGCAATGATGCAGGAAGCTATTGCAGAGCAGAAACAACCTAGTGACATCTGAGCTATAAATCAGAGCAAAACAGACACCTGAAAAGTCATTTAAATGAAGAGCAAGGCAGGGAGTAGAAAGCAGAAAGGGTAGAAAGCAACAGGTAGGTAGAAGGTGGGAATTAAAGCAAAATGCTCAAGAAATTTTCCTCGTCAGGCTCTGTCCCAGTAATATATTTTTGCTTAGCTTGTTTGCTGAAACCTCACTGCTACAGTGAAAATTAAATTCCCTCTCCATCAGTTCTTCTTGTAATTACACTTGTACTCGGCCTGCTCTCCTCCTGGACTGGTAGCACCTCAGAAGGGTTTTGGGAGTTGGCCGGCTTTGCCATGAATTGTCTCGGATTCATATTCAATCAGAACTTGGACAGAAGACACTGGGCCTGAGCCCAAACCACTAACACTCAGTTGAAGAGCTTGGGTACAGGTGGCTATATTTTTGCCACCCTCTGGACTAATTATCTTCTGTTAGTTGTCTTTGGTCTTGATGCCCTGTTCCTAACTTGCTCTGCAGGAGCGCAAATACGGTTTAGCTTGGCTCAAGCTCTCTTCTCCCCCTGAAATGTTTTGGGTTAATGCAAATCACTGCTGTTTTCCTTGTAACTTCCCGCATTACTTTGCTGTTCTGATGCCCTGATTGATGCCCATGCGTCTATCCCAGCATGTGGTGGCTAAAACTGCTCTGCCCGTGTCCTGGCTGTGGGAGTGGAATGTCCCGCAGCCGAGAGAAGCCCTGGGGCTGCACAGGCTCCTCCAGTGGTGTTACTCTCCACACCCCTGTCTCCATAGGGATAGCTATTTAACCCCATGTCCATGCGGGGTGTCTACAAACTAATAGTCTGAAATGAAGAGCTCTGGTTGTGTCCTGTTTTTGAATCCTTGTGTGGTACAGAAAAGGGAGGAGGCTTTTATTCCCTGGGGAAACCTATTCACTAATTTCAGATGTGATTCGTTTTCCAGCACGATAAATATTCTATGGGATTTATACTGTAATCACAAAGCTGAGAAGATATCCGGGATCTGGTCCAATGTCACATTTTATCTTTGCATACTATCTGCACGTTGTCTGGGAACGCTCACTCCGGGAGCTATTTTGAGACAGGCAGAGACCGCAGCTGCCAGTGCCCAGGGTGGTGCAGCGCTGTGCCCGGCCGAGGGGCTGGCGTGCACGGGCTGCTGCGTTCCCAGCACCTCCAGCCCACGTCACATCAACGTGGGTTAGAGAGAAGGTTTAATTTGAGCTTGCGGTGAGCTAATTCTGTGCTGTCTGGAGTTTTGGTTATGTCATGAGTTATGACGCCATTCATCCCCCGATCTTCCCAAAAAAACCAAGTGCCACCAAGGTATTTTTCATCCTTTTCTATTCTTCATCTGGCAAGACTTAAACTGGTATTTTCTTTTAGTGCACACCGCTTCCCAGACTGGTTTGATTCCTTGGATCTTGGTGGCGTTGCATCAGGGCACAGAATAGCAACTGTGTTCACAGTAACCAAAATAAAAGTGACACAGGCTGTTAATCAAGAGAAGTCAACTGGGGTCAGAGAAGGGTTTCCAGCCACTTTGCATAAGCAAGACACGAGGTTTAAATCTTGCTGCTAAACAAGATTAAATGTGCCTGTGGCCTCTTCCACCACAGGAATTCTGACATTCCTGCGTGAAAATGCTGAATGTTTTTCTCTCGCCTTAACCTTGTGAAGTGTGGCAGCCAAAGTCATTGGCCAGAAAGTGCTTGATTCATTTTGTCAGGGTCCAAACGCACATGGCAGCCTGGACTTATCCCATGTAGTTTCAGCATCTGAAACTCCTGCTTCATATCTAGTCAATGAAGGGAGAGACCAGCACTTCCAGAGGACACTTCAGTCTCCCTGAGATTTAATTTTTCCCTGGTCAGCCCTGGCTTTCTTGAGGCGAGTCCCAGTGACTGTGGTCCAAAGCTGCATGCCGTAGCTTGGATCTTGGAGAGGAGTAGGATGAACGCAGACCTACCTGTGGTGCTCAGCAGTCCCTGCACAGCATACAGGTGGAAACCAGCACCAAGCTGTATTAGCCAGAAGAGTAGCTTAAGATATTTTAGCTGGTCTAGAACTGGAGCTTCAGCCCAGGATATCATGTTCCTTAAGGCAGAAATTCAAGAGGAAAAATATTGAAAGAGATTAAAAAAGAATATATGGATTTTTAAGATGTTACATATAATTGCCTCATGCAGTCAGAAATGTATGTTTGTCATGCACGTCCACCCAACGGAAGGCGATTGCTCTGCAGGCTCTTTGGCATCGCAGGTTGGATTTTGAAAGTGGGCATTTACATCTGCCTGAGGTTGTGCCTTGGTGGCAAAATACCAACATCATCTGTGCAGGGATATGGACCTGTGCTGCGTCTGAGGGCATGTGGTTGTGTGTAAAACATCAGGATAACTAAGTGCTTTCCTTGATAGTGTTACAGAGACGTGTCAACTGCACAGAGCTGGTGGGAAACACTGTTGGTTTTTACATGGAGGAGAGGGGGAAAAAGTTGTCAGTGGTAAACAAATATCAGTGCAATTTACTGACTCAGCTGTAGGGCTCATGGGAAAGTATCATTCTTTCTCTCAAAAAATAAATATATGTTTTACACAAGCTCTACTGTGCAATGGCTGCAGAGGCTTTGGTCTTTTCCCTCACTGCAGGGGGAGATTGATTTTCCCATTGCTGCTTTTTTGGGTAGCAAGGAAAGAGGGGGGATGGCTGTAATGCAGGCCCCCAAGGGACAACCAGCCAGAATGGCTTAGGGAAAGCACCAAAAGCAGCAAAATCTTCCAAGCCTACATCTTTTGCAGTCACAGTGATAAAATACTGCTTTGGGCTGTAGGGATGGGCAGAAGTATGTGGGTCACAGCCCCCAAACTGTCATGTTTCTTCCTAGAGGGGTATATTGCAATGTGGCACTTAAAGCCATTGGACTGGACCAGGGTGGAAGTTCCCTGGATGTGTCTCTATCTCGCTCCAGTGCTACCAAAGCATCACGGATCAGCACATGTTTTTGAGCAGAGCCCCTTCAAATCTTTCTCCCCTCCTCCAGCATTTCCCTTGGCACTTCTGCTACTGATCACAGCTATATCTTGTTTGACCAAGTCATTCCTTGTCTGCTGCCTTTAGCTCTCTTCTCTTAGCCAAGTCATAAATCTGGATTTGTAGCTGATGTTGTTCCCAGGGAAGCAGACAGGGAAAGTTCAGACAGAGGGTTATGACTTCCCTGAGGGATGCGGTTGAGAGGAAGAATTGGCCTATCAAGTGGAATAGATGCAAAGCAGTAGTCTGAAAATAATGGACAAGTGAGCCGATTTGGAAAGAAATCACTCCTGTTTTAAGTACTGGCTTCATGGGAAAGCCTTTTAATCTCTGCATTTCCCCCCTCTGAGATCTTAGGCTGGTTTGGGGATTTGAATCATGTCAGCTCTTTCATCATTTGGTTGGTTTGTTTTTTTCTGAGATCTTTTTCTTTTACCGAGTTGTTTATGAGACTGAATTACAAGAAGTGATTCCCCAGGGACTCTCCCCACCTGGGAGCCAAGTGCCTGCACAAACAGGTCAGAAATCCCACAGAGCCAGTGCGATGGCTTGCAAAAAACAAAAGCAAGCAGCACGAATTTCTCCTGCACCATCTGGGGTTGGCTTGTTTGGGATCAGGGATACTATTCAGCTCCTGTTGGCTGTGGTGTTGGTGAGGAGCAACCTTTAGGGCTCAGTGGGGCAGCGTTGCTATTTCCAACTGCTGCGACCTGCTCTAGGGTTATCCCTGCCTCGCTCCGGGTGTTTGTTTTGGACACAGGCTAGGAAAGGGAGCTCTGGAGGGGAAATAAAGGAATTTGATCACAGTAAGAGGCTATTTGGATGCATTTTAATAAATACTGAAAAAGCCTTCCAACGTAGCTTATTGCAAGATAGTAATTCCACATTGCATTTGGCTTTTCATTTGCGTGCATGAATGCAACGTGTTCAAGAGTCTCTAAGCATGGGGAGTGTCTTGATAGGTCATTACCAGGGAGCAAGGGAGAGCTCCATCTCTCACCCTGCCACAGTGTCCTTTGCCACCGCGAGCAAGTGGCAGTGCTGCCCTACCCCACCTGGGCACACGCCACCTTCTCTTCTCCTCCTCTCTGATTATTAATTCTCTTAGGGCAGCCTCTGTCACCATCTCGGTCTAATTGAGCAGTGCCTGAACACAACAGTGCCTCATGACTCTATTGTCATACAAATGCCCATAACAAATGCTTTGATGCACGTTATTGGACTCTGATCATCTGTTTTGGGTAGATAAACTGTAGATCAGTGAGACAGTCTTAGCAAAGATTGTATATTGAGCATGCAGTAAAGCCACGATTAGCACAGACTGGTCCTGCTGTGTAGCCCTGTGCAGTAGCTACTGTATCTTCCACCGCAGGAATAAAATAGTTGGAGGAAGAGGGTGGTTAAATCTGCTTGATGAATCCTTCAAAATCTTTGGGCTTAATGCTATTTACTAACAGGATCTTTTGACGCTTCTTGCAGCTGTAGAAACATTTATGTGCTGTACGGGGGCTGTGCTGTCAGCAGCAGAGCAGCCTGAGTCTATGAAATGAAACCTGGCAGCAACTTTAAAGACTGTTTAGCATTCAGGATTGCAGGGAACAGCCATCGCAAACAGCCCCTGAGCTAAGTGTCCCAGAGGAGCAGAGAGAGGGGTCCCAGACCGCTCTTGTGGGCAGTGGGCCTTGAATCTTTCCTCCCTGCACCTGTTGGGCATGTGCTAAAGAAACCTCTCCTGCAGCCTGATGAAGAATTTAATAGATTTTACATATAGACTCGATTTACCACAGGTAAACAAATGCATCTCTCTTAGCTCCAATTGCACTGAATGATGTCTTTGTTCCCTTTCCTTTAAACAAATGTGAATCAAGCAGCAAGCTGGGCTCTGGTGTGGCTGCAGGGATTCCTTCCATTGCCCCTCCACAGTAGGTGACAGCCTCTTATCTGGAAAAGACCTGCAAACCTTGTTTCCTTAAAACTCTAGAGCCTTGGAAATGTTGGAGATGGGAAATTGTTATGCTTCAGCAGCTGAGAAGTTGAAGGAGTCTCTGGGTACATGCAAAAAGCAATCAATGCAAATTCAGAAATCTGAGTTGGCAAACTCATACGGAGTTGCAGATCAAACCTGTTACTGGAGGATTGTTTATTAGCTATTGCATTTTGATAACTGTTATCATCATATATTAAAGCCTTTGGTTAAGTCCTATTTTCCCCCCCACAAATTAGGAACACTTGGTGCATTAAGGTCTGATCTAGTGGCAAACAGCAGCTGTACAAAATGTAGGTGGAAAATGGGCTGATGTTAGGCAAAGCACTTGCCTCAGCTAGGAGCCCCAGGGAGAGAGGAGATTTGGCAACCCTTTGCACCCTGCAGCGGGGACGGGCACCAAGCCTGACTATCAGCTGCTGCAAGACACTTGGCTGCTCATCTCACCTTGATTTCAAGGAGGAAAAGCTTTCCTGGTACAAACAAGCGGTTTCCAAACTGTGGACTCAAAGTGGTCTCTGACATCCCAGTAAGGGGACTGCAAATCTGCCTGGTGCTTACAGCACGTAATGATCCATGACAAGTTCTGAGGGTAGCTCTCCACTCAAAAGTGTTTGGGAAATCATCGCTTTCCACATTTACGTAAGAGCGACAACAAAATCAGTACTGCGGGTGAGGCTGGGACTAATCCAGAGTGCAATGTCTGGTAGTTTTCATGACTTACGGTATGTTTGCAAACCCATGGGAATGATTACTTTTGCCCAAAAATTTGTATGATGAATTTTGCTTCGTTGTAGTGAATTATCCATGAGCAATTTAAAATTTGATGACACTTGTCTATAATTCAAAGTAGTTCATAAAATAATTTCTGGTTTGTAAATTGGAGTGAACAGTGCAGGAGCACATATGCAAAACCTGAGCTTGGATCCCTGTAGGTTAGCGCTGGCCGGCATTGCGGAGACAGCCTGCTCTGTGCAGTTTGGAGTGTGACCAGGTCAAACCTTTCACAGTAGAAAGAGTTTTCTAGAGCAGCTTAAAAATGAATGTCAAAAGATCCTTAGCTGATGTGCACATAAAGGAATTCTCTCTCATAGGAAAGAGGGGTTTTTTTTCCCTACTGTAGAATTGAAACTTGTTTTGCTGCTTAGAACAGTCACATCTCCAAAACCTGCATGTGTTACTTGGCAAGTGCTGTCCAAATCTGATAACCTTGGCAATTCGTTGCTTTGAAAGTCTCTGTTTTATAAGATGGTGTTTGCAGAGTGGCTGTTGAAATCCCAGCTGAAGGAAGTAACAGTCTCATCACTCCGCTGCCCAATAAAACACATCAATGAAAGGAGGAAAACAGCTGGCAGGCTGAGTTGAAATCTGCTTACAGCCGAGCTCCCGAGCCCATCCTCCCTGCCTCCTAGGAAGCTTTCCAAGGTATGAGGGATTTTGAATGGGGTTAGCTGGGAACTGGGAACATGATCTTTGGATCCGCCCAGTAAAACCCTTTCATGGCAACTTTGTCCTGGCTGGCAGGGACATCAGTGTGATGATGGTGGCTGTGCAAGCTGGAGGGAGTTATGTCTGGAGCTGTAGGACCAGAGCATCAGCAATGCCTGTGTATCCAGCAGCCTCAGCTAGGAATGGCCTCTACTGCCTTTTCTCCAGCGTTGGAGTCCTTCGAGAGCCCATGGCAGAGAGGAGTGGGCTGGTGTCATGCTGCAGAAGGCTGCTGTGCCTGTCCGAGCAGTTCGCCTCTGGACTTGCTTGTGGCTCTCCTGCTCTTCACAGCCATACGATATCAGCGGTATCTGCTCTGCTGGGAGCTGGAGTGAGATTCACCCCATCTAATCCAGCCATGTAAAGCCAGATTGGCACATAAAGGGGACAGCTGGGGTACCCTGGAGCTAGTGAAGAGGGGCTGGCTGCTCAATCTGGATATCTAAACTGGGGTTGGGTGACTCACCTTACACACTGGAGGGCCAGTGCGGACTGGACACTTACTTTGAGGTGGCAGAAAAATGCTAGAAATGATATCTCATAAATGCGGTCATTGCCTCAGGGCTGTTTGCTATATTGGTAGCTAACGCTCCTGAAAGACCAGCAGACATCAGCAGTGAGACCACGGTCTCCTGTTCCTGCTATCCCTAGTAAATTCTCTTCCAGGGACCAAGTGATGTGTGCTGATTTGCATGCTCTTGCTCTTTTCAGTATTAATTTTTGTACAGGCCAGGCAAGGGCTTAAGCCCCCAGGTTCATTTCTGGACCGAGCGCTGGACCCAGCACAGGTGACAGTGCTGGGCTCTCATCCACAGGCTTCCCCTGCACACAGCAGTGGTTCTGTTGAAGCAGACTTGAGCACTGTGAGACCTCGCTGTCTCATGGTTTACTCTCCTGTCTGGTTCCTTGTGCTGGTTCTGCAACCCCATAATGAAAACCAGCCCTCTAGAGTCCCCCGTTCCTTGGTGCAAGTGTTCATGGTGATGGAGAACTTCTTGTGAGGGGGTGTAGGTCTGTGTTGGGGAAAATTTCACCACCATTTACAGTATTCCAAAACCTGGTATCAGCTGTAGAAGAAACTGTTGGTAAAGAAATTCTCCAGGCACCCTCTGCTTACATTATTCTTCCCTGCTGTATCCCACTTCTCTGACTGTGGCTGCTCAAAGTCAGCGTCGGTGGAAATCCTGACTCCGTTGTATCTGCCTGCTGCTGCTGTGTGGCTGTTACTGAGCTTTAAGAACTTGGTTTGTTTAGTCCCCGAGTCTGCCCTCGACTGTGACGATGTCAAGGGTTTTTCTGCAGTTTGTAAAATTGCCCATTCATATAAATGCATCTGAATTGTTTCCATGGGAACGGGGCGCTCAGCTTGCTCCACAAAGCAAATATGATTTGCATTTATGAATAAATATGAAAACTTGCTACCTCAAAGAGCCTGGGCTGGAAAAGGAGCAACTGCTGGCTAAGAAATAGCATGCAAGGGGCAAGTGCAAGACCTGTGTCAGAGCAGCTAGCAGAAAGGCCAATGTGTGGGTGAGAAGAGGCTCAGCGTTGAGCTTGGCCTGAGCCCTTGGGTATAGCATGCTTGGAGCTGGGCTCCTGACGATCTGAGGAGATTTGGACTTTCAATTTTATGGCCATGAGATTCAGCAAGGTGTCACAGGTCTTATTGTCACCACAGTGTTAACTGGTGTGATGTGCTGTAAAAGGCTGGACTTCCATGCTGTGAGGGCACAGGGGGCTGAGGTGAAGGTTTTTCAATTATTTGGTTCATAGAACCAGCCTGTGACTCAAGCGAGAGTGTGCTTGTGCAGCAGGTCTGGGGATGGAGGAAAAAAGGGCACAACATCCTTTTAGTATGGACCGAGGCAGGTGAGGAGCATCCCTCAGACCTGGAGCCCATGCTGGGAATGGGAGCACTTTTAAAAGTATTTTGCTTAAGCTTTATGTTGGAGAGAATTAAACATAGTACTGAGTTGTTCCTGCAGGTCTTGTTTTTTTTCTTTAGAGCATAGTGTCCATAGGAGGGTACAGAGGCACTTAAGTTCAGGTTTCTCCATCCACAGGCCAACCATCAGCCTGAGCAGCCAGCTCCTGGTCCCCTGTGCAGCCAACTGCATCTGTGACCAGGGTAGTTGCAACAACTCAGGTAACCTGGCTGTGAAGACAAACTGAGATGAATTTTGTAAACTCATTTTTGCTTGCAAGTGTTTAACCATAACTTTAATGAATCGCAAAGCAGGCAGTAAGAATGTCATTAACCTTGGGGAGTTTTTCTTTGTTTAGTCGGGTTTTTTGTGGGTTTTTTTTTGGGTAAACTGAACATTAGTATGTCCCAGAGACTTAGCTCAGTTAACCCTGGCAGTTAGGAGTCGTGTCTACACAGAGCTCTGCAGTGGGAAGATTAATATAGAGCTTAGCTGTCGTATTTAGAATCCCCTTGGGATTAGTGGAATTAGAAAGATAGTTGTAAATATAAATTAAAAGGCAGCTGTAAAAATACAGGACCAACTCTATTCCTGAAAAAAGGGTCTTGGAAACACACCAGGGATTAGCTTTCCCTTTTAGTTTATTTCTGCACTGTCACAGGATGAGTCTGAGGAACTGCTTCGGAGTTGTCAAACTGTCCGGAATTCTCACACCTTTTCACTGTCACTTCATGTGGTTTTACCTTCCTAGCAGATGGCTCACTCCTACAGTGTGTACGCCAGGGAGAGCTGGAACCCCTGCGTGGCAGGGCTGCAGCCGCCTTGGAAAAATGCCTTGAGAGTACTGGTCACCGAGCATGGGACCCCTATTTTATGGTAACTTTTTAGGACACTATCTTCCTCATATTGTTAACTATGTCCTCAGCCTCCTTCTCTGACCGTCTCCTTCTCTCTTCTTCATTTTAATCTTGCTCTTTTTCTGTCTCAACTCAAAATCATTTTTGTACCGTAGCGCTGTCTCAGCCTCACCACTTGCCCTGCGGCTGGGTCTGCCTGAGCCCGCGTCGAGCCCACGGTGCTTGATAACATCTGAGACAAGTCAGCTATCCCTACACCTGGTTCTCGATCAGACGTGTGGAGTGATATCTTTCTGGCTTTACTAATTCCAGGGAGTCTTAAACTCAGAGATGAGGAGTAAAAACAGAGCCGAGGAATAAAGTGCACGATGGTAAATTTGTTACCTGGCATCCATGTTAAAACAGGACGCATACTATAACTGACTGCTGCTTTTAATGAAGTCTCTGATTTTCCAAAGGGGGTGTTCGTTTAAGCAGTAGAGTCGTGTAGAGGAGTACGCCATGGTAAATTTAAGCAACAGAGGCCAGCAGAGGGATCCCCTGGTCTGCTGCTTTCCTCCTTTGGGTTATTCTTGCTTTGTTGAGAAATTTCAGGTGTGACAGAAATAAAAAAGCAAAGTGATAGGACCTCATCCATTGTCTTCTGATGCATCCCATCAGAAGCAGTCTGTGGATGATGCTCCCTGTCTGTCCTAACCACCACCCTCTTAGTGCTCGGCATGTTTGTGCCTGCTGACTTTTACTAGCAGGTCAAGCTGGGATTGATTTACCAGAAGGAGGGAAAGGCTCTCAAAGTCAGAGTGTCTATATCCTTGACCCCGTTAGAGCTGGGGTGGTGCCCACATGCCACGGATACCGAGCAAGCATGGAGAGTGAGGATCATTTCAGGAAAATGGAGTTTTATTTTCCATTTCTTCTCAACGCAGAAGAATTACAGTAACATGAATCCTTCCGAGTGACAGCATAGCCCTCTTATGTGCTTGTGGGCTGGGTACCAAGTTCCTGCTCCGGAGCTGTGTCAGGGCTGGAAATAGCGGGTGAAGGCATGAACTGTTCCCTCAGCTCTCCATCTGCATCACAGTTTTTGAAAAGGTCAGCACCACAGTACCAACCCAATTCCCAATCTCTCAGCTGGGATCGTCGCTGATAGCTTAGCAGGTGAAGCAGCACCAAGGCTCCCCGGAGCCACCAGTGGCATGTTTGTGCCTGCTGACTTTTACTAGCAGGTCAAGCTGGGATTGATTTACCAGAAGGAGGGAAAGGCTCTCAAAGTCAGAGTGTCTATATCCTTGACCCCGTTAGAGCTGGGGTGGTGCCCACATGCCACGGATACCGAGCAAGCATGGAGAGTGAGGATCATTTCAGGAAAATGGAGTTTTATTTTCCATTTCTTCTCAACGCAGAAGAATTACAGTAACATGAATCCTTCCGAGTGACAGCATAGCCCTCTTATGTGCTTGTGGGCTGGGTACCAAGTTCCTGCTCCGGAGCTGTGTCAGGGCTGGAAATAGCGGGTGAAGGCATGAACTGTTCCCTCAGCTCTCCATCTGCATCACAGTTTTTGAAAAGGTCAGCACCACAGTACCAACCCAATTCCCAATCTCTCAGCTGGGATCGTCGCTGATAGCTTAGCAGGTGAAGCAGCACCAAGGCTCCCCGGAGCCACCAGCTCTTGTCCTAGCAGGCTTGACTTACCAGTGTTATTTGAAGCTGAATCCTGCTGTTTTCCTTTGAGTTGTCTTTCAGACGAGAACTTAGTCATGCTCCTTTCCCTTTGTCTGTGGTTATGGAACCATCGAGGGCATTGCATGCTGTGCGCCGGTGGGGTCATGCTGGCACATGTGGTGACACAGGTGTACCGCCTGTGTACCACACATCATGCTTGGGTGCTGGCTCTCCTGTTGTCTGCCACCCCAGCCGTCCTGCGGTTCTAGGCTCATAAGGGCGAAGGATTTGCTTTGGTGTAAGGGATGCCTTGAGAACCAGCTGAACGTCACGGTTCTGTGATGTTTAACTCCAGGTGGGAGGCCGTATCCACTCCTCAGTGCCACGTACCCTTGAGCCCTGACCTGGACACCACCTCGCTTCTCAGCCTTTCCTTGCCCTAGGAGCTCTCTACCAGCTCAGAGATGCTGAACAGCTTTTCGTCTCCAAAGATGCTATTTTTCACCAATTCTCAATTTTCTCCCTCTTCCTTTTTTATCTGTGCTTCCTCCTGATGTCCCTTGTACCCACGAGTAGAGGTCTGGGCAAGCAGCTGCCGAAGCCGCCTTCTGCTGCGCGTAGCCTTGTGCTTGCTTGCCTTCTTTGCCTTCGAGACATAACAACTCTGATTTTTTTACATCGCTTACACCCTTTTAAAGACAGCCATCTCGGAGAGAGTTTTGTAAAATGGCTCCCCAAATCATAATCGCTATTAATCAAGCGTTGTTTTCCTTTCGCAGCAGCACGGCTGTTTCAGGAATGGCATGCAAACCCCTGAAATGTCTCTTGAAAAGCCATCATCAAATAGTCTGTCTCACCCTGACATCCTGGAGACCACAGGCTGCTTAACGTTTGATGCGTTTTGGCACCCTGACTAGTTTGTGGCCATTTTTTGGTGTGTTATTTAAGATGCATTTTGGCAACATGGCTAGTTTGTGGCTGTTTTTCTGTGTGTTACTTGAACTTGCATGAAAATACATGTGATCTATTACCAGCAAAGCCCAGCGACAGACCAATAGCACAATTTATTATCTCCTAGAACTAGAAAACAGCTTCTGTCTCTGTAAGGGCTTATCTCCCACCCGGTATCTTTAATTCTTCCATCTAATAATAGTTAAATGTATCTTTGGGACCATCTTTCCTTTTATCTTAAAACTTGTGGGTTTTAAGCCCTGGAGGATAGTTTAATACTTAAAGCAAAAGCTGCACGGCTCTAAGACTACCAGGTCTGTGTTATTCAGAAGAGGTAATTTTTAAGTATCAGGGCATGTTTTCAGGGTTCTCTGTAATAGAGACATACATTTGGGAGCAGAGAATTGCCTAGCCGTCTAAATTGTTCTTTAATTCATCTAAATAAGGTAAAAAGATAATCTAGGCTGTCACTAGATTAGGAGGCACTTAAAATCTTGTCAGACCAACTAAACTGCATGTAACTACAGATATGATTCAACATGGGTCTTTGCAGCAGCTTCTTCAGATTTCAGAACAGCTCAGGTTTTATTTCTTCATTTTTCTTCTGTAGCTACCCAGAGCCTTTGGGGCGCTTTGTCAATGGCTGCTGCAGCAATCTGCTCTTGGTAACATGAAAAAAAAAGATGCCACAGTGGAATTTCTTAGCTTTTTTTAAAAACTGCAGGCCAGGCTTTCAAAGGCAAGTTCAGCTTTTGTGCTTGCTGAGTGGGGCAAAGGCAGGTGGGTCAGCAGGGATGCAGCCCTGTGAGGGATGCTGTATGGCGGGCCAGGATGTGGCCCTGCCACCATATTTTGGGGGGATTTGGCCTATTTTGCCCTGCTCTGCTGGCGAAGTGCTTTCCTGACTGTAGGAATGTTTCTGTTGAGCAATGCGGAGCTGCTGCTGGGATGAATAATTCATACGGTAATCAGCCACGGCAGAAACTTTCAACACTCAATCAGATTTTTTTTTTTTTTTTTTTTTTTTTT
>NW_009259586.1:2249684-2251356 GCF_000687185.1 Egretta garzetta
TTTTTAATTCAGGCTATGGCTGAATTATATGACCTAATTTATGTAGAAGATGAACTTAGCTGATGTGGACAGACAGGGATTAATTTGATATTAGAAACTGCAGGGAATGATGTGATAATGAAATATTAAACCCTTTTACCGCTTGATGCTGCTTCCCGTCCCAGCGAGGGCACGTCCTGTGCTAGCTGTCCGCGTTGGCCCTCTGGCACTGGGTTGAACACGTGGCTCGGTACCTGCAATGTTGGACCAGGACTTGGGGCTTTGGATCATGTTTCAGCTTTGCCACTGCCCTGTTGAGTGAATCTGGAAAAGTCGCTTCACTTTTCTGTGCTGATGCCACCAGCTGCTGTGGATTGCTTTGACGGGTGGAAAACATGACAGCAAAAGTTTGCTCTGCAAATGGGTGCAGAGACCTCTGCAGTCAGGTTATGGTCATCTGCTGCGGTTGTGGAGATGCCTTCAGTGTTGGGAGTGTAAGGGGGCTCTCATTTGAGAAAATACTTATGGTGGTTTTATTATTCTTTGTGCCGCCACTGGGGTTTTCAGGTGCCTGGATTTCTTTTCTTCCCTTGGTAGACTGGAATATGGCAAAGCATGGCCCGTTTTTGGAGTGGGAGGAAGGCTCTGAGGGACGAGCATCATCTCAAAGATGACTGAGGAAACCTATGGTATAGGACAAGAAACCCCATCCCATGAAATCTGGGGGAGCCTTGTGCTCTCTGATTATTTTCTACATTTCCTTCAGTGCGCCTTTCCCTTGCACTGTATGGGTAACAGCTTTAATATCAGAGTCATATTTTGTTTAACTCCTCAATTGCTTCTGAATAAAGCTATCTTTCATAAGACATAAAAGGGAGATGACATGTAGGGCTCAAGGGGCTGCTGGACCTTTTTGTGCTCTGGACAGACTCCTAAGACCATGAAAGCATCAGCAATCGCCAGCATTGAGCACAGCAAGCTGCGAGCATGGCACAGGGCCCTTTGCTTTCTGGAGCAATATCAAGCTTTACCCTTGTTTGTGGCGGGGTGTTGGCCTGGCTGCTGCATGCCGTTTACTTTGAAAATAAACATGTTATTTTGAAGAAATTAGAAGCAGCAAAATTACTGAAAAATTTCTTTTTTCATACAGTTGCAACAAGGGTTGAGATAAAATCCCATGTAACTGGTAGTGCAATGTTTGCTAAGTATGCTGGTTATTTTTTGATCTCAAATGTTAGTGCTTCTACTGACTGACTGTATTGGTTTGCTCTAGGGGGGGTTCTCTACATGACTTTCATCCAGTATTGATACTGCCTCTAACCACTGCTGGTATACGTTTTTATTTTGTACTTTATCTGAGGGTACTGTATGTTTTCTTGCCTACTGCAGATCTCTGCTCTGCCATATCCTCTTACCTCCTGCGATCGCTCAGGAGTCTGCGCTGGATGTGAGAACAGCTTCACTGCAACATCCACTCAAAGAAAAGCGATTTGTGTGTGTCCTGCAGGTCAGAGAGGTTCCTCCTCAAAGCCCACAGTGGGTAGCATAAGCTTTAGAGACAGACAAAGCTCCTGCAGGCTGGCACTAGGTTTTTTCCAGCCCCAGCAGCAGACCCCGCGGTCCCCTGAGTGCTGCCCTCCTGCAGCAGCCTCCCCGTGCTTCCCATTGACCCGTTCCCCGAGATGGTGCTCAG
>NW_009259586.1:2252500-2252911 GCF_000687185.1 Egretta garzetta
TCAACTCATTGGGTCTTCCAAAATGCAAAACAAGGCTCACAAAAGAATAAGTAAAGATTTTATTTAGTAAGATTAAAACATGATCTTGAGACGTTGACTGTAAACCTGGAAACAAGCAATTACAAGTACAATCGGTCCCAAATAATTGGGTGTTTCAGTTGGTTTGGTCTGTCCTCTCCGACGCAAGGCCTTGCTGATCTGGGCTGTGGGCTGGAGGGGGCTTCGCATGCTGCTTACCCTTGGTGTAGTGCCTGGGGGTCGAGGCATTTTTTTCTTTAGTGCTGTGTCTCAAGTTAAGGAGAATGGAATTCACATCTCCTGCCTGTAATTGTCTTTTAAATTGCTTCTGCCCTGCTTTGGCTGAAATGAATTAATATGTATTCCTGGGCCCTTGCTAGAATAACAGTCGAT
>NW_009259586.1:2254087-2318544 GCF_000687185.1 Egretta garzetta
GGAAGGAGGTTAATTAGAAATGCTTTCTGTGAAGCTTGTGAAATGCAATGTGTTAATTACCAATGCTCTGTGGAGAATGCCCAGGACACCTTTCGGTACATTATTAACACAGTTAACGAGGTGCTTTGTCTGGATAGGTCTGTAGAAGCAAACATATCCATCCCAGAGCTTACACTAGGATCTTGTGTGCTACTATCTCCCAGATCAGGCAAGAATTGGCAGAAAAGCTGAGATGGTGTGTGATGAAGAGTTTGCCTTGTCTGGGGACATGAGGGCTGAGGGATGGCTGTTGTGGCTGTGTCAGGGGAGGTGTGGAAGGGAAGACCAGCTGGAGGTGAGCCAGGAAGCCTGGTTAGCCCTCCTGGGAAGCCTGGTTAGCCTTTGCTAACGTTAGCCGTGCTTTGAGCAGATGGCTGAGAGCGAGCATCCCCTGGGTGAGGGCAGCAGAGATAGCAGATAGGGTGGTGAAAAGTGGGAATAGGATGTTCATCCCCACTGAGCTCAAGGACAGGACTGTCTGAGCTGCGTACTTTTTCCTGGAAGTATGATCCCACATGAAGTTATTTTTACAATGGGAACAGTGTACAAAGGGTCACAGGATGTTATGTCCACCCTTGCTAAGCCCGTCTTGGTCTAATGATAGCAGCCATTTGGCTCCTAAAATCATCATCACCACAGAGGAATCCCTCACCCCAGGCTACCCTTAGCAGCCCTTTACTTGCAAGGACAAGTGAAGTGCCAGCTGAAACCTCCTGTGGTAGTACCTACCGTACCCTCATGGAGTTACCCAAAAGACTGCTATGACATCTAGCTGCCCTGGAGTACCAGGGGCTCGGACAGAAGTTCTGGCCACTCTGACTTAGCAGACCCTGCTCACGCGGGCAGTGAATGAGGACGTCCTGTTGTGCCCCAGGTCCTGGGGTCCAGATTCTCTTCTGTGGGGTGGTCCATGGCATAGGGGCAGGGTGAGTGATGAGTAGGTGTGGTGCCACCTCACCTGTTTAATGAATTCATTTGAGAGTCCTTTTCCAGTTGGAAACCAGAACTAACAGGAGAGGTAGAGCTTGACTCATACCATCTCTCATCCTCATGTCAGAGGAGGATGAAGACAAATAAGTGTGAGAAGATGCCTCGAGCTTTCATTTAAAGTGACTTTGATTGTTCCGTTGAGCTGACATCCCACACTGATGCATTTCTACACTTGTGCATTTGAGTCATGTCATGGTAGTTAATCAAAATTACCTCTAGTACTACTGCTGTTCCCCTGAACAGGCTGATGAAATCTAGGAGAAGCCATAAGGTTGCTTAGTTTGCAATGCAAAATATTACTGAGCTCAGCTTTTATGACCTGTGCTGTAGTCCTGCTTTATTTTTGTGCTTCTTGCTCCTCAGGCAACTCAGCTGCCAATTGTACAAGTATACCCCAAATCATAAGAATTTAACATCAGTAGGCTTACAAACAAGTAGGCTGGCTGGGTTCTCGGTGTGGAGGGGTGGAGGATCAGCTGAGGGCCAGCCTGAGCCCTGAGTTTGCAGGTCTGTGTACTGCTCCATGAGGTCCCTTCCAGCCCTTGCCATTCTGTGATTCCGTGAGCTTGTGCTTGCCCTGGATTGCACAGCGGGCTGACTCCGGTGCCTCTGCAAGCTGGAGTAGCTCACCCTGGCATCGCAGCCTGCCGGTACCCAGCGGGCTCTGCACAGCACTTCACGCTTGCTTTGGGTGGACCATGAATATTCATGACACTGCATGTTTTATGTTGATGGTAAACATCTGTAGGTTCTGGGGGAAAGAACAGACTTGGTTTTATTCTCTTTGGAGAAATTCTTGGCATTTCTTCTAACTCCCAAATCTCTGTGTGTGGCCTAGGTCCTACTTCACTTTAAGTTGTGTTGTTAGCGCACTAGCCACCCTGTCCCAAAACTTTCTGAAACCAAACTAAACAGCAACCTTCTCTCTTGGCTTTCAATGTTTCTGCTACAATAGCATCTCCTGTTCCACACCCTCATCCCATGCCCTTTCACGTTGCAATTCCCAGCTGAGGGTAGTCCAAAGACCAGCGGAGTCTGGGGAGAGAAACACTGAGTACATGCTCAAAAACACCATTACAGCTTGTTATTCTTCCTTCTTATTGAAAAGGTTTGGGGATATGTTCAGAGCTACGACCACTCTGAAGGTCCCTTTCGTAGTATGTAGCTGAGCAATTCTGCTCTATGGAAGAGCTCACTATAAGCTTAGTGTAAGACTTTATTTTTCATGCGAGTGTTACAGGCCAGGCTCTGGAGCTGGTTTCAGTGCTCTGGGGATTTATTTCAATGGGGGCTAGTAAAAGTTAATTCCAGCAGCATCCTGGGAGTAGTAGCTTATGTCTTTTGGAGCGACTACAGCCCAGATAAAACACTGCAGAGTCTAAATAAGGGTATCCTTATATGTGCCAGGCAGTTCCTGTAGGTGTTCCTTAGGTTTCTAGAGGGCACCCACAAGGCTGGTGGCATCCTTTGTCTGCCAGACTTCAGTTACTGACCATATCTGGCACTGCGGTACCTTTTTTTTTTAAAGCTTTAGGTACCAGAGCCTTGTGAATTGAACAACTTCCTGTGTGATCTGTCCTAGAAATCTCACAATTTCTTCTGTACCTTCCTACCTTTGCTACAGATCTGTGCATGCATCAATGCAATTATTTATATAGAGCAGATCAAGGTGTTATGGCAATTTTCTTCAAAAAGCTGTGAGCAACTCCTGTGATGTCCTGGTCAGTCATAAACTCTCTAGCTGAAATCCACGTTTGGTCATATCATTGAAGTCCCTTTTAGTGGGTTATAAACTCCAGCTCAGCTGGAGGCAATTATTATCTGATATGTACCCTGAGTAGAACATAATTATACTTGTCACTAAGTGGCACTGTGTAAATTACTCTTTAATTGCTACACATCAAATCAGCAGCTACCCGGTCATTTTTCTGTGAAGATAAAGAGTTCCAGTATTAGCTTCATCGCGCTGGCATCTGCCTTCACCCGATTTCTCATTTGTTCTCTTTGGTGCTTAAGATGTAATTTTATGTGATGAAACCTTTTTAATGCATTTGGCATTTGTCCTGTAAACCCTCTGTTGGCCTTAAATATGGTGGTAGAGAGTTTAATGTTAAAAACACAGGGAGTAATATAGAAGATATGTCCTTTGAGTACTGCTGTCAAGATAATTATTGCATATCATCTGGAGCCAAAACCTCTTTTCTGGCTGGTGTGTTGATAAAACAGGGGCCATCACAGGAGCTGAGGAATGCAAGCCTTTATCATGATTTAGCTGGGCTATGCTTGCTTTTTTTTTTTTTTTTTGGCCTTAGTATGGGGTAGATAACTGCATTTGAACACTATTAATGTAGCTGCATTAATGTAACTTTAGCCCTCTTAACCCTTGATAAGTTAGGAGTGAATAGAGGGGAGGAAAAATCTGATCACAGCGGTGCAAAGCTTTTCTCTTATCTGGGAACATCTGGAGGCCAGACATTGGGCCAGTCTGCTTCACCAGGCTGCATTCCCTTGCACCAGCTGTGTTTGGGATGGATTGAGATGTACCCTGCTTGTTCCTGCCACCGAGGCTGGGGCAGGTCCTCTCATGGTCCATGCGCTGCCCTGCTCTCGGCTCCCGGGGTGCCTTCCCCAACCCACCCTGCAGCAGCAGCTCTGAGCGTTTCTCACCCAAAATAGTCCTGCATGCTTTCTGGCAGATTGAGGAAGCATTTCAAGAGGCTCAGTTATATGGCGTTTGGGCAAGATCCAGATGTGGAGTGGAAAGGTGAGGGGAGTGTATATTACAGAAGAATTGCCAGAGGACTTGCTGAAATGGGGGCTCTGTCTGCCCCTCTTTGGTGGCACAAAGCAGATGGTTGGTCAGTAGCATGGATGGCTGCTGGAGCGAGGGGGTGGCTTTTTTTTCTTTTTATGCTTCTGCCTCTCTTTCTATTGCCGACACCAGATACCCTTTGGCAAAGAGGCTGCAAGGAGCAGCCAGGGCTAGCAGCCAGCCTGCCCCGGTTTTACATTCCAGGGCGGTAATTTCTAAAGCAGTTTGCGCCATGAAGTGTGGACAGACTGTTCAGAATAACAGAAGGAACATTTCCAGTTAGAGAAAACCTCAGCAGTGTGCTTACGTGAAGCCTTTTCAGCCTCCTGCCTCAGGGAGCAAGGTCCATAGCCGGAGCAAACCTTCCCACCCAGAGAAGGTGCTGCTGCCCTGTCCCAGAGCTCAGGCGCTAAATTCAAAGTGTTATTCATTCAGAGTGTATGTACCTATATCTTATAATCAACATATAAGTGCTGTTGAGAACGAACTTTTCAAATTCCTTGCAGTCTGCAAGCCTCCCATTGCAGGGTTTTGATCTGGGTCCTTTCTGGTGGTACTTTCTCCAAGAATTTGCTGTCTTCCTGAGGAAACGCTGTGTCCGGAAGACCCCAAAATGCCTTTTTAGTTTGCTTTTTTCCATTACCTTGTTTCTTTGATCCTGCCCTTGTCTTTGGTTCAAGGCTTTCTGAGGATGTATGTGCTGAGTCAGGGGTCAAGGGCAGGCAGTGGATCCACGGATGCTGGGGAGCTGGGGCATTAGCCTTGAGCTGAGCCTGAAATCTGGCCTGGGACTGGCTTAGGTATCACAAGATGGTGTGAGAAAATAGACCTGGGTTTCGCTTTACCATATTTGTCATGTTTATGAGCTGATCTGTGCAACCTGAGGGGCTAGAAACTTAACGGTATATATTTTTTTAAAGAAATGCGAGGTTTTGCCACAGTCCAGAGATTTTGGGAACCAGAGCGTTTAAAAAAAATCGCTCTACATTTGAGACTTGGCAGAAAACTGTGGGATTTGGTGGCACAATGTCCTGTTGTAATCCTGATAGGACAGTGACAGATCTCATTTTAAAAGTCCTTGATTTACATCTCTATGGATTCATTATTTCTGCCCCATGTATACACTAAATAACATAGATGAACTTTGACATTTATTTTCCATATATTTGATTCATTGAGATCTCAGTTGGGGTGCTATTTAAATGATGAATTTCATGTTATACAACACTGGGGAAATTCAGGGCTGTGGCTAGGACTCTTGCGGTTTATAGCTGTAGACGTTTACTCTAGACACCCTACCCTTAAATGAGACCTCAACATGCTGTCTTTAATACGTTCAAGCCATGAAAATCATTGCAGACTGACCGCATAAATGTGTACCGTTAATGAGAAATCTTGGCAAACTCTGTGCCTTCGATAATGAGCTGCTTCTATCTATCTGCCCTATGGAAATAAAACAAGATGTGTCCGCTGGTTCCCAGCTCTGATGGCTTTTTTCTGCACACCGGGGTGATTTGCCGTGGTGAGGCTCTTCCCACAGCCTCTGCCTCCTCCAAGGGAGGGGTTGCTTTAGTCTCACCTAACCAGATGTTGAAGCTGGTCACTGTATTTACCTCGCGGGTACGACCATACAGTCTCTATCCAAAGACGATGTTACGGTTTTTTTCTGTTGACTCCTCTGCGCCAAGAGCTCCAGAATAGCAGTGAACCTCCTGGAACTGTAAGATACATAAATCTCTATAATTACATAAACCAATTTCCTCAGAGTACCCTTTGAAAGGTTTCTCACTGTCATCAGTGACAAGTACAAAGCTGTGAGCTCCCTCAGACTGGTGCCTTTCAAAACCTGCCATGCTTTCCCTTCAGACTGCTGCCAGGGACTTACTGATGAGCCGACACTTATTAAATATGGACTTCTGTAACCTACAGCTGGCAAAATTTGGCCTTAAGCTCTGCCTTCAAGCTCGGCGGGGCTTTTGGTGGCTGGTCGCATGAGCTAGATTTCACTCAAGGTAAATTTTGTTTCCCCAGAAGAAAACTGATGATTTCCTTCCATTCAGGCTTTCTAAATTAGACATGGATGCAAGGACTGTAATTACTATGGGATGGCTGCCACGGGGGCTGGGTGCCATTCTTTGGTAAATATTTGTCAAATTAAATGTTACATTTGCTTCTGCTGTTTTTTGTGACCTTCTTTGTGGTCAAATCCCCAAATACTTGAGCTAATGTGTTTGCTGGCAGGGATGCCTTTGGGAAAAGCTACTGCGAGTGATTATTTGCAGGAAGAAAATGTGTCAATTTGCAAGTGTGAAAATTTTCATCAGCAGTCCAGGTCTGTGAGTATGTTTCATCCAGTTGGGTACCAGTAGCAATCCCATCTGGCACTGGTGTCCAGTCCAAACTGAGTGACAAATATCAGAGCGTACTTTGAAGAAATATCTGCTTGAAATTAATCCAGTTGAGAAAGTGATAACTGGGTCTTTTGTAAATCATGAAAGGAGAAGAAGAAAAATGCATAAGAAGAAATTACTGTCTTTGCTTCACTCTGGGACGTGGCTAGGGCCACCTTGCACTTGCTGATTACAGTTATTTTACACTGCTTGGGTGCCCACATATCTCTTCTGGATGCAAAAGAGCCATGTCATGGGATGGACAATTGGGTTCAGGATCCAGTTAATAGCATCACGATGGATGCTTTCCCAGTCTGTTTTATTACGGCAAATGAGGACTGTTTCCATTGCATGAATTCTTGGAACTTGTCACTTCTAATACACCGTTAATACATCAGTTGCCCAGAGCATGAAGGTGACTGCTGTCTCCGTAGTGGTGCCAGTGAACTGTTTCCTTTTTTTTCTTTTCCATACTCATTAACTGAGGGGCAAAAATTGTTGTGGGGCAAATGTGTTACGCTAGTAGTTTAATGAGTTTGTTGACTCCTGTTTCAGGGTGCAGATGAATTGATTTGGAGAAGATCATGAGAAGGAAAAGTGTACCTGGTGGCTTTAGTGCTTTGGCAGAAGGTACAATTCTTTCTTCTTTTCAAGGGAAGTTAATCCCACAGCCAGTGTGTGGTGAGAAACACTGGTGATGATTTCTCTTTATGTTTTGATCATCTCAGAAGTTACTTGTTCCTGTGCAACCATTTGATATGTTTCAAGTGGGAGTAACAAAGGAAAAAGCTGATCTTCAATAAATGCTGGATAAAAAAGTATAGATGCCACTGGTTGGTTGTATTTATGTACTGTAGCTTAGGGTATGTGTGCATGTCTCTGTCTGCCACTTGTATTTAAAGCTGGTATGAGATGCTTATGATAGCTGCAGTATCAGAAGTCCTGGTACAGCCATATTGTACAATAGCATCTTTCTTCCTCTCATCTGATACTTCAGGCTGCCTATGTTGGTGTCTTGGCTCTTCCCTTATTTGCTGTTGTTAATGCTAAGCAGTGCTTGCTTTCCAGGTCCTTCGCATACATGAAGCAAGGCAAAGAGGGAATTACTTTAGGATGACCAGATGGCTGGGTTTGGCTGGGGTAGCCACAGAATATGGATCCCTGTTTTCCTGCCAAAGGTGTCTCCAGGATACACTCATTCATGATTTTGTTCTTGGCTACAGGATTTTCCCCATTTCCCTTTCAGATTATGACTTTATCAATTTACCTGTTCCCAACCTGTGGCACTAGACCAGGACACCAGTGACACATGCTATTAGAAAACCTGGTGTGAGATGAGGGCCTGCAGGATGCATGCTTGGTATGGAGCCCTTGGTTCCAGGTTTAATTTGCTACGTTGTCTTAATGATGGGGAAGCTGAGCTGGCAAGGCTTAAGATGGGATTCACTGCTGTACCTACATCCGGTTTAATGCCTCTGCCCTGCCTAAATGCTAGTGCTCAAACCAGTGGTCAGATGTTTCTTGGTTCTTCATGAGGTTTAAGGCAGAAGGGAGTTTTGTGTTGCTGCTGGGATGCCAGAGCTCTTTGCTGGGTGGTGGCACTTGCGTCCTGTGCTGGCTGCTCTGTGCTGGAGTGGGAGAAGCAGAGGTGGAGGATGGGCAGGGAAAGGAAAGTGCAGGCAGCGAAGCCTCCCTTTGCTTCTGTTCGTGCTGGACCAGCAGGAGCTGACTGGCAGCAGCATCATGCTCAGCCAGCCTGGGGGCTTCGCTTAAGTTCCTGCAGTGCTTTCAGGTTGCAGCAAAAAAAGACCCTTGTAAGCAAGAGGGAGCACTGCAGCTTTCGTTTGCTCATGTGGCGCAGCTTTAATTACTTTCCCATAGCAGCCCCCACTACTGCATTCAGCTGAGCGGCGCTGGGCTCCGGAGCAGACCCATCCCACCACTTGCTGGGTGTCCAGAAGACACTTCTGTGTGCAAGGGATGGGGGGAACTGGCTCTCCCCCTCCCAGAGGCAGAAAGCTCCTTTCTGATCTTGAACGATTAGCTTCAATGTTATTTGTATATTCTTAAATTCAAGGCAGGCTCTTTTTCAAACACAAAGACACTGCATTTCATAGAAATACATCTAAGCAGTCTGGACTGTGCTCCTCCTTCTGTGTCAGCTAGCAGTGAGTGAGCAAAACGTGTAGGTATGTGGACAGATGTCCGAGACCGCCAGAAGGGACAGTACTGATCAGAAAGCTAAAGCAACCAGGAGCTCATTCCTCTGAGCAGCTCCTGCTTTGTCACTCAGGACCAAGCGTTCCTCTGTGAATTTGCCAAATCACTCAGGACCTGAATTGGAGAGTCCCACTGGCTTCAAAATGGGCTTCGGATCAGACCAGAAAGCTGGTGATTCTCAGTCTACTGTGCGAGCAGACTGTGCCTTTTGACTACCACTGTGACACTTGCTAGAAAGCTCCTTGTACAGAAAAAAGTGATGGCCAAGTAACGAGCCTTATTAGGTAACTGATGGAAGAAAAAATGATTAATTTTTTTATTATTTATATTTATCTCAGCGTCTGAAAAGAGAGAATTTCTGAATGCAAAGTCTGTCAGGTAGATAATGAGCTGTAAGTTATTTGATCCTCTTTTACTGGATGGTGCAGAAGGAGGACATGATTCAGATGTCTTTTGCCCACTGGCAGCACAGGTTGCATTTCACCTGCTGAGAATAACGTGGATAATACACTGGTAAAGCTGTGGAATAACAGGAGTAGGAGTGCTCTTACTGGAGCGCAGTAGGAGGGTGTGATATTTTCCCCCAGCATCCCCAGCCCTGTCAGTGGTCCCACTTCATCCTGAAAGTATGTGTGTTCACTTTGAGGTGAACGAGCTAATTAAAACCAGGTCTTGTGGTGGTGAAAAGCAATGCCAGCCTCTGCAGCGTGCCATCCTGCCGGCATCAGAAATGCTGGCAGTAGCTCTTGCAAGCGCAGCGTGGTGCCTGTGCACCCGCCCGGTGCAAGCAGCAATTCCCACCACTGCTCCCACTATGTTGAGGGTCCCGCTGCTGGAAACCAGCCCTTCCCATGGTGGGAGCATTGGCGTTGGCTCTGCTGAGACAGCTCTTGCCCAGCTGCAGTGGTCATTGTGCGGGCTGGGGTTGGGGATATCGCTGGAGGAGGATGCAGGACAGATGCAATCAGCTCCCTGTTGCCCAAGGGGAGCCTGGCTCCATCCCCAGTCTCTGCAGTGCATCCTTAGTTCTTCTGGGGTGGGCTCTGACAGATGGAAGATCAGAAGGGGACAGCATCTCCTAGTGTCACTTGCTTGTGCCTTTTGATTTTTTTCCTTTCTGCTAAGCCTGTAGCGTATCCCTGCACTTTAATTGCAAGCTCAGATGAGCTCAGCACCTCGCTGCCGGGGGACCATGTCCCTGTAGAGGGGATAAAGAGGGAGCCCAAGTGAGCCTGACCCTCTGCAGAGCCACAAGGGGGTCACGCTTGATGTTATCCCATGAAGGGTAACAGGGTGTTACCCTTGCCCTTCCATTCAGGTCACCTCCTGGGGAGCCAGGGGGGAGGTCATGTTTGAGACAGTAAAGATGATCTTTAAATTGCCGTAAAGCAATCGGCCTCCAAAAGTCCAGGAGACTTCAACCCACCCTGTCCCTGCAGTGTGAGATACAAGCCAGGGTTTGTTCCACTTGTCAGGCATGTAGAGACCAGAATTCCTGAGTGCAAATCATGCTGGAGTGCTTTGGATAGCTGCTGCTTCTGGGAGTAAATGATACCACTAAATGAGCCACTAAATTCTTTGAAATATCTGTTCAGCGTGACATCAGTGCTGGCACTGGGATGTCTGCACGTTGTTTCTCCCACCGCTGTCTGCTTTTTCACTCTGCTTTTTGCAATCCAAAAGCCACTAGTGTTGCTGCTGATTGGAATAAAACAAAATGTGGAGTCTCATTGGAGACTTAGGAACATTTGGGGAGGGGGGGAGGAGAGAAAGAAAACAAAAATCTGGAATAAATTTCACTGTTTGTGGGAGATGAGACCAAGAGCCCTCTCCAGAGTGGGCGCTGTGTGAGTATGGGTTTCTCCCTGTCTCACCACTGTGCCAAGCCCTCCTCCTCACACTCTGCAGGGATTTCAGTCCTTGCTCCATCTTGGATGGAGAGAGACATTAAAAAGGCTGATGACTTCATAAGGTGGAAAAGTGTCCATTTGTGAGAGAGCTTAAACTACCCAGCTCTCCTGAAAAGGCCCATAATGGATGCCAAGGTAATGTTTCCATAAAATATGACATTCCAGGATGACTCCTAGTTAAAAAATCAGTGGAGATAACATCCATTCCTCCAGGGAAGGATTCCGATTCCTTTGTTGCCTGATGTATATGGTCTTGGTTTCTAGACATCTGTCTGCTGAATCTGTTCTCGTTGCTGTAGTAGCACCAACAGCCAAAGCGTTTGATAGCTGTCTCTTGACACCGTGCCTTGAAATGATAATTTGTTCCTCAGATCTCAAAAAAGGCAGGATCTGGACGCTTTTCTCATCCCAGCATCGTGGGCCCAGCCTGTCCTGCTGGCAGTTGAGAGGACTTTATCCCCTGTACTTCTAGCCCAGTGCTGCTGGTGGATATCTGAGCCCATGCAACAGCCGCAGCGCTGCGGGAAGGTCGTCCTCGGAGTGCTTGCAGAGATTTGACTGATCAGTAACAGTTCTGAAGATTACTTTTTATGTAAATGCGGCTTCCCGAGGAAACAGAAAACAACCCCCTTCCTTTTTCTGTGGGCCACGCTCAAAAAACTTGAAGTTATTTTATAGGTTGTAAAATTAGAGGTTGATCTACAGCCGTTTTTAAATTGCTACAGTGTGCTTCTCTAACTCTGGATGAGCTTCCATGTCTTAGGCATATGGTAAATCTTTTTTTGCTAGGCTCTCGAGGCAATCTTCTGCTGATAAATACTTTGGTTTGATGAGAAGAGCGAGGGGCCGGGAATTAGGGAGACAAGTAAATGTGGGTGAGACTGCAAAAGAAGGAGCACACTTTTAAGGATGTACCCAGCATTTTTGCTCAAGCTGCAGTGCTGAGGAAGAGGGAGGACAAGGGAGGAGCTGGGTGAATAACTGGGCAAACAGCTCTCCATGTTTTCAAAGTGCTTTGAGGGTGAATGAAAATCTTCAGAGAAATGTGTTTTGCACCCGGCATAGCTATGAGATAAAGCACTTATTTCTGTTGTGCCCGCGTGAGCAGAACAGGCACCATCAGTCCTGCCCACGGTTAACGTGCTATTATCTAAGTAGCTTCAGATACAACATCATTATCTAACAGTTAATTTTGAAGTGCTTATTTTAAAGCTTTCCCACCCATGTGTACCTGCTGTTTCTCTATAGTAGCTTCTTTAATTTATGATGTATTGAATGCCATGGGGATTGTCACAGAAAACACTAGTCAAGAGGTAAAAAAGGAGGAGAAAAAAAAAAAAAAAGATTTTCGCCCTCTGTGTGCTGTCTCCTGCTTCCCCTGTCTGTGTTATCGCTGCCAAAACGGGCAGTATTCATTTCACACCCAAGTGAGCGGGGTCTCTTCTGTGATGCACCCGTGTGCTGCGAAACATGGGCAAGGACTCAAGACAGCAGGACTGCAGGGTCCTATGGGGGCTGATCCAAAGCTGGCTGAGGTCAGCGGGATGCTCTTCACCATCTGCAGAGGCCTTTGAACTGGTCCCGTATTTATTGTGCTTCAAATAATAGTGATTCACTGTAGGGCCCCAGTGCCTTGAGCTGCAGTGTTATATCAAGCTCTTTTATTGTGGCTTGGTCCAGCAAGGTACAATTTCCTGTAGGATAACCACATGCCGTACGATGCCAATTATACTGACTTTCTGTTGCTGTCAGGTACTGACTAATAGTATTCAGGCTCCCCTAGTTACAGAGAGCACACACCGTTCCTGCTGTATTGAACTTCAGAACCAGACACGTTTTCCGTAACTCCTGTGCTATCTATGAAATTGTGAATCAAACCAAAGGCTCAGAGGTGTTGATGCAGACCGGACTGCTCTGATCCCTGAGCTGTGCGTGGAGAGCCTTCGTTAGGTCTAGCCCCTGCTGAGAGGCAAGTCCCTCTCGGGATGGAGAAGAGGCGTGGGGTGCACCTACAATGCAGGCTGTAGGAGGGCACGAACATCGAGGTTGCCCGCTTGAGGCTGGGATGGGGTCTTGCCTCCCCCATGCCTCTGGCTATTAATAGACTGAGCTTCTGGGCCACGTTGAATCTAGGCAGCCTTTACATCCATTTGTATGTTCCTGTAGTTATGGGTGTGGCAAAGTGCTTGCAAGTGATGCTTTCCCCACCCTACGCATGCAGAGCCAGGCCCTTGTTCCCCGCTTGCTCTGTACCATGCATCGAGCTGGGTTTGCTCGGTGCTTCTGACACATTGCTGCTGTTGAGGTTTTTCCAATGTAATGGATTGTGAGAGCATAGAAATTCGCTGTAGCCCAATATAGCTTTCTGTTACAGCAATGATGAAGGGCAAATTGTTCCTCCCAGCAAGGATTTTAGGTGCTGTTATTACAAGGCTCTTGTATTCCCCTGGCTTTGCTAAGCTGGTTTGGCACCTTGCAGCAGGAGATGCTTAAAGGCAGTGGGTGTGATGCTAAGCAGATGCAATACAGATCTCTGGGAAAATCTTGGAAAATTCCTTAGATGAAAGGTGGTGTGAGTGGCTCTTGATTGTCTCCCGTGATCCTTTACCCAAAGCATACACTTGCTTTTTCCAGGACTGAAAGAAGGCTCTGTTATCTTTGCTGCTGACCCACTGGGAATGTTAACAAAGCTTGCGGTGCTTTTGCTCACGTTTGCAGCCCTATGCGTGCACTGAGCGCCGCATCGACGGCTTCTACACAACAGGACCACACAGTCGCTCCCCCAAATGCTTTCATACTGACAGGACCACATGCATAAGCCCACTGATATGCTTCCACTCTCCTATGTCATTATTCTGCTGTCCATAGATAATTTTTGGTTCCCCCGTAAGTAGGCATCATGAGTCACTTCCCCCCTCTGCCATGCAAGCTCTGCACAGCCCCGAACAAGAACTACAAATTTACAAGAAGTACATAAATAAATGAAATGGAGACAGAGAAACCTCCACAAGAGTGCTGCCTTGGATGGTGCCAGAACAATCCTGTTCTGCACCCCCGCCAAACTTCACTCTGAAGAAACATCTGCCATCTAACTTAGCTGGGGTATATTTTTCTTTCATTTAAAAGAGCACCCTTATAAACATCACATCAGCTTGGGCGAGAGGTGCCAAGGATAACACAGTGGTGTCCCACCGCGGTGTGAGCAGCACCAGGCTGAGCAGAGTTCACGTTTCAGCTTGCCTCCAGGGAGGCCGGGCTTTTCCTTCAGCTCACCTAGGTCCTGCAGTGAGGAGGTGCTCAATCTCTTGGGGTGAAGCTGTCTTGCACCATGCCAGGTAGGTGGTTTTGGCTCAGCGTGGCCTTGGGCAGAGCTCTCAGGTCTCCCTGGCTTGTACCCTGACATTACTTGCTCCCTTTCCCAACCATTCTGGCAGATCCCATGCAGTGTTAGGGTAATGGTTGGCCTTGATGATCTTAAAGGTCTTTTCCAACCAAAACATTTTTATGATTCTATGATCTTTTCTCTTCTTGAAAATTATTTTGCACGGAAATAAAGAAAACATAGAACTGTGTGTTAGTTTATGCAAAAGAGAAGATCCAGGAAGTATACAACGTACTGTCGTGTTGTGCATTGATCTCGAAGGACCTCAGTAAGGAAAGCAAATATTGTGACCTTTGCTTTATCAACAGGGATGCAGTGGTGCTTGTTCAAGGTCCAGATGCAGGACCCCCTGACACACTGTTCCTCCTGGTCGCAGCTATGCATTTTGAGATATGTGTTTTTTCTGGAGGAGTTTGCTAACCTCTAGGAGACAGATATCCACAGCCCTTCTCCATCCCTGTCTGGCAGACAGTTACCCAAAGCTGCAAAAGTCCTTTCTGCCATGCACACCCTCTCCTCTCTCTGTTCCACAGCTGTGCCGGGAGGTTTGCTCTGGTCTGATATTCCCAGCTCCTCCCCCAGAGGAACACTTCTGCACTTTGCTGAGCTACAATGGGGAGTAACACATACAGATGCTTGCAGGTTTGTGTGGAGAAGCCCCGTGAAAGGCAGTTTCTACAGTTTCTAAACCCTTCAAAGTCAACTTTCAGGTGCAGGTTGTAGGCTTGGGTTGGCTATGGGCAGCTGCAGTGGGTGTTAGTGCAGCGCCGGGTAGTGCCGTGGCTGCTTCAAGCTCCCAAAGCTGCAAATGCAGCTTTGCCTCTCTAAGGGGAAACAATTGCATTTAACTAATACTAGGGTCATCTGTCATTAGCCTGCTTTCCTTAGCCAAGATACGCAAAGTGATAGCTAATCCATTTGGGCAACGTTTTTATGTCAGTGATAGATTTACCTGACCAGTTGGTGAAGCTCCAAATATGCCGGTGAAACTCCAAATATGCCAGTGCCGCTCTCCCATAAGCACATATCCAGAGATATCCAGTCTTCTCACAGCAGGGCAGAAAGGCTGCTTTATTATTCATTGGAAAAAAAAAAAAGAAAAAAAGAAGGATATTTAGCACAATGACTCTGGAGGCAGCTGTATAACCTGGCCTGGGCAGGGCAGAGCCATCCCACGGAGCTGCTTGCAAGCGGCGTGCACAGGGCAAGTTTTCTCCTGCTGCGGAGACATCTCCTGCCACTTCTTTGCTCAGGAACACAGGTGATGTGTGCTATCTGTGTGTGGATGCCCGACACCACAGCACCGGCTTTGTACAGGATTAAAGCCTCTCTGTAGTTAATACCTTTGCTTTTAACATTAGTGGCTGAAATTTGTTGTTTTGTATCACAGCTGCTTTTGAAGTCACTGGTCACCTTTGTGGCCCAGCTGTACTGAACATCTACCCATGCTTTGTAAGAGGTACTTGGTGTCCTGGGGAATTTATATCCTAAATAAGCAAGGGACAAAGGGAAAGAAAGGGCAAGTTAGTGACGAGAATCTTAAACATGGAAAAATAAATCAACTGGCCTGGGTTCACATGAAAGTCTGTTGGAGCCAGTTTAACTAAAAATTCTTCCATTTCAGCCAAATGTCTTCAGCCCATCCCCATTGCTCCCCTCTGTTCTGTGGGGAGATGCTGATTTCCTGGTGTGGGGAGGGTACAGGAGCCACCTTCCTGTCCCTGGGAAGGGTATTTTGTTGTTCAGGTGGGGGGATATAGGCTGGGCTTTTGCTTTTCCCCACTAAGGCTTTGAGGAGGTTTTTTTCTCCAAGAAAAATGTCTAAAGCAGGTATTTGTGCTGCTTAAAACATCCAAGATAATCCTCAAGCACTCCAAACCTAGGTATCAAAGCCTATGGGCTTGTCTTTTCAGTCAAGGATTTTTACAATCTAGTGTTCCTGTAGAATAGGAGAAAGATACCTTTTAGGTCTCTGGTGGCTGAGTACAGCTACTTCAGGCGCTACAGTCAAACTTTTTCATTTAACCTGGATGGGGAGTCTTAGGGCGGCAGCTGCATGGATTGGGATGAGCCCTCTCCCAGCCCCTTACCCCCCAGCCCAACCTCCCTGGGCAAGGGCAACCATAAAAAGCAATTACGATGGGGTCTGCATGAACACTGAGTGTCTGAAATCCCACGGCTGGTCCTGCTGCATGGTGCTTTGGTGCCGGTTGTTTTCTCTTAGAATTTATTTAGGGTTCGGCTCCATCCAATGATCAGGGATAGCATAAATTAAAGCTCCTCTCTCGCTGCGGTGCAGAAGTGTGGCAGCATTAGATGTTTGCTGCAGGGTAGGTTCTGTTGCAAAAAAACCAGATTGGCCCAAAACCAGATCTTTTCAGACATAGGTTTCAAACTGAGGAAGAATTTTTAGACAGCAGAAAGTGAATCAAGCCCCAGCATCTTACAAAGATGTTTTCTTTTTTTAATTAGCTAAACTAAATTGTAATCAACCCACCAGCTAGCAGTGATTAATGAGGGACTGCTAAATAGGAAACTACTCTTACTATTTTGGTCCATCAAAAAAAGCCGGGGACAAGACGATGCTTTAATGAAGCCAGATGGCCAAAGCTGATGCACTGAAATCCAGCCATAAGGAGAAGGCTGGAACAGCATGGGAAGGTTCAGCACAGGCTGCCCTTAACAAGGGGAAACGTACCATTTTCTGATACCCCAAGGACTGGAAAGCTTTGGAAATTCCACCTGATGTTATGTTGGTTTGTACTTTTTCTAGCAGGACTTGGGGTAGATCTGACATTTGAATACTGCAGGTCCTAGGAAATCAAGTACTTTATCATTCATGAGTTCATTTGATATCTTGGCTGTTATTAATGTGTACAACTGAAATTCCTGTTTAGTGGAGTCAAAGGGTCAAAAATGTTTTGGGTGTTTTTTGCTTTTGTTTTGGTTTGGTTTGTTTTTTTTTTTACTGAAATTCCTGTTTAGTGGAGTCAAAGGGTCAAAAATGTTTTGGGTGTGTTTTGCTTTTGTTTTGGGTTGGTTTTTTGTTTTTTTTTTTTTTTTAAGTGTAAATTGGTCCAACCACATTGGCTCCAGTGGAAATCAACCTATTTTTATTGTTTGGAGACTTGGCCCTGTAGTTTTGCCTTGGTAAGCTCAGTTTGCATGAAATAACAGATTCATAGCCTCAGTTAAAAACATAGGATAGGCAGATTTTGTGCAAAATTAAACCTGTATTTCTTCCAGAGATCTCAGCCTGAACTGTAATCTATCTTGGTGTCAGTTCTGGGCTCCCTGCGTGGTTGGGCCCATATGCTTCACAGTCAGACTTGCTTTTCCATGGGCGCATTTCAGCCAACGCCAGGTGGGACCCACCTGCTGCTCCACTCGCTCCTGCCTTACTCCTCTCCAGGGTTAGCAAAGTGTTGCCAAACTATTTGAGTATTTTGGCAGTACACAAGAGAAGGATGAAATCCACAAAATTCTTTTCCTCCCTTAACTTTGGTGGAGCTGCTTCTCTCATCTGAAGTCAGGTCCAGCATCTCTGAAGTGGGCTAGCTGCAGTGCTCTGCTAGTGCACCTTTGCCTGCCCGCCTTCCCCCCAAGATGTCCTGCCAGGGCCACCGGGTCAGTGGGTGCCGGAGCCACTGGGGCTTGCAGCACACTGCGTCTTGCTGCCGTAGCCTGGTTGTGCTCAGTACTGAGCTCTCTCCGGTCCCTGTTCTGGATGCAGAACAGAAATTTGCCTCCGAGGATATTAGGGAGTCCTAGTGACTCACTGACTTACGTAGACATTTTGGATGCAACAATTTTGTTTGTACAGTGCTTGCAGTTAATGAATTAATTATGTTACATTCTCCTTTGAGCAGTAAACCATAAACTAAACAAGTAACCAGTGGGAGGCTGGCTGGGTGTGTTTCCCTTAGCGTTTCGAATAAACACAAACAGAGGAAAAGCTGGAGCTCACCATTGCTGCCCACATGTGCTCAGATTTGTGCACCAGATTCAATAATTGAAAGCAATCAAGATTTCTTTTGGAAAGAAAACCTTGGACGGAGTGGTTCCCAAAGCATGTAGGTGCCTGCTGCCACTCTGCTGTTGATGAAACCTCCCTCTTTTTTTTTTTTTTCCTTGAGACATAGTGATTAAGAGTTAGAAATCTTTATTGTAATATTATGTCCTTATGTCCATAGTGCTCAAAGAACTACCTTACTGATGCTCATACTTTGGCCTTTGCCTTTCTTTTCCATGAGGATTAATTTATTTTGAGGATCTGTCCATTGGTGGGTGCACCGCTTGTGCTGCCTTTGGCACAGCTGAAAAAAGAGGTCTTGGATCTTTTGTGGCTGGGGGGGGGGGTGGGGCCAATGAATTCACTCTGCTATGGGAGTTACAGGGTGTCTGTGTGAAACGGGTGGTGCCTGGATCAGCCGGGACAGTGGTTACAGTCGGAGCTGCTGTGGCAAATCCTACCTGGCCCTGTGACAGTGGATATTTCACTCTATCGTTGAGGCAGGTTCTTTCACTGATTTTTTTTTAATATATTTGCTTTTACTATGTTATTTTATCCTCTTCCTAGACAGCTTTAAGCTAGTAACAGCAGCTACTTGACAGGTAATTAAATCTAATGACAGTTAAAATTATGCATGCTTGAGTGTTTTGGTCTTTGAAACCAAATTTATGATATTTGCACTTTCTCTTGTGGCAAAAACATGAGCTCTCCTCGCAGACAGGTGGCTTTCCAGGTAATAAACATTTGGGAAGACTGGATATAGCAGCAAGCCTTCTGTGTTCCTATAAAACTCTGACTTTTGACTGGTAGACTCCTTGATTTCATACTACATAGTTGGGGTGTTTGTTCCCGGGAAAGCAGAATAAAGATGAGCTAAACTTTCTCTTAAATTGTTTACAGCACCTACTGCATTTGGCCAACTGCAGCAGTTTGGCCTTAACACTGCCTGGGGAGACTTGTGTGGGTTGCATGCACGGGTTGGATTTATGTGCTTTGCCCTGCAGCATTCATAGCTGTAGCCTTTTCGGTTGATGGCTGCTCGATGCTTCACTTGGTACATTAAGTGAAGGGAAGTAGTTTGGTCATAGCATGTGACAGTCCTATGTTGTGCTTCAGTAACGTGAGATGTGATAAACTGAGGAAAATTGCTCAATTTTAAGGAAGACGTGGCTGGACTGTGTGGAACCAGTTTTGCTCCTGGTGACTTCCTGCACAACTGGCACGTTTGCTTCTTGCATCGCTGCTGAGCATGAAGCTGGTGACTTATTATAGCTCCGAGGTCTCTTTCCTGAGTAGTAAAAGGCAGTGAAGGGTCCATCACTGTAAAACTAAGATTGTTTTTCCTCATAGGCATTTCTTTGTTAATATCTGCAATGGATTTATCTGCTGTTTGGCACTCACTCAGCAACATGAGATGTTTTTCCTGCAGCTTTTGCAGTTAGCTGTCAGTTTTACTACACTGAAAAATTGGGAATCAGCAATAAATTGCCTGCATTTGCTCTGCCTCTCCTTTTCCAGCCCATTTTCAAATATGCCTCTCTATTCTTGCAGCATAATTTGTTCTCTGCTATTACATTGCCTCCTTGATTATCTTGATTCCACCACATTTATGATACGCCTGAATCAGTATCCTTAACTGCAAATGAGGTGTACCAGGGTGTAAGCAGGATTACAGTTAAGATATTGAATTTGGACATGCAAAAGCGATCAGAATAATTTAGAACTGATACTTTTTTCCCAGGATATGACAGCTCATGCGGTAAATAGATGGCATAGCTCCTCATGCAGAGCTGGCCCGGATCCAGATGTGCATAGGACATTTTTCAGCGTGCCTGGGTGTCACTTTGAAGCGAAGCTGGCCAAATATGAGAGAAGGTCTCATACTTTTTTCCCAGTGAATTCTCCAATCTTGCACTGGCGGCAGCTGGAGTTTGACCTGGGAAGGGACTAAGAGCTGTGTGAGGGGCTCGGGAATTGATCACGCATTTTGAAAAGAAGGGGGGATAAAAAGGCAAGCCTGAGTGTGTGCTGCTGTAGCAGCTCCTCCGGGTGCTGTGTGGAGGGAAGCTCAGGCCTGGCTGGGGCAGATCGTTTCAGCGCAGGCATCCCGGTGTGGCAGTCATGGCAGATGCAAGAGGGACAGCACCAGCAAGAGGGATGTTCTTTTCTAGGCAGCTCTTCCAAGGTGCGGATTTGCTCTCCCTTGTCTGCTCAGCCTTTGGCCTCTCCTTTTAAGCCCTCAAGCAAATGCTGAAATAAGAGGTTTCCTAGAAAGCAGCCCAGAGAATGAAAGGAGATGACCTGCCAGTCTGGAATTCCTACCCCTTGCAAGCTGGCCATGTACTGAACTAGCGACCTAGAGCTAAGGAGCTCCTTATAACCCTGCTCCTCACCCAGCCAGTCCTTGCCCGTCTTGCAGCTGTAAGCGAAACAAAGCTGTGCTTGTTGAGTTATTGCCCAGATCCTCTTCTGGGAGCATGTGCCAAGGTTTTTCTGTCTGGTTAGAGGTAGGCTGAAGAATTGCTGACCTGGTTATCTCCCACTGAGCGAGGTGGGACACCAGCATGGGAGAAAAGGGAGGCCCAAATCAGCCTCATGTACCAGTACTGAAAGGATAGTTATAAGGAAGATGGAGACTCCCTTTTTACAAGGAGTCACATGGAGAGTACAAGGGGGAATGGACACAAGTTGCTCTTGGGGAGATTCCAATGGGACATGAGAGGGAAATTTTTCCCAATGAGAACAGTCAACCACTGGAATAATCTCCCCAGGGAGTGGTTGACTCTACCACACTGGACACTTCTAAGATGCAGCTGGACAGGGTGCTGGGCCATCTTGTCTAGAGTGTGCTCTTGCCTAGAAAGGTTGGACCAGATGATCCTTGAGGTCCCTTCCAACCTGCGATTCTATGATTCTCATCTTGTGCCCTTGTGATCACTGGGTTGCATGAACGAGGAGGGGGCTCAGATGGGACATGGGTTGTCAATGGGCTTGCATCAGGCTCCATCAGTGGGCGAAGAAGGTTTGTGCCTGTGATTGCTGCAACTCTGTGAGCGGGAACTGGGCAGAGGGTGGATGCTGCACGGCGGGTGCCCACCCCGTCCAGGCAGGTTTTGGACAGAGGGGCGCAGAGTGTGGTGAGCAGCTGCTCCCTGCTTTGCTACTTGAGCTGCGGGACTTTTTTGTAAGAGTCCTGTGGTTTGAACAAAATGGACAAGAGGATTTTTCAAATTAAGTGTAAGCAAACTGATGAATAAAGCTTCATCTTGAAGTGAGAAATTGTGTTGTTTTGCCTCCTAAAGGCTGAAATGAGACAATTCAGTATTTGGAAAAAGAAAAAAAAAAAAAAAAAAAAAAAAAGAATTTCCAGACGGATTCTTAAATTTCTGGGTGGATTTGCAAATAATTTGGGTAAATACAATCGTCATCCTTTTCTGGCAAAGATACTATCCAACTGAAAACGTTGCCTGGCCCCAGCTGTAGTTTGCTGCCTGTTTCAGCCACCAGAGTGGGTACCCGGCCTTTCCTAGCTGGTAGGAGCACCACATCTCAGTGCATCTCTGTCCTGGCCCTTTTTGGACACCCTGCCGTGGTGTATTTACAGCTATACTTTCTTTGAGTCTTAAGGTATTGCTAAATGCTTCCTGGCTTAAATTAGCAAAAAAAAAAATAATGGAATTTTGACTACTGCTACCTGGAGTTCAGCTGGTGAAAACCAGTCTGTGGGGCACCGATTGCCCCGGAGAAGGGAGGATTTAAGACTTCAGGAAGATGAAAGAGTTCTGGTCTCACCCCACAGAGAAGAGAGAGGAACAAATCGGGTGCAGGTGTAGGGGCACGGTCTGAGGTATGCAAGCACACAGCCACGTGTACACACACATCCCTTGCACACTGATTTCAACTTTTGTTTATGCTAAAATCAGCTCTTGGATCTTTGACTGATGATAGGTTTCTGCAAGGAGGAATAAATAGGGCGCAATAAATATTTTATACCTATCATTAACCAAGCAATTAATCTATGTCTTGGAGGAGGCAGCTCCTTCTTTGAACCTCACTGACTGCTCGGTCCCCCCGTTTATATTCAGCAGGCTCCTGTTGTTGAGTTGCTGTTTGGTTTCAGGAAGAGGACAGCCCTCTAATGTTTGGTATTTGAGTGTGGCTGACGCCCTGTAAAGTTACTTGGGGATGAAGAGCTGGGGCATATGCTGCTTGCAAACTGCTCAGAGCCTTGCTTTTACCTGTAGGCTTGGAATAATATTCCCTTACTCTTGCCTGTGCTGAGTGGTGATGGATGCAAGCACTTGAAGAAGCAAAAAAACCCAGCCTGGGGTGGAAAGTGAAAGGCTTGAATGAAATAGCTCATCATTCAAAGATGGCCCAGTATGGACAGAAACATGTCCTGCAATCGTTCCCTGACTTGCTGATGTCTTCTTTTCTCTTGGCTTTGTTGTGCTGATTTGACAAACATACTTGCAAGCTCCTGCTGAGAGCACAGCGCTGGCTTCAAACAAGAAACGAGGGGGCTGAGGTTGCGTGTCCTCACGGGGAGGCAGGGAACCCCCGCGCCCCGCAGTGACCCCAGCTCACCTCCCAGGGCATGGCAAGGCCTCTGCCATGGCCACGCTTCCACAGCACGTTGCTTGTGCTGCTTTCAGGGAGCTCATTGCATCTACAGAGCAATGGCAGGCTTTTTGCAAATATTTTCCAAGACACATCAGTTGTGGTGGGCTTGGAGAAGTTAATCAGAGCAGTACTGCTGGGGATGAAGGGATTTGATTAACGCTGGAGACAGATCTGCTCCCATGTCTTTTGGTAACTCTTCTGCACTGTCCTCATTGGTGGGCAAAGCTTGGATGAATTGAGATTTGCAAACCGCCCTCTTGTTTTGACTATCTGATTTTTAGAAAAGATGGACTGCTTTCTAAAGGCTCAACCCGCAGTAGCTTTCCTTCACAACGATAGAAACTGCTAGTGCTGAGCTTGTCTTGAGGTTGTCTGGCTATTTCTGAGCAAGGAGAAGTTAAAATTGCAATTTCCAAAAAAAGGAGGCCAAATTTTACATTCTGACCCATGATAAACACCTGACTATATAAGTGGAAAATGGGTTCATAAACATGGCAAACCTCTTCACCTCCCATCTGTGGGCTCCCTCTTCCTTACAGTAGGGTGAATGATGTTTTACTCTCTCAAATGGGCTTTGATGAGTGTGTCTCCAGCCTGAGGAGGGTCTGAAAACTAAGAAGTACTGTCAGTGTAGGAAATAACCAAATATAATGGTATTTCTTCCCCTCTGAAACCAGGAAGAGCCTAATCCTGAAGTAGGACTTGCTGATCAATGTATTGCACTGCAAGGAGGGTGCAGGCACCCTGACCTGCCGGACCACAGTGGATGGTGTGTTTGGAGGTGGTTGGGAACACAAAGCGATGCTCTTCCAGTTTCTGCAACAGGTCAATGTTAAAACTGCATGCGTGAGAGCCCTCTTTCCTGAAATGTGCTGTCTTCTCCATATATAACAAACTTTAAGTCCATGCATGAAAGAGGCAATTTCTTTTCCGAGCATATCACCCTGGGAGGCTGGAAGCAGAGCCTTCCCTGTCCCCATGAGCAATAACCATTTAAATGCCCTGAAGGGGAATAAATGGTTAAAACCTAAATTCAGGTTCTGTACAAGCAAGCAGAGTTCACTGCCAAATGGCGTATCACACCGCAGTTCTGAATTTACTCCTAAGCATTAATTTGCGTCTAATTGTGTGACTTGGTTAGAGTTGTGTTGGCATTATGTCGTCGTATCCTTGCTAATGAGGTAACGGGGCTAATGCAAGCAGAGGACTCCTGTAGGGATGTTGGCAGCATCCCAGAGAAGGTACTTTTAGACTGATTGGAGAAGTGCCAGACATCATGGAGGATATATTTGTACTAATGATGCTTTGTCATCGGTGAAAGCCAGGACAGGCCAAGTGTTCTTGGTGTAGGCAGGACTTTATTCGCTTTTTGAAGCAGTAAAACAGAATAATCTCCTGTGAAGGGAACGAGTGATCTCACTAATAGGGAACTAGTGCTTTTACAATTGAGAATATTAGGGGTTCCAGACAGCATAGCTTTGTCCGTAGAAACCACATCTCCTCACGCCCCCTCCTCTCCCTCTGTCCTTTCCTGCTGGACTTGGTGATGTAGGTCTGGTCCCTCAGGCTGAGTGTTGCAGTTTGTTGATGGATGCCCTGAGAATAACAACATCAGAGGTCCCCAAATCCTCCCTGGAGGAGGGCAGAGGCAGATACACTTGTCCAGGACAGATGATGCTCCCCCACATAGGTCTTCATGTGTTTGGGGTCAGCCCACTAGGGAATGCTGAGTGTTCCCTGACTGTGGCACTGTCACAGGACGCCTGTCCTGCTAACACGAACCACGGTGTAACTCCACTACAGACACCTGTGTGAATGAAGAACCAAGCCTAGTGCATACACATGGGTGTAGCATAAATGCGAGTATGACCAAAACCAGGACAAACACCCCTGGATATGCCTCATCCACGTTGTCCAGTCCTACCCCAAATTCAAACTGGATTGCATGTCACAAACACCAGCTGCGTTGTCTTTATTTCATTGTTTTCAGTCCTCATACAACTACAAATTTAGCATTACTGCTAAAGGAAAGAAAGAGCAAACTACAGCCATTCACCGGATAACATAATTTTAAACTCTGTGAGACAGCTGATACTATTGAAAAACATGGCCCTGTTATAGGCTTTCATTATTGATGGCTACTTGAGGAGACATACACTATAAAATATAAAGATAAAAAGCAAAAGGCTATTTAGATAGATGTTCGGCTGAATGTTGCTAGCATCAAATCAGTGGCACTGAAGAAAATGAGAACAGACATACGGCACAGCCTCTGGACTAAATGTGTGCACGTTATGGATCTGCTAAGGCTTTGCCTTTACGATGTACACTTTAAATCAAAGCAACATTGCAGTCAATATTGATTGTTCTTGGAGATATATTTTACCTTCAGGCACTGCTGTTTCCCAAAGGAGCGTGAGCAAGAACATATGTCTCTGTGCAGTGCTGGCTGCTCGTGGACAGGGATCTCCCTGAAATCCTCTGAAACCGATTCCTCCGTTGGAAGTACCCACTGCTGCTGCTAAGGGACCGCTGCCTGTTCTTCAGGTACTCCCTGTAGTTTTTGGTAAGCAGAGTGTAGAGGAAAGGGTTGATACAACTGTTGCTGTAGGTCAGGCAGGTTGTCAGATAATTAATGTTCTTCATCACCTTGGGAGATAAAGGGAAGGATTCATAATACTGGAAGAGGAGCTGCCATATCCAGAAAGGCAAGAAGCAAGCCCAGAACACCAGCACTATCGTGAAGATTAAATAGAGCACCTTTTGATTCGGCAGCCGCTTGGTCTGCTTGAAGGATGCTGTTTGCGAGACCCAGTAAATCTTAGCTAATCGGATGTAAAGGTAGCCTATGATTACCCCTGGACCCACGATGCTGGTACCAAAAAGGATGGTGAGATAGACTTTGTAGGACAGCTTGCTCCAAGTGGGCAGGCAGATGCTTTTGTTGTCCCTTTGCACCAGCTGGATCATGATGAGCATTGGGAGAGTGAGCAGCAGTGACACCAGCCAGATGATAACAGCAATGGCCTTTCGGTAACTCTTGGACCTCTTCACTGTGTCCAGGGGCTTCAGCACAGCAAAGTAACGCTCTGTGCTCATGACGGTGAGGGTGAAGATGCTGGCGTGCATAGTGAGGAAGTCCAGACTGAACAGGATGCGACAGCCGATGTCCCCAAAGTACCATTTCTGAATGAAGTAGGTCCCAACGATGAAAGGGATGGTGAGAAGGTAGAGCAGGTCCGCCAGTGCGAGGTTGATGATGTAAATATACATGGAGGCAGATGATCGCAAGTAATGGCACATCACCAGCAAGGTGTAGACATTGCCTGTCACCCCAATCACGCACATGAGGGAGAGGATTGTCCCAATGGTGCAAATGGCAATCATGTCCTCCATGGAACTGGTGGCTGGCACACCGTCCCCGGTGGCATTGACAGAGGTGTTGGGTCTGATTCTGAACAGGCTGTCCTCGCTTGTGTCTGTCACCATGTAGGGGGTTGCAGAAAAGTGGCTCTCCAGCTCCTCAGTTAGGGACATCCTCCTGGCCTTTTGATGCCAGAGGCTTCGTTTATGCCACTGGGGTCTGAAGATCTGTTCTTTCTCCTCTGAGGAATGCAGCTGCTGGGAGATGGTGAACCATTTCTTAGCAGGGTCTCATCCAAGGAAGATCTGCATTCTCTGCTAGAGGAAAGATGTCAGAAACCAACATATTAGAAATTTGCCAGGGCAACACAAATTATCATTTAGAAATTACCTGTCCCTGAGTATGTATCTGCACTGTCTGTGTGCACGTGTCTTGTGCACTGAGGTCGCTCACGTGTAAGGTTCGTGCCATCATTACAAGAACACAGCTTTGTGGAATGACATTTCGTAGTGTGTCCGTGGAAGAGATTGTGTGGATCATTGGAACCACTTGCTGCAATCCTTAAAGTTAGTTTGGGGTTGGGGAAAAGATGCGTCCTTCCTAAATTCATAAGAGTGACTTACAGACCTGTCAGCATGATTGCTTAAACCTCTTTGCTAAGCTCTTAACTCTGAAGGAGTGCAAGGCCCCAAAAAAGGGAAAATAAACTTGGGATTTACTGCTTGCAGGCAAGCTGCTGTCTATTTTGCGGAAGTGATACACTCGAAGTCCCATCCAGCACTTCTGCAGTGTTTTCCCAGAGCAACTTTTCCTTGAATGGGAAGTTCCTGCTATGTCCTGACCTGCAGTTTCAAACCGTAGTTGAGTGAAGGAGAAAAAAATGCATTTTCTATCTACAGAGCAAGTTGGTTGCACTGTTGGTTTTATATATCTGTAAACACAAGGTTTTTTTCATGCTCTCTGCCAAGTGTGATCCCATAGATTTTCATGTGTCCATCCGTAGATATATTTCAGACAGACCCGTCTATGGACCTGCCTGACCAGCCTTACGCAGCGAGGTGGGAGATGGCTCTGCAGCGTTAGGCAGCGATCACTCTTCCTATGTGGGAGCTTTTGGTTTGCTCAAGCCCCATGCTACACAAATCATGACTGTGTTGCTTTGAATTTATACTGGCTCTGGGTGTAGGCAAAGGGAGATCACACCTACCTGAGAGAAATACTGAAGAAGTAGCTAAAATGCCCCAATTTTAAGTTATACTAGAAGCCTGCACCAGCCTAAAGGCCACTGCATGCAGAAGTCCATTTGCGCTGTGATTTTACGGGGCTCAGATTGCCTCTTTGTTTGGAAAACACTGTGAGAGGAGGGGCTGGACCGCCTTGTCTTTGCGGGGCCCAGCAGGCAAAGGCTTCCCTCTGCCTCATTCCACTGGGCAGGCTGGGTTTGTTTTATCCTGGGAATTTGCCAAGTTTTGCAGCTTTTCCCAGTGAGTTCAGTGTCCCTTTGCCTCTACACCAGCTCTGACTCCTTTGCCTCTCTCCTCCCATTTGCTCCTTGGCAGCAGGATTACAGCTCCAGGCTCTCCTCCCCTGCCCTTGTGTCAAAAACCCCGACAGTGACCTCTGTAGCACTTGAGGATGGACAATGTCCATCCCCTTGGTCGCTTGCCCTCATCTTCTTTTCTTTCCATTACAACCTGCTGTGGGTGCTGGGTGCTGTGGAGATGGCATGCAAAAACTCCGCATAAAAAAGAGCAATCCAGGACTGAGGGAGATCTGTCCTTGCTTATCAACTGGGATAGGTGTGCAAAAAAAAAAAAAAAAAAAAAAAGACAAAACCCACAATACACAGAGCCCACCTCCCACCCGAGTTCCTTGGGTACAGACATCCGAGGGGGAGATATGAAGTGTGGTCCTCCAGTGGTCAGTGCTCCTTTGGGACGTTGTTCCTCTGGGCTGGTCTCCAGTAGCTTCACCAGCATCTTGGCTTTCTTGGACCTTGCAACTCCAAATCTACCTCCTCCCTGCCCTGCCGTGCTGTGCCATCTCCTCCTGCTTGCCTTTGGGCATGTGTAGCCAGCCTGTCCACGCGCCGACTTGCTCCCTCGTCGTCCCCTTTATTTATGTTCATGTATGAGCTGTGCTGGCAGCAAAATTGTCACGCGTGAAGGAGGCACGGATGCTCAGGGAGCTCTGCCTGCTCCTCTGCCTTATGATTGCCAGCATGCTTGATCGGAAACAAATGGCTCGGCATGGGATGCTCCAGCTCAACCCAGAGCTGGTTACACACGCAGCTATCAAGCTCAGTTGGATTCGTGATAGCTCATTTTCAGGAGCATGTTTCCATGGGCCAGATGCTGCCTTCTTGCAGCTGCCTCACTTTGTGCTCCGGGCACTTGTAGCAGCTCTGTGCCGTGCCTGTGCACGTCTGTGCAGTTCCCTGGTGTGACAGCTCCCGCCGGAGAGAGCTCAGCACACCGCATCTCCCCGCTCTGCTCCTCTGCCACTGAACCTGCGTTTTGCTTCATTTATGAAATTCCTACAGTGCTAATTCAATTCAGACACTTCACCTGTCTCCAGACAGAGCCCACAGCTAGGCAGGTCCTCACTCCCAGAGGAGGAAAATTAAGCAAACTGGGGAAACCTTGCATCGTTTTAAAGTTACTGTCATTGCTGCGCTCATACATAAATGCACACATGCACAGACACACACACACAACAGAGAACTTGTTATTCCAAGCAGCCATTCAAGCATCTTACGGTCTAAGTAATTTTCTGAGCCAATCCTGCCTTTCCCTCTACATTATCATCACACAGGAGTACCATGCACATTCCAGTAGCTACAAACATAAATGAATTCCTCCTGCTCAAACCTTGCTTTTAAATCCAGCAGATGAAGTTTCCTACGAGAAATAAGATAAAAATGAATCTAGTAGTATTAAAGCTGAAACTTAAAAAAGGAAAAAAAAAAAAACAAACCAAGGAAAAAGAAAAAAAGAGAATCCTTCTTCATGGGCAGACAGCGAGAGATCCCCGTGCTCCGTTGCATCTGGAAGGGCAGCGGCAGGAAGGGAGTGTGCTACCCAGCCAAGTATGTTTGAAATCTGTGCGCTCTTCGTACTCTCATTCTCCTCCCTTCACTCACGCCTGCTATTTCTGTTACTGGGTGACGTTAGGCATAGCGTGGCTTTGACTGCAGCCAGCGAAGAGCCTTTTTAAAGCAGCAGCATTTTGATAGCCACGGCTTGTTTAGCCGGCGCCCCCCCACCTGGCCGTGAGCCAGCTGGGGATGTGAGATGTCAAGGCTCTTTTCATCCCAGGACCAGTGATACGAAAAGCCATCCCGCTCCTCCTTACATCACACTGAAGAGCACAAATGCCTGGTGTTGCCTGAGCAAAACCATTGTGTTGGAGGAGAGCAGTCGGGCCAGGGAGGGTTAAATTCCTGCGGGAGAGCCGGCTGCTCAGGGAAACGGCAGAGCTCCTCAATTCAGAGATCAACTCCCAAGTGAAGCCAAAGTTTATTTGGGTTGGACGGCATATTAACAGGCAAATCTGTGTGGTGGTATCACGCGCCACAGCACCTGAGATATTTCAGACTGGCGGTAATGAAATGTTATCCAGGTTGTTTGGGGCTCAGCTTTCCCCGGCAATACTCAAGGAGGGTAAAGATGGAACGAGATCAACCAGGCACCCAGAAAAAATGCAGCATGAGGAAGGGGCTGGTGCTGAGAAATGCTGAAGTTATACTCAGGATTATTTTGAGAGCAGCTGAGTACTGGGTTGGTTGCTTGCACACGATAGGGTTGCTCTTCCTCCCAGTTCCCTCCTTTAGCTCTGTGGTCCACAGGGAATTGCTTCTGATTTATGCCAGCAGGAAGCGAGGAGCACCCTCTCTCCTGGGGTGTTTCTTGCTGGACACGGGCGTGCGGGAGGTGCCTGCCAGGCCCAATGCTTGCTTCGCTGGTTTGCATTTGGGCAACCACTGCAACTAGGTGATGCTTCCCAGCATGGAGCTGCTGGGAGATGGCAGCACCGGGCACACCAGCCAGCCCCAGCTCATCTATCCTATATCGCTGTTACTGACCGAGACCTGTTTCCTCCTCTAACTCCTTCCCTGGATACTTTTATAATTTCTTCTTTGTTCTCAACCCTTTAAGCTCTGCTATTTGGGTGCTTTCAGATGCATCTTATGTCTAAGGTCTTGTCTGCCTGCAGTGTGAACTCAGTTTTTCTAGAGCCACATGAGGTGACTGTGGTAGCACCTGGAAAGATTGGCGAGCACCGGTTGTGGCTGTCCCCGTAACAGGGCAGTGAGTGTGCAAAGCAAGCCCCCTCTGAGATACGGCTTTTGTGCATGGTGAGGGCTTGGGTTAGGAGCAAATCCTCCTGTTGAGGCTTACTTTTGCAATGAAAATGGCTTTTACGTTAGCAGCTCTAACAAGGGCTGGGTGAGCAATAAAACGCCAAGCACCCTCAAACGTATGTGTTTTGCTCTAAAGATTTGGTCTAAATCTCCATTTTGTGGTTGGCCCCTGGACATCTTTGGGAAAGTATGGGCTGGAAGCTGCTTCTCACTTGGCTCTCTGGGCAAGATGGAGCTGCCCATGGACAGCACGACTCCAGCGAACGGCAGCAGCCCCTTGGTGAGTGCTGATGGTGAAGCTGTTGGCAAAGTGCTTTATTTATGGGTGGCCCATTGGGAGCAAGGTCATTCACGTGGCAGTCTCCTCTTCAAGTAAAGAGCAGGGACAACCTGCTGGTGTCCTTGAATGCCCTTGCTACTGTCTGCATGCACCTCAAAGGGTGCATTGGCACAAGCCCTGTGCGAATGCAGCAATGCTGTCTGGGGAGGTGGGTGCCTCTGCTGGGCATGGCTCGGCCACGCTGCCTCAAACTCCAGCATTTGGTAGGTGCGTGCAGGTCTCTCTCCAGGCACCTATGCTGGCACCTTCATGCTCCTGTCACTCCTTTGTCACCTAGGTGCCTGTTGGGTTGGTATTGACCCATGCCAGGGAAAGGAAGGGGGAATGGGATGGGAGAAGGTTTCTGGCCAACCCATCTGTTTCTGGGACCTGTTGGACCCAACCTAGTGTTTCCTTTCTTGGAGTTTAAGCCTTTTGAAAAACGTTATACCAGTGTGTTTGTTTATCAGGAAATCTCAGTGCCCACGGGGCTGCCGTTAGGGGAAGCCAGACTCCCATACAGTCTGTGTCCTGCTGCAGTCGTTAGAGGAGGTGTCTGGAGAGGCGTTCGAGAACAGCGTGGACAGTGTCAGGTTCACAGCCCTGGCTCCAAGGGTTGTTTGTGGTTGTAGTTTTGCTGCTTCTGTTCCCCTTATTTTCCTCATCAGTAAAACAGAGATCGTTGAGCTCACTCATGTCCTGGTGCCCTGAGTTTCAGGGTTTTTCACATTTGTCAGATGCTATTAGAGCTGTAGACAGGAGTTCCAGCCTGCGTGATTTGTAACAGGACTAGGAACTGCACAGTCATTGACGGATGGAGGTAAGGAGCCCTCTGAGATAGGAAACAGGTCTGTTTAATCATTCAAACAACATCCACTGCTACAGGGCTTGAGTTCTGCATAGGAGCCTTCTGAAGTTACCGCAGAGGTAATAACCATTATTATTCTATTAAAGTCAGGGCAAAAAAAGACTTCTCCCCTTTGATATAAGGATTTATGCCAATGCTATGTGAATTTGATTGTGTTTGGTTACTGATTCAAACTTCAACTGAACCAGTCAGCTCTCTTGTGTCTCTTGAGCTGGGTTGTGCACCCCGCCGGCTGTGCAACCTGTTGGCTGTGCAACCTGTTGGCTGTGCATCCCGGTGGCTGTGCATCCCGGTGGCTGTGCATCCCACCGACTGCCTGCTGCCTCCTCCGGTCTGTGCAGGGTCCCTTTGGCATGTTCCACTTTTGCTTGGGGCAGTTTTGAGACCAGGTTTGCCAACAGCCATGGGCTCCCTTCTGCTCCAGTCTGGAAGTATAAGTTTGTCTATGTATCACATTTTAAAAATGTAAGTCCTGCGCCCTCCATGTAGGGAAGAGATTGTACAAATGCAGCCAAAATTGATAAAAGAAAAGAATCTTATGAATGTGTCTGCATTCTTGGTCTGGGTCAGGTCTAAAAACACATGCAAACTTGGGATAAGATGTGGTTCCCATTCACCTGACTTGGTTTACTCATCTCTATGCACGACCCCCTCTAAAGCCCAGAGGTAGTCATGATATAGCATACATCTTGTCTCCCCTGCTAACATTATCGTGGTCACACAGAAATTCAGATGAGCATATGAGCAGCTGCCCCGACTTTGGGATCACCCCAAAGGAGACCAAGCATTTGCAGCATCGTGCCGAGCCTGGGTCCTCCCAGAGACACGCTGACATCCAGATGGCAGCAGGTCCAGAAAGAACATTGGTGGGGTGGTTGTGACTCCGTGTGCGGGACATGGCAGTTGGTCCCCTGATCGCCTCTTGTTCCTAGGAAAGTTGCATTTAAATCCCTCTGTTCCAGCACTCATGGTCTTGGACACATGCAAATGCGATATCCAAATTCCCAGCTGGTCCCCAACTGCTTTTTTCCCCTCTTCCTGCTATCTGTCCCCGCCAGTGAAAGAGCCACCCAAACTTGGCCAACGCATTTGGAGCCTTCGCTGAGCTTTTTTGGCATTTTTGTCTCCTTTCTTCCTGTTTTTTTTCGCAATATGAAACTTCAGTTGTCCTTTCTGAATCAGCATGGCTTTACTCTTGGCTGCTTTGTGTGCAAGTGAGACTCCGGGGGCTGAAATCACCAGCTTGTTTTCCCTCATCCAGGATCCCTCACACAGATACCAGGTTTATAGCCGCTCTGCTCATGGAGGGCATGCATCCTCTGCTGAGCTGTCTGCCAGCCCAGGAGATCTGTGTGTTGCTGTCAGCTTTTCCCTGCGTGGAGGAAAGTTGCATGGAGAGAAGAGGAGTGGTGCTGGAAGGGGACTGAAGTGCAGTCCTGGGTTCATAGCTACCACATCTGTGGTGTTTCTGGCCCAAATAGTGTCACTGTCCAGGGCAGGGGAAGCAACCCAGGTGTTCCCTGCAAGGCGCCCTGGAGTTTGGGTGGGAAAGGGGAGAGAGCTCAAGCTCTGAGCCCATGGGGTTTGCAGGTAATGCCTGCGCTAGTGCCAGCCCTGGAGCATGGTGGGGGCTGGTCCTGGAGGGATGGAAGGAGCAGAAGGGGCCAGAGCTTCTCCCAGCTTTCCTCTTGGGACTGCTCTTATGAACTGCTTTCCTGAATTTCACCTTGTTATTACAGGCATCCCTTCAAGATCACACAGATCACCTCTGTTCTTACGCAACAGCTACCATTTTTGGACTCCTATGAGGCCCAAAGCTTTGCTATATGGTATTGGGAGACCAACAACCACTGCTCTCCCAGACGGGCTCAGGTCCCTGTGTTCCCAGGAAGGTGCATGTGATCAGGACTTGTTTCGTGCCCGTCAGGGTTGAGGTGAATTTGAGTGAGCAGGGCTGTTTTGTGCAGGGGTGGTGGGGCAGGGGTGCAGAGTGCAGAAAGGCTGAGCTGTGCAAGGCCCCGCACAGCAGGGAAGATGGGGTCTGTGGCTCTGCTACTCTTGTGCAGTCAGCTCAGGGAGCTTTTCCCCTGGTTGCCCTCCTCTGCCCTGATTGTACCATCCCACTAAGGAGGCTCTGGGCTGCTCTTAGACCAGATATACTTTACAGACAAACCATATTAGGAGAAGATGTTATTCCATCTCTGCAGCTGATCTGACTCCAGCCCTGAGCTCTGGATGGCAGACAGGATGGCATTCATTTTCCTGTGTGACATACATGAGTGAGATCATTTGGCCTCCATTTCGGCACCCTCCACATCCGCAGACTGGTCTGAGTCTCTGCGAGGTGTCCCAGCGCCTGCCTTGGGACTGAGAGTGCTCCCATGGCTGTGCCAGGGACCCAAGGTACTGGACATTCAGATTTAACACCTGGTGTTTGACATGTGGATGGGAACGATTGCTCCATACTGAAGGATTTGTCTGTTTGGGGCTAGCACAGGCACTGCTGGTCCCTCTGGGGGAATGGAGCTGGGCTCCTCCATGGCTGCTCAGGATCAGGGGAGCTTCCCAGGGAGGGAGCATCACTGCCTCCTGCATGGATCCTCCTGCTCAATCCCTCTTCCTATGCATTGGGGTGCAGGCTGTTATCCAGGAGGAGGATTGATGCCTATACAACCTGCAGAGCATCCAAATCCTGCCTCCTGTCCCTGTCCCTTGGTAGGATGGCACTTAGCCTGCTGGCTGAGCATCCCATGCACCCTCCAGGCGGGCAGAATTTGTCCCTTGTTGTCCTGGTTTTGGCTGGGATAGAATTAATTTTCTTCATAGAAGCTAGCATAGTGCTGTGTTTTTGATTTAGTACTACAAGAATGTTGATAACACACTGATGTTTTTAGTTGTTGCCAAGTAGTGCTGAGACTACTTAAGGACTTTTTGAGCTTCTCCTGCTCGGCCAGGTGCATAACAAGCTGGGAGGGAGCACAGCAAGGACAGCTAACCCAAACTGACCAAAGAGCTATTCCATACCATATAAAGTCATGCTCGGGGCGGGGGGGTTGATCGGTCGGTTGTGGGGAGAGTGATCGTGGCTCAGGGAGTGATTGCGGCTTGGGATGGGCTGGGCATTGGTCGGCGGGTGGTGAGCAATTGCATTGTGCATCATTCATTTTGTATATTCTGTTACCATTCTCATTATTACTATTATCACTATTTTCTCTTATTAAACTGTCTTTATCTCAGCCCATGGCTCTAACCTTTTTTTTTCCTTCCCGATTCTCTCCCCCATCCCACTGAGGGAGAGGGGAGTGAGCGAGCGGCTGCGTGGTGCTTAGTTGCCGGCACATCCACGATACTTCTCTAACCTGCAAGGCACATTGCAGAGCTGTTAAATAGAGATGGCAGTGATTCTGTGTCACAGCCAGATCCCACCATGCTCCGCAAAGGTGGAAGGGGAGCCTCAGCTATCAGGTATGACCCAGACCACCTTGCTTGGTGGGTGATAAGGGGGAACTACATTTTAAATATGCTGTCTCCTTAATTCCTTCTCTTCCTGCCCTCCAGGAAATCCACATCTGCATCCTAAATAACTTTGTAATTAAAAAAATGGCCACTATGTCTGTGCCTTCATTCATCCATCCATCCTGCTGTGTGGTTGCCCTAGTGGGATATGAGGAGTTGGCCATCTCATGTAGCTTCATCCTCCCTCCTGCTCCAGGATCGCTGGCGTTAAATGACCGAGTACTTTGTTAAACTTCCTTGAGCATTTGTGGTGGGCTAGGTTGTGGCTGGATGCATCACAGATTACCAGTGCTCATACCAGATTTGGATTTCTTGGCAAACAGCTTAGATCACCCTCAGCTTATGGTCGGGAAAGCCCTGGCTGGGTGAGTGTTACTGGAGCTGTGTTTGGACAGCAGCTATGACCTTGCAGCTCCTGCTGCTGGCGATCTTTCTATACCTGGAACTAGATGGCCTTGTGTGTCCATCAGACTAAATGAAGTGGTTTGGCTTAGTTGTCATATCCTATATGCAGGGACTGGATATTCATTGGAAAATGAGCGTGCTGGTGTATCTCTGCTGATGTGTATGCATTTCATTGCTGTCTATTGTACCAACACAGTCTCCTTGCATGTGCAGGCCAGCTAGTCTGGTAAGAGGCTGGCCTGAACTCTGTTTAGTCCCTCATTTTGGTAAACTAAAGGAGATCCTTACTGCACAGCAGCCAGATGTCTGAATGGGGCTGGAAGACGGGCCAGCAGCACACTGCAGCGTGTAAAGCTGAGCTGTGCAGCCCTCTGTTACTGCAGTCGAAAATAAAATGTGGAAAACGACGTTAAGATACTTCTGCAGGTGCTTTTTCTAATGCAGAAGTCAAGGTGCACGGTGTTACCACATCAGACTGGGGCTCGACCAAATAGCACATCTGTGTGCAGAAGTTTCTGCCAAGAGCTCCACTTCTTGGTTGTTTGCGTGCAAAAGAAGTTTCTAATGTGCCCATTTATGAGCGGTATCAAATACCAAAGGGCCTTGGTACAAATGCAAACAAGAACTTAAATACATTGATTTACAATGTGTTTAGGCTTTGCAAGTCTGCTTTGCCAAATCCATTTACCTCTCGGTGTATTTACACATGCAAACTATATGGATAGTAACAATAATTCCAATAATTCGCCCCACACATGTGCTGTGATTTTCACCACAGCACCAGCAATGTCTCACTGGAACATGGGTTTCTCAGAAGCTTTTCCTCAACTCTGATTACATTTACATGCAACTTTATAACTCATTCGTTCTGCTTTTTTTTTCTCCTCCCCAAGCTCTGGGGTCTTCTGCCACCATTAGAAATTCTCATGTAACTACTTGTGTCCTGGATCTGAGATGTCTGGAAAAGAAAAAGCATCCAGGACCTGCTGAGAAGTATTTCCTCACCTCTTTTCTACTGCTCCATCAAGGGTTGTTCTTTGGGGTACATAGATTGCAGAGGACAGAGATAAGGATGCTGGAAACCTTTGCTAATGAGCATATATTTTATACAAGTGTACAAGTGGTTTTATATCTCACATCAGTGGTCAATATGTCTGCTTCTGGATTTGTCTCAGGCGAACACGTCCCTGGCCAGGCGCTGTTGCCTGCAGTGAGAGAGTGGGTCCTGCCTGTGATGGCCCGTGCTAAGTCATGAGCTTGTCTTAGCCTCAGTTGGTTTCTGGAGAGGTTTTAGCAGTGCTAAAGTTATTTCAGCAGTGCCTATAGCTGGGTATTGTTAATTCAAATAAACTGGTGGCTTTGCTGGCAGCCTTTTGCACTATACAGCGCAGCCAATGTGTTATTTGCACAGCTGCCTCATTAAAACTCTTAAATCAAGCCAATCTGCCGGATCCTCCACGACTTTGTGAAGACAGTTCCCCCTCCCCCAAGTCTGCACAGCCCCATTTACATTTTTGATCAGCAGGGTCTGAGATCTGCTATTGGAGCTTCTTTATCCTTTGACGTGCCTACCTTCTTTTCAACTCCTGGGAGAGCTGCGGCGGATTTGGTTGCTCAGGGGAAGGCAGGCAGGCTGCGGTAGGCAGAAGAGGTCATTGCTTCCCTCCGCATGCCGAGAAGAGTTTCCTTCTTACAATTGCCTGTTGGGAGAATCTCCTCAGCACAGAAGAGGATTTGGCCTGGGTAATATTTCACATTTGCTCTTGGAAATCCTCCAAATTATCATCAGAAAATCTGTGGAGAGTGTAGCCAAACTGAGAGAAGCACCTTCCATGGGCCAAAACCTGATGCTAGGCCAGAGCCAAAAGTTTCCTTGCCATTATTTCCTATTACGTATATCCCGTGCAGCACCTCCGTGTTCCAGTCTGCTCTGCAGTTTGGTTCAATGTCCTCAGTCCTCCTCTCCAGCTGCCCTGTTCCCTCCTCGGAAGCTATCCTGGGTTTCTCAGCCTGGTTCTTCATAGCTGGGAATTAGAGGATTTAGGAAAGCATTTTGGGGCCAGAGACTTGGAGGGAAAAAATCAGGCTCCCACCATTTCCAGGTGAATCTCCGGTTGCTGATCCCAGGTGCCTTCTTAGCATGGAGAGCGGTGCACATCCCCAGCTCTCACTGCCTCTGCCTGGCAGCAAAGATTTCTTCTGGAGCTTTCAAAAAGCTCTCACAAGATACACAAGACAAAGTGTGAAAGGTTGTCTGGCAGCATGTAAAGAGCAGCAAATGTCACTGCACTGAGCTGATGGCACCGTGGACTCTCTGGTAGCATTTGCCATTCTGCACACAGGGGGGTAGAGCTGGGAGGGCCTGGGGATGGTGACAGCCACTGACGACTGCTGCTGGTAGGGGTCACCTCTCTGAAGCAGCAGATGTTAATTCAAATTCTCCTTTAAAAAGCTGCTTTTCTATAATAACTTATACTCCCACATAATACATTTTCTTGCTTACTCTGATCAGCAACTTCTGTTCTCACTGGTGAGAGCTCAGTGCTGACTTCCAGTGCCTGTCTTCACATTGCTGTGAAGACAGTAGAGGAGACCGTAAAGTCCTTTTTTCCCCCCTTGTGACAGTGTCACCAAACTCTCAGCCAGAGTCCTCATGATGCTGTTTCAGCCCCAGCTGGGGCTGCTGCCCTCTTTCTGCTGTGCGCCGTGTTCCCTCAAGTCTTTTCAGGGCCTCTCTTGACCAGAAGCATCCAGCCCCTCCCAGCAGCGTGGTGGCAAAGCAGAAGTTTGGGGGTCACCAAGACGAGGCAGAGGCTCTGCTCCCCTCCGTGAGTTGCCCCTAGCAGTGGCATGGGATGTACAGCATGGATGCTCCAGGGTATCAGCCGAAATCACTGCCTGGGACAAGGGGTTTGTCCTGGCGTTTCACTCTGTGGCATGGGGGGCCGTCGCAGTGGATGAAGATGTGCCCTGCCATCTGGTGATGGTGGCAGTGGTGGCACTGGGTACAAATCTGTGGTTAGAGAGAGCTGCAGGACAGGCTGGTCACCCACCAACTGGGTGATTTGAGTGAGATAAAGGCTTGCTTCCAGTCAAAATCCACAGCGGAGCATCTGTCCTCACATATGATGAGCTTTGTGCATTTACCTCCCATGTGCTGCTGTGAGGTCCCTGCTGAGGCGGGTGGGAATGACTGCGTGCAGGGTACTTGAAAGAGAAAGACTTCAAGCTAAAAGCACTGCCAGAAATTACAGGTGTTAGTTAAAAGACTCAAAAGTGCATGCCAGTTTTTAAATAAAGTGTTTTGCCCTCCACGGGTTGCTTCCCGTGATGAGGAGCAGGTAGCAGATGTGTCACCCGTGCCAGTGAGACAGCCCCTCTCTGCAGGGACCTCTGTGTCACCGGGTTGAGGTTTGGGCAGCAGTGATGGACCCTGCAGAGCACAGGGGAGATGGCTGTGTGGCATTTGTTCCTCTGTTGGCTTGTTGGTGTAGGAACTGGCTGGAGGATGTTGGGTCAAGTGGGCAGGGGACATAGCACTTCACCCCCAGCAGGGACCTGTTCCTCTCGGGCAGTGGCTGCTTCCCTTCTTTTGTTTCCCTTCTCCCAGGGCACAACGCCCCTCTGCCCGCTGTCCCTTCCCACCATTGCTTGCTCCTGCATTTTATAAACCCTGCCTGAGATGGATTCAGCTACTGGCATTTTATGTCGGAGGGGAATTCTCCTGGAAACAGCTCTAACGCAGAAAAAGGGGCTTAATTCCCCAGTTGAGAGCAGTAGGAAGGCTGAGCAGGCACCTGGTTTCCCAGTTGGAGAGTGCATTTTATTGTTTCAAAATCCTTTTCTCTGTCTTGATTTGGTGGAAAGTAACCCTTTGCTTAATGGAGGCTTTCTGGTAGCTGAGTGCTGCACCACTCAATGGGAAGGGGTTGCACGCAGCAAATGGTGGGGACTGAGGATGGGGTTTGGGGTTGCTGAGTGCCCCCCAGCACTGATCCTGAGTGAGAGGGGGGGACGGTGCAGGGAAGCCCACGATGGGAAGGTAACTCCCCATCTGCAGCCCGAGCAATGCCTCTCTGCCCCCGTCGGACTGATGGGTCCGGTGTAACTCAATTTACGTGTGTTTGCATCACTGCGGTGGCTGGGGCTGCTGGCCGCACCGAGGGGAATGCTTGCCCTGCCCCAGCTGTGCTGCTCCCCACCCCTGCCTCCCCGCTCTGCCAGCGCCCTCGACACGATCAGATTGTTTTCCTCTTATTCCTGGAGTACTCAGTACTCTTCAAAACTACTCCCACCTCACCTAAACTCCACCTGTGGATAGAGCATCGTTCCCTGCTCAGCCTCACTGCAAATACTGAATTTCACCTCCACTGCGTTCCCAGCAGTAGCTGAGCCCAGCCGTGCTGCATCACAGAAACCTTACGGCAGCAGCTGCAGAAAAATCAACCATGAAGCTGCTGCATAAAAGTCACCATGAAGCTGCAGCCTAGAATGCCCTAGTGGCTTCAGAACATTTTCATTGTACCATTGCTGCACATTTGGAGGTCTTGTAAGATCTTTATATTTGAAACAGGCTGTTCCCAGTGGGCTGGGGAACTGCCTTTGGAGTGTGCCATGGCTTTCTGATGCTGCGTGTGGCTGAAGAGTGGGGGTTTTTTTAAGTGTTGGAAGTGGTGTCAAAACTACAGCTGTTTTATTGGGGAGGCAAAGGGAGCAGCGTCCCTTGTGCATCCCTTCCTTTGCAGACTGTAAATGCCCAAATCCACAAACACCTGCATCAGTGAACCAACCCTCAAAACCTAAAAAACCCCACTCAGTATAGAAATCAGTAGTAGGCTGAAGTGCTCTTCTGTGTCTCCAGACATTGAGCATGTCACCGTCACCTCTCGATTCCCATCAGGGTGATGTGGGATGTAGTTTTTGGCTACGTGACTGCGCTGTGGTCGCTGGGGGTGGCTGTTACAGCCGCACCTGCGCTGCCTCCTGTTTCCTCCTCCTGTTTTGGATCCTGCCTCACTCTGTAGCGTCCTGGAGTTGTACAAATGACGAGATTTGCAGGGAAGTGCTTCATTTCACATGCTTATGCATTGTAGCTCTGCTCAAAGCCACTTTTATTTCACTGTGGAGGCTGCTCCATGTGTGAACGGGGAGAGGAGATTGCCTCCGATGTGTATGTTAGGAGCTACAGACATGTTTCCCACGCACCTTCTGGGCTCTGCGTGCTGCAGCCTGGTCCGTGGTGCCTGCCTGGGTACTCAGCAGAGAGGAGCAGATCAGCGCCTTTCCCATCCCCCATACCCAAATCCCCACATTTTCTCGTTAACCCACAACCTAGCCCTTCCCAGGTTGCCAGCACTGTTTGCACGTCCCTAGCAGACTATTTTGAATAAAACAGTTCTCCAGGCTAGAGCGTTGAAGGTCAGGAATACAGACAGGCTCGTGGGGCTGGGACTGGCAGGATGCTTTTAAGCAGTTACCACTTTGCAAGTCATCTGCGTCCAACACAAATGAGAGAGATTGCGCACCCGCTGCATGGGATGAGTGGCTGTTGCACAGCCCGTCGCTGTTGTGAGCCTTTCAACACCTCAAGTGTTAACTGCAAGCAAAACATTCAAGGATCTTAGTGACTTCAAGCTACTTTTGCCAGCCTGCATTAGCAGTGTATGACTCACTGCAATTAGGTATCCCACAACTTTTTGCAAAGAGGCTCTCGGTGACCTGTGCTGACCCTGTCTGAGTCCCAGTCCCCTTGGGATGTTACCCAAGTGTTGATCCAGGACTCTGTGCCACTACAACATCTGGCTGTGCCTTCTCCTCTTGCATAGCAAGAGCTCCTTATTTCTCAGTTGGGTACAGGGAGCGATGGGAGCTGACAGCGTTTCACCTGATCAGAGGGGAGGGAATTCTTTTTGCCTTTGCTACCTGTGCCAGGTGGCAGCTCTTACCAGTATCAAGTGTTTCCCTTTCAGATTCATTTACCTTTCACTGCTAAACCTTCTCACAAGCTGCTCCTTGCAGCCGGCTCAGCCATGGCTGTATCTCTGCAGCACCACTGCCGTGCCCAGGGCACACAGGGCAGGGACCCACTTGACTGCTTTAATTGCCTCAAATTAATTACATTGCAAAGGGCTGTCATGGTTTTGTAAGTGTAGAGGAGCGTTTGCTGCTGGAGCCCTGTTATGCATGCAGGCCTAGCTGTGAGTCTAAGATATTATTGGAATCAAGAAGAAAATAACTTTACTTTTTCAATCAGGCTTCATCTTTACTCTCCAGAATCACTTTGCATTATCAGCAAACTTTGACATTTTCCTCTTCACTCCTTTTTCCCAGCTCATTTATGAAGGCACTGGGTGGCTGGACACCACAGGTGATTCTGCCCACTCTGAAAATTGACCATTTACTCCCACACTTTGTTTCTTATCTTTTAACCAATTATTTATTTGTACGATGGCCTTTGCTCTTGTCTCATGGAAGATTAGTTGTTGAAGGACCCTGCCGAACGCTTTCTGATAATCCAAGCAGATGGCGGTAATTTTATTTCCCTTTCCTACACCCTCAGGGGCTCCTTCAGAGAGCTCCGATCTGTTCCTGAGGCAGAGCTGCTCTTTTGAAAACCTGTGCTGCCCTTTCCCCAGTGTGCTTATTCATGTGCCTGTTCGCTCTCCTCTTTATTCCAGTTTCTCCTAGTTCATCACGCTTACTGCTTTGTAGTCCCCCAGCTCATCACTGAAACCTTTTGGGAAAACTGGCATCCCGTTAAGTGCTTTCGAGTCATCCGCTACACGGAATGCTTTAAGCGAGGAGCAACATGCCACAGTAAATGTTGAAGCTGTTTCATCCCTGGGCTTCTTTATAGCTTTTGGGTGAATGCAGTTCTAAATCTGGCATCCTTGAAATAAGTTTGTACAGGAGGGGAGATCACAGTCTGATGGATTTGTTTTACTTCATTGATTGGTCTTTAACTCCCTGTATACAAAGAAATCTGTGGTTTGGGACCTGTGGTGCATTACGCTGACTTAAGAGTACTTGGGCTGGGAATGTTGCTGTTAAAAATTCATTTGAAAATATCAGGTCTGGACTGCTGACCCCAGGTCCTTTCAGAAGGGATAAAGGAGCTGTTAAATGTACCGGAGAGCATTCTTCGACACCTGCAGCTCTTAATACATAACCCCTGGCGTTCTCTGGGGGGGGCTTTAGAAAGAAGAGGAACAATGCACAGGAAGAAAAATTATAATAATCTTTCTACTGTACAGAACGTATTCTTTCCTGCCAGGACTGGTTGTGCCCAGGCCCTCACTGTGCCAGGCTGCCTGCTTTGCAGCCCTTTGTTTGCTTTTGATGATCATAAACCTTGTCATGAATCGGAGCATTTCTGTGCCTTTACACATTCTTCTAAGAAGCAGTTGTTTTGTAAATTTTGCACACATGAGGCTGGAAAATAAATCCCTACAGGGGCTGTTAATGCAAATTGGCTGTGTTTAAGCTTAGTGAGCGTGAGCAGCTAATGCCTGTCAGCTGGGATGAGAGGTGGGTTGCCTATATCTGTTTCAGCTGTAATTAGGGGTTGGGACATGGGGATGTGGTAGTGGCTTTAGCTGGGCAATTCCAGGTTTGGGGGTGGTTGTGGAGCTGATGAAACCTTACAGGCCCAGGAGGCAGCAGGAGTTGTAAGAAGATCATAAGTGTGCAAAAGCTGTAAGTTTTATTATTCCTAATGAATAACATAGCCTTGCTGCGTTTTGTGTTTGTACCCAGTGGCAGTTGGGCAAGGGGGTGGTAGAAGTAACAGAAGAGCCTTATCCTTACAAAAAATGAAAACTGTGATTGATGCTTGAGCTATTTGTGGGGTACTGGCAGTAATGTTGTAAAATCCAATCTCCTACTTCACCTCTGCTACAGGGATGCAGGTATGTAAGCAGCAGCTCTAGTGTAAGGAATGTATGAGGGACCTGCATGTTCCCCCCACCTTCCTGTTCTAGAGATGGCCAAGTCCCAAATCTGTTTTTCACTGTTTATCCTACTGCTACACCCCTTTCACTATGCTTATGTTTGAAACTGTAATGGCTAAAACCTTTGGATTTTATGAGAGCTCTCAAATTATTCAGTTGCCTTCCTGTAAGGGGAATTGCTTTCCTTTCCTTCCCCACCCCTCCTGTGATTGCCCATCTCTCACACATGCCTGTCCTGACTGACCGGTTGCCCTTGCTGGGATGGCTGGTGGATAGGAAACCACAGGCTGTGAAGGGAACCATTGCATTGCTTTCTCTCTGTGTGCAAGCGAGGGAGAGGGGCCTGAAATACCTACCCGGTGTCTGCTTTTCTGTGAGTTGGGATGTCCTCTGAGAAGGTGGTTTGCTTGGTACCCGTTGTGTGGGTGTACTGCTGGGCTGTTTGGTGATGAAGGGGCAGGGAGGCGGCTCTAGGTTGTAAGAGGGGAAGGTGGGGGGGCACCTGGAGTGGAGAGGAATGAAGTGAAATGACCTCATCTCCTTCTGAACCCTCAGAAGCAGAGTCTGAGCTGCAGCAAAGGAAGGACTTCATGCTTGCTCAGACCTAAGAGTATCCAGTGTCCCACCAGGGTGGCAGACTTGCCCCTTCTCTCATTCAGCAGCATCCAGCTGGGTCTGGGGCGGGTGCCTGTTGCCAGTTCCCGTCTGGCCCCCAGCGGATCCCTGTGCTAGGAAATCCTTTCTTTTTTGTGTCTCTGCAGGGAAGCCCTCTGTTTCCTCTCAGTGTCCCAGTTTTGAGCAAAGAAGCGACTTTTTTTTTTTCCCCTTGCACAGTCCCTACCTGTTTCCAGGTGATTACGCTGCAGCACATGTAGTATTCTGAATGCTGAAGCACTTCAGCTCTTCCCCCTTTGAGTTATCCTTCTGCCTTGGATTTTCTGCATTTGTAATTTTTGCTCATCACTATTTTCTCATTCTCTTCTTCCCAGGGTAAGCTAAAGTTGACCCTGTGGCTCTTCTTTTTATACATGTCATGTAAAAGTGCAACCCTCCATCTCCTGCTGTCATGGCTCAGGCTGTGATAAAGCAGATCAAAATGCAGGTGACTTTGGTTTTGTCGGGGGTGCCTGAGAATTGGGATTTAAAGCTGGCATGATGTCCATGCACTGGGCCTGACAGCAAACCTACTGAGATGCTGCCTCTCTGCTGAGTTGCCTCCTTCTGTGCCTGGGAGATGCCAACATGGGGAAGGCTCCTATGGCTTTTTCTGAGGATGGCTGTATCGTTTTGCTTTTTACAGCAGTCTCTAAGTGGCCGATGTTTAAGTTAGTGGTGCTCCCTCCTCTTTGCTCCAGGTCTGTGATACCAAACACGAGGGCTCGCTCAGCTGCAGTTCATTACCAAGTCGAGCGGGTGAAAGAGCTGGGTAAAAACCCATCCCCTCCTTGGAGAGGAGAACATTAGCTCTAGTTCTTCCCAACCAAGTGAGGCTGGGACAAGAGATTTGTGTGGCCTTCTGTCTCTTTCCCACAAGAGCATCCTATGCAAATAGTTTTGCCAAAGGAACAAACAGACTTACAGAAGTGCTGCTGTTGGAGTGTTTCCCAAGAGCTGCGCTAGCTGTTCCGTGGAGCTGTAACTCAGAGCTGAATAGCACAGACCTTTTCCATTGGGATAATTTTTCAAGACTTCAGAATATATGGGGGGGGAATGGGAATAAAAGGAAAGCGGGTTTCTCCCATTCTAACCAGTGCTCCTAGCCTTCTCTCTCAAAATTGGTAGCACATCATCCAAAAATATCCCAGCTCTTCTTGGTCGGCGTTCCATGACAAAGCTTCTTGTCAGGATGTCTGAGTCTTGCTGTGATTTCTGCTGGCATGTGACACCACCTGGGAGACAGCATTTCTCAAACACTTCTATCTGCATCACTCATTCCTCTCTCACATGCCAGATCCCACCTCACCTGTTTATCTCTCGTCTTGCACAAGCCTTGCCTTGTGCCAGACTTCTTCATCTCACCCTGCCACCGCTCCATTCTTCCCTGTCTGCATCCTCTCGCTCCAGGTGAGCAAAACCCAAATGTACTGGTGCAGGTGGGTGTCTGGTAACTGGGCAGCACAGATGACTTCTGATCCTTGGTAGGTGTGTGCACCTTTGGGGAGCTTTTCTTTTTTTTTTTTTTTTTTTTTTTTTTTTTTTTTTTGTGGGCTGCTTTGAGACTTGACCTTGCCAAGAACTGCTGTTCCCAACCCTGCACTGATCTAACAGTCTCTGTGTCTGCGACACCTTTGGCAGCAAAAATGTGGTGACAGGTAGCAAGTCCAACCCTCTGGCTTGTAGGAGGGCACAGTAAAATATGATATTGCAGAGGAGCAATGGAATTATAGAGTTCCTTGCTCTATATGAAGTTAAATGAAGAACAATGAAGTTAGAGTGAGGGGAAGGGGAAAATCAGATGGGTTCTTCTTTGGATTGCTCTAGTTCAGAAAGTTGCTCCAATGTCTAGTGGCTTCTCTAAAGGTTACTAAAACCTACCCAGACCTTGGTGAAACCTTGAAGTGAGGCTGCTCACACAGCTGAATATAAGCTGAGAACTCACGTCTTTAGTCTGTGGGGACCTTCAAGCCTGGTGTTAGGGTTATGTGTATACATAGACCCACCTTGTGCTTCTAGCTTCAGGGGCACGGGGAGGAGCAGGTGCTTGTCTGAACCAATTAGACCAGATAGCACATCTGTCCTGGGCTGTTCCTGATGGCAGGTAGAAGGGAAACTGTTGTTTCCTACAGAAGTGTCATTGGATGCGCCCTTGCCCATTGGTGTGGCACCAGTTCGTGGTGAGCAGCAGGAGGGAGCTCTGAGCAAATTGGCGTGTCTGGCTCTGCTGAGCCCCAGTCCCCAAAGCAGGACAAGCACATTGGTGCTGTGTGGTGCCAATCGCCCCCACAGCTCATTACAATTAATTAATTTGGGTGCAGGTCTGCACTGATGGAACTGTGCTGCTTCTGGTCTCCAAGCAGGCTTGTGTGCTCTGTGCAGCATCGCAGTGACTTTTGTGGGGCTACAGAGCATTGAGCATGGGGGCTTTATGTAAAGAAATGAGGAGCAAACCGTGGGAGGGAGGAGACTGAAAGGAAAGGAGCTCCTGGGAGCAGTCACCCAGGGTGAGGAGCTGTTGGATTTGATGCTATGCGTGTGGTTTGCGTGGAGTGACGAAAGGGCTTTGAAGCAGACTGGAGCAGGGTGGATGTCTCCCTGAGCTGCCCCGGTGCTGCTCGGCAGCCTGCGATGTGCAGCTGCGATGGGCAGGCTTCCCATGGGGGAAAAAATAGACGAGCTGAACAATGTGATACTTTGGCAATAACAGCTCGTGCATTGTAAATTAGGAGATGGCCCACCCCTTTGACCCACAGTTCAGTCTTGCTCTGAAGCTTGCACATATCAGCGCAAGCTCTCAGCTGTGGGAAGTGTAATCTGCCCAAATCCTCCTGCCGCCTTGCCTTCGGCTGCGTTGTGGCTGTGGCTGGGCTGTGCCGACATCTCACATAACCTTCTCGTGTTGCTCAGGTTAATGAGCCCAGGTCTCAGCTGTGTGTGCACTGAATAACAGAATAACCACGGGCTAATTCTTTGCAGACAGCTCTGTTGCACTATTTATAGGTATGAAGTAATATACTGTCCACAGAGGGGACATATGGGCGCTTGGCTGTCAACGTGTGGTGCAACTTCTCTTCTGTTTGTCTTGCAGCAACCTGTATGCAGGTATCCCTCTTTTTTTTCCTCTCCTCTTTCCAGTAAAGTTGGCTAAAAAAGTGCTGAAAGATCAGCCAAAATTGTAGCTGGTGAGACTTTGACTTCAGAAGGACAAACGTTTGTCCCACTGGTATTGGTCTACCCACTCGCCGCTACCAACCATGCTACTGATGTTACCTCTCTGTCTGAAATCCTTCCTGTAGTTACACTTAAATCCCTTAAGCAGAGCAGTCCCCGCATGCTCGTGCTTGTCTTCTTGCCATACTCTCTACCTACAGATGATGTAAAAATGACACCATTGCCCTGGTCAAATGCTGCTTTCCAGCTCTGAGATTCACAGCTCGCAGCCCTTCTGCCAAGTTAGTCATTGATTCATGTACCTCCTGCAAAATCTCAGCCTTCTCCAAAGCCCTTGAATAAAACAGATGATAAATGTCAGATTAAAGAAGCTTTTTTAATTGACAAATATGGTTCCACTTATATTTTCTATGGTAAAGATTCCTTGAGACAAGAACTTTTTAAAGCTTTTCTTCCTATTGCTTCATCTGAAGCGATGTTTTGACTTAGCAAAATAGCATGTTTCTGCTGAAAAGAAACTCAATTTCAGCCTTTCTCATCCAGGACTCCTTAATGTCCCGTTTTCCAGTTCACGAGAGATCTCAGCAGTCCAGCTTTCCAGTCTAGTTTGGGGTAGAAAGTAGTTTTATATGTCTTAACTTTCATGAGGAAAATCATCACTTAGCCCCCAAAAGGCATTAAAATCAGGAAGAAAATATCTCCATTATCTACTCTCTCTTCTGCTCAGTTTTAACTGATGAATGTGTGCAAGCATTTCCCTAATCTAAAGAAAATCAGTTTCTACAAGAAAATTCCTGTTCTTCCTTTTAACCTGGGCAGCGATGCTTTCATTTCACTCACACCAGCTTCTGCCTCGTGCTTCCCAGCATGAACTGTATTGGTGAGCCTAGTGGGTTTCTCAGCGTTAGCTCTGACCAGAAGAACATTCCCATAAAGATAAATTGGTTTATTTAATAGCCTTAATTGTATTTTTATGTGTATAGAGCCAAATACGAATGCTGGCAAACCTTGCTTTCCTCTTTCCCCTGGGCCTGGAGCCTGACTGGTTGATTGTACTTGAAATGCTAGAGGTGTGAGCTGCCTGTTGGGGTGCTGGGAGGGGAGGTGTCCGGGACGGCACATGCTTGGGAGTAGCTCAGTGCATGGGGCAGCTCTTCTGCCTGGAACCTGACCAGGCAGCGTTGTGGAGATGCCACTGCTCCATAACCTCGGGTGCTGTCTGTCGCCCTTGACAGAAACCGCTTTAATGGATGTGGAGGCTGTGGCTGCAAATATCATCTTGTTGATGGGGCGAGGGAATGGAGGGGTGAACTCCAGAACTGGAGGGATGTGGGTGGGATGCCTTTCCCACAGCTTCCCCCATTCTCGTACCCAGCAGCGCTGGGGGCAGCAGGACTGTGGGCAGATCCCTGCTCAGACCTTCTGGGAGGGAAATCCTTGTCCAGGACTGCTCATGGGCCACCTCTGCGCAAGGAGAATGGCTTTTGTGCACCTCCTGGTATTTTGAGGGGTGGGTTGTGTATCTCGGTCCTGCTAGACAAGTCCCCAAACACCTGATGTCTGTGTGCTCTCTAGAAGCAGCCTGGCAGGGTAGGATGGGGAGGGAGGCAGCTGATACATTTGAAGATGTCACAGCCGGCACAGTGTGATGGGATTAAAATAGCTGTAGCCTGCGGTCAGAGCCTTTCTCCGGCAACAGCAATCCAGTCCCCAGTCTCAAATTCGGATCTGCAGGTGTGCTCCCTTTTCCCATTAAGAATTCTCTCTTTCCCAATTCCCATAGCCAATTTTCAGTGCATACAGCATTCAATTCCCCAAGGCATCGTGTCCCAGTAAAGCAGAAAGCTGCGAGGGCCTCACTTCTGGGAACAGCTCCCCAAATCCAGGTGCTTCTGCCCAAGTCCGCCTCTCCGGTCTCCTCTATGGATCTGTCAGAATTACTTTTGTGATGGCAGTTGTACGGGCGCTCTGCCCGCTCCTCTGCATCGGGCTGCGCTCCATCCAGCTGCTTTTCTCTTTGAGGCATGGATGAGACTGTGATTGAGCAAGGTTTTGGCTGGCCCCTATAGGGAAGGCGTCTCAGCGCTGCCCCACATCCAAGGGAATGTGGATGGATTACGAAAGCTTGTGCTCTGCAGGCTCCTACCAGCAGAGAAAGAAGGAAGAAAATGGCATTTAAAAGATTTTTTTGTCCCTATATTTCTAGTCTCAGGCCATTAACACCTGTTGGATGCTGCTGTTGCTCAGAGCAGCAATTTATGAAGAACTGTTGTCTTGACAAAAGTTTTAATCTCTGTGGGTTGCCCATCTCACCTGACCGTATCTCCCATCTCTGGCTCTGCTTTGCGTTAACGTTTTGAAAACTGCAGCTGTGCCGGGCAGCAAAGACTTTTATCTCCTCCTGGTAGCCCGCTCCAAGCCTGTGCTCTCACTCGGAGGCTGAAGCTGTGTGTATTTTCCCTCTGAAGGTGCCGATGCTGCTTGCCCAGGGCTGGGGAAGGTAGACTTGAGGGGCTGCAGTCATGCGGGCCAGCCTAACCGCTGACAGCTCCCTCAATAGCAGCCCTGGAATCTTCTCAAAGGCTGATCTGGCATGTCAGTGCAGATGGCCAAACCAGAGGACAGTCCACCCTATGCCACTAAGCGATGTGTGCTCTGTCTTGGCCTTGCAGCAGGCAGTTCAGAAATCAAATTCCATGATCTCTCTTAATAGCCTTTCAGAGTGGGAGTCAGTAGGCATTTGCGTCAGTCCTGCCAGCAGTACCTCGTGGTGTTTCTCCTATGGTATGTCTCTGTCCTCCCCAAAAAGGCTGTGATAGATTGCAAGGCTACCATTTTCCTTGCATGTTCCCTCAGACGCATCAGCTTTGGTGCCAGCTGTTGGGATTTGAGTTTATTGCTCTAATGGGCATGGTCAGGGAAGGGGAAGAGGAGGATGGCTTTTGCCTTGATTTAGGTTACCCCCCCATGGTTTCTCATGATGCTGGGGCTGGAGGAGCGAGCAGTAGCTGGGGAGAGGTTCAGCATCACGCAGGGCGGCTGCTGCTGTGGTGGCGGATGCAAGGCTGGCTTGGGAGTCAGGCACAGGTGAGGATGCTTGGACTCCCTGCTTCCCAATTTCATAGCTCATTTAGGTGCACAGACAGGAGAGGAGGATTACTGCAACACCAGCCCTCATCTCTCCTGGCTGCAGAATCGGGATGGGAAAGGGAAACCTCCAAAACCTGAACCATCTCTCACTGAAACCTTCTTGGGGTGAAGGGCCAGCAGGTATTTGCTGTGCTGCCTCTCCTGGGATGAGCCCTTGAAGAAGGGAGGTCTCTCTTATTCTGAGAATTTGAATATTATGTTGGGGATTTAGCTGCTGGCTGCAGCTGGGCCTTAAATGCTTTTGGGAATAAGAGCTGACTTTATTTTGAGTGAGAATCAGGAATCTGAGCAGCTGCAGGAAGGGTGAAGCGTGGTCATCTCCTGGGGGGATTAGGGAAGCTTTGGGCTTATTCTGCAGAGCAGAGACTGGGAGGAGGGCTGGGAGCTGCCTATGTGTGTTGCAGGGAGGTGGAGGTGAGGTAAGGAAAAAAGCTGCTTAAACTGAAAGGCTGTGTTAGTTCTGTCATGGTTTAACACGGCAGGCAGCTGAACCCCACCCAGCTACTTGCTCACTGCCCCCCTCCCTCAGTGGGATGGGGGAGAAAATTGGAAAGCAGTGAAACCTGTGGGCTGAGATAGACAGTTTAATAAAGTAGCAGAGGAAAAGAAAAACAATAATAATAATGGTAATAGAATACACAGAATATACAAACCAAGCAATGCTCAATGCAGTTGCTCACCACCTGCTGACCGATTCCCATCCCAAGTACAATCACTCTCCCCTGGCCAGTTCCCCCTGAGCATGATGCCCTATGGTCTGGAATAGCCCTTGGGCCAGCTGGGGTCAGCTCTCCTGGCTGTGCCCCCTCCAAGCTTCTTGTGCCCCTGGCAGAGCAGGGGAAGCTGAAAAGCCCTTGACTGGTGTAAGCCCTGCTCAGCAACAACCAAACCATCAGTGAGTTATCAACATTCTTCTAGTACTGAATCCAAACCACAGCACTATGCCAGCTGGGAAGAAAATTAACTCTATCCCAGCTGAAAACAGGACTGTTCATAATGGTTTAGGGGCCCCTGGGGTGTTGCTGCCTGCCAGAACAGCTGTTTGGAGGGGGCTGTAGGGGCAAACTCTGAGCTGCTCTTGGGGCTGAGGTTGATGTATGTACAAAAGTAGCTGTGTGGCATAGTGCTTGCACTGTAGTAGTCCCCCTAAAATCTTACTTGGGGGAGGTGGCCTTGATCTCCCCTCAGTGTGTGGGCTTTACCTTGGTCAGGGGCTCTGCAGCATTGCCTGGCCTCTGCCAGGTCCTTGTAGGTAGGTGTTGTCCTGGCTGCTGGGCAGCCTCCGTGGGTCAGTGCTGGGCTTAACCCAAGTGGGAGTTTGCTCGGGGGCTGTGAAATCCTTATATCAGCAGGTAGAAACTGTGCTGTAATGCTTCAGTCCATGAGTAACTTTCAGGGAAGATACTGTCTCTTCCTACCACAGATCACACATATGGTTTGGATCGGTGACTAATTCTTGCTCTGAAGAGCCAAATGGCTGCAAACGAGAGCAGCTCCATGGGTGCTGTTGTGATTGTAGTCTCTGTCCTGCATCACATCGTGCATCGCTCCCCAGCCCTGTACTTAGCATCCTGAGGTGGTCAGCAGTGCCCAGGCCCAGAGCTCTCCCTGAACTGGGTGTAACTTCCATGGAGAAAGGAGCAAATGCAGCCATTCTGATATCTCCAAAACACAGCGCTTGGAAAGCTCTCCCTGCCTGGAGCTCATCTCTGGCTCTGTGAATCTTGGCACGTTTGAGTAATTCCCTTTCTAGGCTTGGAAACCTTAATCCGACAGGGCAGAGGAGTGTAGTAGGGGGTGGAGTGTGTGTGTGTGGTGGTTTGTTTTGGTGGGTTTTTTTTGAAGGCTTTTCTGTTATCAGCACATGCCCAGCAGCGGTACTTGCTTGGGCAGCTATAATTTTCTCGTTGCTTCCAGCATAAACCTGCCTGGCATCTCAATGCTTCCATCAGCTCTTTTTTCTGAAGTATGAGAGGCAGCAGCTGTGAGGTATCCTATGGCTTTTGGGGAAGATGGGGAGCTGTGAGTTGTCTCACCTGCCGGTTTTCCAGGATGATTTCTGATTTGCACCCTGCCTAGTGGATAGAGAAAAATGATGGAGCTGCTTCTTGCTGGCATGAGATACACAAATTAATCACCATCCAAGGGCTGGAGGGAGGGATTTGGGTGTCCCTTTAGGCTTGCTACCCTGAGCAGCTGAGCTTTCCAGTCTCTTTTGCTGACTGTCTTGGTTCAAAGCAGGTCTCATCCTGTGGGTTCCATGTGATTTCAGCTGAGGTGCAGGGCAGAAGCTGGTGAGGGTGGTGTTTGTGAACAGCCACCCCTCTGCCATCGCTGGTGTGGAGCTGATGGGGGCAAGAACCAGTGGCCTCGTCCAGCCCTGCTCACAGAGTGCTGGAAATGGGGGTGCCTGCTCTACTTCCAGCAGCTCCGACACAACTGTGGGAAACTTCAGAGCAAGCAAGGAATGGGGAGACAAAGCTTTTGGCAGGAGGAAAAGTGTTTTGGGGGAGTGTTTAAACAAATATCCATATTGGTATTTTCTCACCACTTGTTCAACCCTTGTTCTTGTCTAGCTCACGTCTCCTTGTATCTGTTGTGCTGTGCTATCTTCCTAACTGTTCCTGTGTATAAAAGAAAAAAAAAAAAATTACCCTCCCCCAAACCACAAAGCAAACAAACCAAACCTATCAAAAACTCCCACAACCCTAAAGCCACGTTGTGTTTTCCTGTTGTGTTATTAAACACAGTCTTGGGATTTTACTTCAAAGGGTAGGAGCAAGGCAGGCAGGCTTGCTAGAGGTCTCGTTTGCAAATGGTTGAAAGCACAGTGACAAATCAGCCTTTATCTTTATGGACTTTTTGGTCAGGCCTGTGGCTCAATCAAATTCTGCCACCTCCAAGGTCGGGATTTACGCTGATTTATTTTTTTCTTTTCTTTTTTTTCCCCTTTGGTAGATCTATCTGTCTGTCTTTGAAAGTCTTCCCAGCATGTAATAGTCAGCTTTGCTTTGGAAGAGGGTGAATTTGAAGCAGCAGACTGAAAGCACTAAGATATTAATTTCCCCATTTCTATGCAACTGTGTGTTGGTTGTCAGCAACCTCCAGAAATGTGACCCAGGCTGCTTCTCTTAATGCATGTAGGTGTCAAGATGCAAAGATGCCCTGGTGCCAGCCTCAAATCATCACTGAACCTTGCACCCACAGGCAGGCAGCACGTAGCCATTCTGGGGAACAGGCTATGGTACCTCTTCTTAATTCAGCTGGGCAAACATGTGTGGAAGAAAGCAAAAGACCCTATGGGGCTCTTTGTGTTACAGCTACCTTTGGGATGCTGTGCTGTAGCCCAGGACTCTGTGACTAGCAAAGGATTGCGAGGAGGGATTGAAGTTACGGCCCTAGATTTCGGAGGAATTATTTTTATGTTTTGTAATGGCTGGTGCCCACCAAGCTTGGTAGTACCTCCGCAATGGAATACACGTGTGGCTGTGGCAGGAGCAAGGGCCGGCCAGAGGGACTGAGCAGGTTTTAATGCCAGGGGATGAGAGGGCTGTGGAGGAAGAGCGAGGCTGTCCCTGCCTCCTGTGCGTCTGTCTGCAGGGGGATGCACTGCTCTGTGCTGTGCATGCGGGCAGGAGGGTTGTGTGTCGCAGCTCACATTGGATCTTGTCTGCCTGCTCAACACAGCTGGCATCTGAAGCTGATGCACTTCATCTCTCTAAGCTTCTGTGTGAATACAGATTGAGTCCAGGTAAGCAACTCTTTCTCTTGGGTAACTTGAAGTTACCTCAGTGGTGATTCAGGATGCTATAACAATGTTGTTAGTCCTGGCCTGAAACGCATTCTGAGATATCCCTAAATAGGTAGCAATGAAGATGACTGATTTGATTAAAGCCTCTGCCAATTTTGGTTTAGTTCAGCCAGCAGCCCTACCTTGCCTGACCCCAATTTCAGAGCTGCTGAAATGAATGGCGCTCTGTTACTCTGGCCCTGCCTCTGTTGCAGTCTCTTCTACTAAATAATCCAGCATTGGGGTGGGAGGGAGAGAGAGGGGAGCTCTAAAATTGACTTTTTTTTTTTTTTAATAGGAAACACTTGTTCATGAGGTTCTGGGTTTTTTTGTTGTTTTTTTTTTCCTGTGCAATGGTGAAATAAAGCTTCAAGATCAATGTTTCTCATGCAGCATTGTCAATGTTTCTATCTGCTAAAATAGGTTTGACTCGACTGATGAAAATTTCATAGCTGCTGTTGGAGCTGACAATGGCAAGGGAGTAATCCGTAATCATATCCTCAGGGATTAGTTCGCCATTCAGGGTGTGTGCACTCTTTTTATTACTATTATTACTTTTTTTTTTTTTTTACGAAGACTTTTCTTACTGTGTCCACAGAGAGAGTGAGAGGTTGGTGTTGTGGATGAGGCACCAAGTTGAGACTTGGGAGGTCTGTTTTTGCTCGCAGCATTATTAATCCTTTTGTGCATGGCCCTGCACAAGGCACAGAAGAAGAGATTCGGCTCCTTTAAATCTCCTACGTGAAAGCTACAGGTCTCGTTGGAGCCAGGCCTCCAGGCTTGATCTGTGAGCTGATGCAGAGACAGAGGAAAGCTTAAACACCGAACTGGGGAAGCAGCAAGCAATATGTTTTAAAAATCTCAAGTCAGCCGTACGTGGCTTGGAGGCAGCTGGGCATAGCGTGGGCAATGATGGGACTTGCGTCGCCCTGGCTCTTGGGTGGTCATCCATGCCATAGTCCTGACATGGCTGTTCCTGTATCTACAGCCCCCAAAGAGCTCCGTCCTCAATGCTTTGACCTATACAGGTGATGGTTTTTGGGAGGGGGGCATTTCTTGAGGGATGGCTGCCTTGTCCGACAGCTACGTTGGAGCAGAGTCACTTAGGAACAGAGCATCTGTTCAGGGCACTGCAAAGGGGTTTAAATTGGAAGATTTAATATGAAAGTTGCAGCAATAAATAAAATCCAGTGAAAGATAAAGTGGCGACCTTCCCAAGCAAGAAGAAACCCAATCTGCTCAGTGAATACTCTTTACAGGCTTGCATTTCCCTTTCCCAGGAAAGGTGAGGGCTGCTTAGATTCCTCCTCTTTCTCTTCCCTGGCACGAGTCCTTAGCTGCTGACTGGGGGTATGCAGGAGCCGTTTGGGCACAGGAGACCTGGGGTCTTCCCCCACCTGAGGAGAAAACCCTACAGCAGCACTGCTAATCCCAAGCAGGATGGAGGAGCAGACTGGGATGTCCTCCCTGTGGTGAAAGGACAAGACCTCTCAGCCAAGGGCTGCAACAAGCTGAGTAGGCTGGGAGCTCTCCTGAGAGCTGCCAAAGAGAAAGGGGGGGGGGGGGGAAGGTCCAGACTGTACGAAGAGGCGGTCTGAGGCTCTTCCTGTATCTGCTGGTTCCTGGAGAAAGGAACTGGGTCTCTGCCAGAGTTTGAGTCATCTCCCCATCTCAGCTGTGGTGGCATCCCCTCTGGGCTGCATTCTGACCTGGGGTCCCCTGTCAGCAGGTTGGCCCTGTGACCAACCATATCTGCTGTGTGGACCTGAGATGGTCAGGGCCAAGAACAGAAAGCACGAGAAGGCACTCTTCGCAATGTGCAGACAGTAATGGCGATGGGAACTAGGAATAGGGGGTCTCTTCTTAGAAGCTAATAAGGCTACAAATAAATCTCCCCTCTCCGTGCTTTCTGCAGAGCAACTGCATCTTTTCCCTGCACAGAGCTGCTCCTGTGCGTTCCTCAAGCCCAATGCCCTGTTTCCCTTTTGGTTTTTCTGATTCTGCATGAGTGCAGTGGCTCATCTCAGAGGGCCGTCCTGGTGGAGGCATAGCTGGCCATGCTCCTTGTGCCGCAGTTATCAGATGAGTGTGTGTGCTCCTGCTGCTGCGTTAATGATAAACTGGGCTGTGGGGACAGGTCTCGCATCGCTGGTGACTCAACATCCCACTGAGTCATGGCATTAGCATTCAAGGGCGAATTAACACATAACTGGGAGCGTGTGCACCGGCCAGGAGAGCGCCATTCAATAGCAATATTTTAGAACAAGCGGGCACATTAGCAGAGTGGTGTAAGCATAATTTTCAGATTCTGGGAACTATTTAAGAATTTCTATATGCCTGAAGGAAAAGTCTGCTGGGGAATAAAAATACATAAATATTTTCAAGGCTTTTGGGTCTTCTACTGTATAGTACGCCGTCCTTACCTGTGGTCATAATGATTGTGAGTGTAGTTTATTAAAATAGTTATAATGTAAAAGTAAATTGTATTTATCACAGAGGATGCTACACTTGGCTGGAGGAGATAAAGATGCTTATGTTCAATGTACACCAGCTGCAACTGTTGAAACATTTCTGGGGACCGCTCAAAATGTTCCTCCTCCATTGCAAGTATTTCTAAGAAGGTGTGTGCAGTGCTGTGGTTGTATGTATGTAAAGTCCTCTGGTGGTTTCATGCCCATGATGATTCACGTTTGAGTCATCAACCTGGGCAGCTGCCTAAGCTTTCAGGAGAGATCACATGCATTCTTGCCTTTGATAGAAACCCGGGGGGGACAGACGAAGTAGGGTGATCAGCAAGAAAGTACTCGATCCTGAGAGCCTGGGATGTGTTATACTTTTGGATTCATGCCTCTATCCTTTGCGCAGGTCATCCCACTTTTCCTGATCTCTTGAATGTCTGCCTTGTTCATTATAATCTCTCTTAAAGCATTTGCTTTGTGTTCCTGCCCCTCACAGGGCTGTTGCATTGTGCTATCTGTGCTTTCAGTAATTTGCCTCCCAGTCCTTCATCTTTTTTTTTTTTTTTTTTCCCCTCCCCCTAGCCTCTAAATTCTGGATTAAATAAATCTTTCAAGCATTTTGTGGTTAAGAAAAGGAGTTGGTCTCCACAGATTTACCTGTTTCTTCCAAAGCCTCAGCTTTGGTCCAGAGGAAACATGCTGCTGATAAACAACTCCCTATTGCAAACCAGAGGTGGGCAGAGCAGTTGTCAGCCATGGTTGCCTCCTCTGCTGTGACTTTGATCTGTGTACCTTTGGGACAGCTGTCACCTATATTTAGCTCCTTCATGTTGTTCATGTCCTTGCTGGTGTCTTGACTGAGCTGGCCTGTAACTCTTCTCATGGTTACACCTATGGAAGCTTAGGGTCTGGTTTGAGCTTGGACATGGCACAAGAAGGATAAGTGGCTAGAGAAGGATGATGGACACCTGCACAGGCCAAAACAGGAGAAGCCTGCTGGGAGAAGGCTTTCCCTGGTGGCTGGACATGGTCGAACTAAAACCAAGCAGAAAATGGGAACAGGTTCTGGGAAGTGAGCATGGTGTTCTGCCTGCATTTGCTGTTGTCATGACTCTTTGCTTGTGTTTACTTGTCTGAAGTTATGATTTATTTTTTTTTGAAAGTGCTCTGATAAAGGGTGGTTCTTAAAATCTCTCTTCAAGGTAGTAATTACCTTGTTTCTTGCAGAAGATTTGCAGATTAATGTTTACAAATTTGTAATGTAAGGCAGCAATTTTGATCTCTTGTGACTTGTGTTGAATTTTTTTTTTTTTTTTTCCTTTTGCATGATTCGGTACAGACACGGTGATGCTACACTACAAAGGATTGCAAACACAGCTGTCTCCCCTGCATCTCAGGCTGATGTCAGGGTTAATGTTGCATCTCCTGTCTGTGCTGCTTCTAGCATCATCCCTAGCTTTGCTCCCTGACCACTGTGTCATTATTTTTTTTGTGGCATTGGGACTGAACAGTAATCAGACCTCTGGCTCCTGAGGGGATGTGGGGAGCAGCTTTTGGTGCTTCCAGAGCAAGGAAATGAAGGAAGCTAATTTTGGTGGGAGGAGGAGAGACAGTACAGCAAGGCAAATGATGTTCTGAATCCAGCCTCTCTGCTGAAGGACATATAGCCTGTATGAAGGGAGAAAAAATCTATAATGAAATTTCTAAATCAAATTGAGCATAATTGTGGTGCCAGTTTCTAGGAGGACTTCTCCTGGCTTCCTCTGTGTCCTGGTGAAGCCTGTATGACTCTTCTTCCCCTCCTGAGCCATTTACAACATACGTATCTTGCTTTTACCCTGTTGCTGTGGAAGAGGTTGGGTCTGTAATGGGGTGACTGAGGGACAAGCTGGGGTCTGGCTTGCCCTTCTGCACCAGGCACTGCAGGTCTGCTCGCCACTGAGCTTCTTTGTTAGCCAAATGTCATTAATGGCTTTGGATCTTGAAGCAGTATTGCCCTGGTCTCCCCTGATGGGTCTTGGCACGTCCCTCCTTGTAGTGTTGGCCTTGGCGTAGAAGAACAGTGTGTTCTTTCACTGGTGTTTCTGTGTGTCATGCCCAGCAGAGCAGCTATTTGTGGACATGAAGGCTGCCTTCTTGGTCAACTCATCAGGAATTCACTATGACTCTGAAGCGCTGTATTTGGGAATCAAGCAGTGTGGATTTCTCTGTTTCTTCCTAGCTCAAAGCAGTCACAGCTGGTGCCTCCATACAGGGCCTATGGTCTGCTGTGGTGACAGTTACCGTAAAACTTCTTTGCTTGCAAATGCTGATTGGAAGGTCTTTGCATTGGCCTACCCAGTGGGATTCAGAAGAAGGCAAAGCCAATCTGCCAAACTCCAGTGTCCCACGGGATGAGTTTTCCTTCTGGCACATTAAATAGAGACAGTATTGTTGACAATGGCTTTCCTTATTCCGTATGCTTTGAAAAATCAATGCTTATAGCAGGGAACATCTCCCTGTCCTGTGCCCACCCATGCTTAGGTATGAGATGGTGACATAGCTTTTTTCTTTTTTTTTTTTTTTTTTTTTTTTTTTTAAAATCTGTCTGGGTGGTTGTCAAAGGCCTCACAAAACACGGAATGTGGCAGTATTTTATCTCATGTGGAATCATCTCTCCTTGTCATCTTTTCTCCCCTTTTAATTTACCTCCATAAATAGGGAATATTCCCTTGCCCTTGTTCAAGATCATAATTTGATAATAATGTTATGCTCAAAAATACCTCAAGTTGGAAAAGTTTCAACAGAAGAATTGTGGTATTTTGGGACAACCAGCCTGAGGTTATGTTTTCCCCAAGACCCTGAGTGAAAGAAGTCCAGCAGCAGGAGTACTCATATAATAGGATACACTTACGTTAGTAATGTAAAACAAAACACCACTGATATCTGGGCTTCTGTGTTCTTCTCTGAAATGTCTCCAGGCTTCAATAACAAAGTTTAAATTTCTTTGTTAACAGATGAGAATTTTAAATCTGATTCTGCCGCAACTTCCTTTAGTGACCTAGGTCAAAAAAGTTATTTAAACTCATCTGAGGGCAGCCTCTGTGCAGGAGGCTGGGCTGGGTGAGAAGTTCCCTAGAGCTGCCCCACAGGGAGGACATCTCCCCCGGGAGGGCAGGGAGGAGAAGGCTCTTGAAGCTGATGGAGTTTGTGCCGAGCTGGCTTTAGTGCATTGAAGTTGTGCTACTTCTCCAGAAGCCAGGTAGTGTACTATGGTCTTGAGCGTAGTCTTCAGGGACCTTATTTAATAACTGCTAATTTAATAACACACCCTATCCTCGTAATGGGGTCGGGAGTTGCAAATGTCAACAAACACATTATCCTGTATTTTCCTGATGGAAGGGAGCAGAGGCTGCAATAAATACTTGGGGGAGATTGCCATGGTCAAGAAACCTTTCTGAAGCCCCCAGCCAGGATCCTCGCAGTCCAGCCTGGCTCTGTTCCCAGCTGGGGATGCTCACTGTGCTGGGAAGGCTCTGCAGCCCCAACCGCTGGCGGTGCTACCGCAGAAACCAGTGGCATCTTCCCTGGCCGAGCCAGACAGCAGTTTTATTGAGGCAAGCATTAGTTTTATGTTACAGCCCTGCTCTCAAACTGTGGATTTTCTACCTGTGACTGCCAAAATGTCAGTCTTTGAGGGGAACAGGGGGAGCGAGGAAAATGGCTCAAGCTTTAAAAACCAGAGCAGCAAATACGGAATCCCATTCAGCCCAGCTTGGGAACTGTTTACATTTAAAGCCAGTGGGAAAACCTTTAGAAAGCACAACAAGGCAACAAAACAAACACACGAACAAAACAAACTGTGTTCTCCCCAGCGATAATATGACCACCAAAAAGGGAATTTTCCAGTTCAAAGTGTGACTCCTCAGGCTGGGGAGGTGCAGAGTAAAACTGAAGCTGGTTAGAACAGTGCGACTCATGTTTCCTCTAACAGCCGCTTCTAATTTCACCTCCTGTTTTCCCTGGAAAGCAAGTAGCGTCTTGTTTCTTTTGGATATAATAGGTTTGGGGGATGCCAGGACATTTTTCATATCAGTTTTCTATGGTGTTTAAATGTGTGAGCAGTGCTGTTGCTCAGTGGGAGAGGCTTCACCATTGCAGTCGGTGACCAAAGCATGTGGGGTTGGATGCGCTTCGGCGGCGGTTTTGGCTCTGCTGTTTCCTTGCTGCCTGTGGTGGCCTTGTGCAGTGGAGTGAGCTGCAGAGCTGGAGGGAAACCCGGAGCGTTCGAGCACTGGGGTGATGTGGACTGAGACCCAAACTGTCATGGGCTGTGGTTTCATAAATGTTGGTGTGCTCCACTTTGAGCTCGTGGGTGTATTCCTCCTGAACCGTGATGAGTGATGCTCTCCGGATCCCAAAGTCTTCTGGTTCAAAGACAACCGCTCAAAACTGTTGTACCAGGCAGGAGCTCTGCATTTTAGGACTGTGGTGTTTGGACATCATTTTGGGGCTTTCTGTATGGTCAAAGTCCTGCTCTCTCAGACTCACTTGGGTCTGTCCTGGTGGCATCTTTGTGAGTTACTGGAAGGGGACAAGGGGAGTAACAAGCATGAGGCAAACTGGGCACCCGAAGGAGCTGGAAGGCTTCTTTGACTTGTCCTCTGCAGGAAGGAGGGTGTTGGAGCCAGAGGTGAGGCCTGTGAGCCAGATGCCCCCATTGCCCTTGCTGGAGAGCAGAGCTCTTGGGGAAGCGGGAGGGGGTGGTGGTGTTCAGCAGAGGTGGAAGCTCCTTCCTGGAGCCTGTTGATTTGGAAGTATTCTAGTATTTTAAAATTGCTGTTTCCTGTGGAAATACTCCTCCTGCCTCCTGAGCTGCCAGAGGAGAGATTGCATTACGGTGAATCTCTGCTGTAGCCAGTGGAGTGATAAAATGAGCCGATTTCCCCTCTTTGCCTTCTCATCCTCACTGTACAGTGAGCAAAGCGAAGCAAGAGCAGCTTTAGCTGACTGTTCTCCATCACTGCTGTTAGCTCCTTATACTGGTGCTGGATACACCTGCTAGATGAGGTGCTTTAAACAAACATCAGGGGCACCGTGAGAAGCCTGACAAATCTGTGCTACTGAGGTTTTGCTGTATTGACACTGGGATAAAAGTGAAAGCTAAACAAAAAAGGGGATTTATCTGGGATACCTGAATAGCTTGTTTGCAGCCTGGTTAACTGGAGCTTTGTGGAAATAGGGTTGTGCAGCAGAAAGCCATGAGGTGAAGTATTGTGGTTTCAGAATCATGTTGCAGAAAGTCTTTAAGCAGATGAGGCTGCTTCCATCGTGCTTTTCCAGGGGAGAGATGTTCTCCAGTATCCAGCAAAGCCTGCAACCCTTATCCCCTCTTCATGCTGGTCACCACAATTCTGCCCATTAAAACTGATCCAGCAGGTAAACAACAACTCTGTTAGCACTTTTCTATCTCCAAAGCAGCACAGTTTTTGGGGGGATGCTGCACTATGTTGCATAGCCAGCACATCCTGAAGTGGATGTAGATTCTGGACTGAGCACCTGCTTTGGAATTAAATGGTAATTTTGCCTGGCTGGAGTCATACACGTAACACTTGCTGTGGTTTATAGCTTGGCAATATATGTATTACAGTATCGTGTAGAGTCCTTGGCTGTGTTCAGGATCCTGCTAAGGCGGCCCTGCAGAGAGGTGAAGTGAGAGATGAGCCTTCATTTGAGGCCATGTGGGACTCGCTGCAGCTGAGACTTTTGAGCGAAGTGTTTTGAGAGAGTGGATCACTTGGGAAAGGCTTCTGGGAAAAGATCAAACCAGGTAGCCGTAATGCCGAACTCCAGGAAGAGGGTGGGAGTATGATAACATCTTGTTTAAAGACATTTGTGAAATATCTCTGCATGCACAGTTAGCTCTTTGGTCTGCTCCTTGACAAATACCGGTCCTTCGGAAAGCTTATTAAAAAGAATGTCAGCATGAGTTACTACCCTTTTTTTTTCTTTTTTAATGAAATTATTTCACCTGACTGTAGAGGGTGAAAGCATGGCTGGGCTTTATTAAGCATTGTAGCTGGTTCCTGAGAAACCATGAAGAAGATTCCTGAAGCCATGAGAATCTTGGAAACAACAGACCATTTAGTGAGCAGTTAACGAACTCAAACTGTAAAGCAAAACTGCATTTTTTCCCTTTTTTTTTTTTCTTTAGTGAGATAGCCTATGCTTGTAAGAATGAGAACTTCTGTCCCTTCCAAAATTCATGGATTTTAACTCTTTATTTTCATGAGCTGTGGATATTTTTTGTAATATGTGTGAATATTTCTTCTTTTCTCCTCAGTATGTTATGGGTACTCACCCTACATGCCCTCCAGTTCACCCACCTGCAGACATCTCCTCTCTGGGTGTTGCACACCAAAGCAAGGGGAACAACCACTTCTATTAAAGGAGCTCTCAGGAGTTTAGCATGTCTAATGTGCTGTAGCAGTCAACATGCTGCAGAGGTTTTTAATTACCTTGTGATGACTAGTGGTCCAGAAAATCCCATCAAATCAATTAAATAATGTGCACCTGACTGAAGGCTGCTGCAGGCTCCAGGGGTTGCTTCAGTGCAAATCCCTGTTGGTCCCTGCAGGCTGAGGATTTGCCCTGGCATGGGCAGCTCCTGCCAAGGGGAGGAGAAGCCTTCAGCTTGTTGCACCATGCTTTTCACCTGGATGAGGAAGAAAGGTGGATGCTACAGGTGTCAGGTCTCATGGATGACTTAGTTGTTCCGCTGGTTTCAGTTGTTGCATGCACTTGTGTGGTGTTTGGCCATACTAAAATTCCGTCGAAGGATGAGCCCTTGGCTTAGTGGGGGACAAGCGGTGTGGAAAGGAGAAAGCTGCTCATTTTGTCAAGCATTGAAATGGGCTTTGTCAAGTGCTGGAATGGGCTGCCCAGGGGGCAAGTCCCTGTCGGTATTTAAAAGCTGGGCAGAGGTTCTTGGAGACAGGGTTTAGTGGGGGAACGGCAGGGTTAGGGCTTGGTGATCTTTTACAAACTAAATGTTTCTACAATTTTCACAGCCACCCTGTCACTGTTCTCCCCTGGGAGATGGTTAGCAAGAAGAGAGCTTCACTGCTCCAGTTCACATGACTGCAAGCACTGGGAAAACAAGGGCTTGGTGTCTCAGCAGAGCCTTGTTTTCAGGAACACGCACCAGTGCTTCTATGTGAAGTGGCACCTGGTGTCATGTGTAATGACTCGTCTCGCCCGAGTTGAATGAATGTTCCAAAAATGAAGTGCTGAGTTATCTGAACTCTTGCAGCTGGGTTGACAGAGCAGTCACAGGTGACAGGCACTTTCTCCCCCTCTTTATTTTGCAGGCACCCTGTAAATGATTTATCTACTTCATTATTTTTCAACTCCAGTAATTGCTTTGTATGGATTTAGTAAAGCTGAGATTATTAGTCATAGCAGCAATAGTATTTTCCCCTGTAAGTGCTCCCCCATCTCTGGGTGGAGGCCCTAAAATGTGTGTGCCACGGCTTTTCTGCCCCCTGAATTATTATTGTGTGTGCTTCTACCATTCTCGTTCAGGGGTGCTGTGAGTAACGCTGCCCAACTCCCCCCGGAGTAAATCAGCCATACAGCCCAATCTAGCCTTGCCCAATGGAGCAGCTGTTGACAATGCAGTTGAAGGTCATTACTAATAAGTAAGTTCTTGTTTCCTGCCCATAGAAAGTCTTTCAGCAAATAGCCTGGCAGCGGAGCTGCTCCTATGTGAGTGCTGTGGGCACCCCACTGACCTTCTTGTGATCTGCTGGAATGAACTTGGTGCTTCTGAAAAGCGTTAATTGAACTCTGTGGAGGCTCATCTACTTTTTAGGCACCTTGTTTGAAGGATGTGAGCTTTGCTTTCTAGGTAGGTCACTTGGGAAGCTTGTTCAGTTTGGGATCACAAAGATGGGGAATCAGCTGCGCAAGGAAAAAGCTGATTGTTTCCATCCCCCTGGACTTCTTGGAACAATATTTAAACATGACTTTTGTTAACAGTAATATTGTCCTCATGCCAGAAGAGAGGTGGTGGAACAATCTTGACTGA